>NC_084574.2:24902500-25067500 GCF_033978685.3 Nerophis lumbriciformis
ATAGCTCCTTTCCTCTGAATGCATGTGCTCCTATAGCGGGAATACAAATGATGTATTCCAACTACATGACAAAATCTGGCAAGACACCAACACACTGTAGGTCATTTTTCTTTAATCGTCATTATGTCCATTTTACGTTGATCTGTTTAAAAAAGGATGATGTTTAAAACACATTTTCATTAAAGCAAACTGTCAAATTGTGGTATTAAAAACTTCAAAATGATCTGTCTAGGGTACACTTATTAATAATAAAAAATACATATTCATCTGCGATTAATCGCGATTAATTTTAGGTTAACTATGAACAAAATGCCATCATCGCGATTAAATATTTAAATAATTTGACAGCCCTAATATATATACACACACACACATGTATACAGTATACATATATATATATATATATATATATATATATATATATATATATATATATATATATATATATATATATATATATATATATATATATATATATATATATATATATATATGTATGTTTAGTACAGGCCAAAAGTTTGGAGACACCTTCTCCTCATTCAATGTGTTTTCTTTATTTTCATGACTATTTACATTGTAGATTGTCACTGAAGGCATCAAAACTATGAATGAACACATGTGGAGTTATGTACTTAACAAAAAAGGTGAAATAACTGAAAACATGTTTTATATTCTAGTTTCTTCAAAATAGCCACCCGTTGCTCTGATTACTGCTTTGCACACTCTTGGCATTCTCTCGATGAGCTTCAAGAGGTAGTCACATGAAATGGTTTTCACTTCACAGGTGTGCTTGAAGCTCATCAAGAGAATGCCAAGAGTGTGTGTTTTCTTATTGTTAATTTTGATATTTGAAAATAAAAATAAAAAAATACATTGTTTATACATTTTTCCTAATAATCTAAAACAATAATTTAGATACATTTAGGTGTGAATCCAATAATATTGAAATAATTTACTTGGCTTAAAAAAGGACAAAAGGGAAAAAAAACATGCATTGATTCTTTCAACCCATGCCCCCGGTACTTAAGCCAATTGTTTCTCCCTCACTTCTAAAAACCGAATTGTGTCCCTGGAACCAGTACATTAAAGCTGCCAGCCACTTTGTCAAAGCAAATTTCCTATTACATATTTGACATCTGTGACAGAGACGGAGCAGGATATGACTCGGAATAAATTTGTGGTAAAATCACATATGAAGCGCGCTGTCGTCCGTTGATTGACATTTTACGACTCTTCCCCCACATGCACAGCGGGTGATCTGCGTATAAAGAGGGGTGGCCCTGACACTGTCTTTTAGGAGGTTAAAATGTCAATGCAAGGATCTGCTAATGTGTATACACTGGTCCAAGTTCCTCTAACAGTGTTTTTTTTATTACAAACCCCGTTTCCATATGAGTTGGGAAATTGTGTTAGATGTAAATATAAACGGAATACAATGATTTGCAAATCATTTTCAACCCATATTCAGTTGAATATGCTACAAAGACAACATATTTGATGTTCAAACTCATAAACTTTTTTTTTTTTTTGCAAATAATCATTAACTTTAGAATTTGATGCCAGCAACACGTGACAAAGAAGTTGGGAAAGGTGGAAATAAATACTGATAAAGTTGAGGAATGCTCATCAAACACTTATTTGGAACATCTCACAGGTGTGCAGGCTAATTGGGAACAAGTGGGTGCTATGATTGGGTATAAAAACAGCTTCCCAAAAAATGCTCAGTCTTTCACAAGAAAGGATGGGGCGAGGTACACCCCTTTGTCCACAACTGCATGAGCAAATAGTCAAACAGTTTAAGAACAACGTTTCTCAAAGTGCAATTGCAAGAAATTTAGGGATTTCAACATCTACGGTCCATAATATCATCAAAAGGTTCAGAGAATCTGGAGAAATCACTTCATGTAAGCGGCATGGCCGGAAACCAACATTGAATGACCGTGACCTTCGATCTGTATCAAAAACCGACATCAATCTCTAAAGGATATCACCACATGGGCTCAGGAACACTTCAGAAAACCACTGTCACTAAATACAGTTTGTCGCTACATCTGTAAGTGCAAGTTAAAGCTCTACTATGCAAAGCGAAAGCCATTTATCAACAACATCCAGAAACGCCGCCGGCTTCTCTGGGCCAGAGATCATCTAAGATGGACTCATGCAAAGTGGAAAAGTGTTCTGTGGTCTGACGAGTCCACATTTCAAATTGTTTTTGGAAATATTCGACATCGTGTCATCCGGACCAAAGGGGAAGCGAACCATCCAGACTGTTATCGACGCAAAGTTGAAAAGCCAGCATCTGGGATGGGATGGGAGTGCATTAGTGCCCAAGGCATCGGTAACTTACACATCTGTGAAGGCACCATTAATGCTGAAAGGTACATACAGGTTTTGGAACAACATATGCTGCCATCTAAGCGCCGTCTTTTTCATTGACGCCCCTGCTTATTTCAGCAAGACAATGCCAAGCCACATTTAGCACGTGTTACAACAGCGTGGCTTCGTAAAAAAAAGAGTGCGGGTACTTTCCTGGCCTGCCTGCAGTCCAGACCTGTCTCCCGTTGAAAATTTTGAAGCGTAAAATTGGACAGCGGAGACCCCGGACTGTTGAACGACTGAAGCTCTACATAAAACAAGAAAGGGACAGAATTCCACTTCCAAAGCTTCAACAATTAGTTTCCTCAGTTCCCAATCGTTTATTGAGTGTTGTTAAAAGAAAAGGTGATGTAACACAGTGGTGAACATACCCTTTCCCAACTACTTTGGCACATGTTGCAGCCATGAAATTCTAAATTAATTATTATTTGCAAAAAAAAATAAAGTTTATGAGTTTGAACATCAAATATCTTGTCTTTGTAGTGCATTCAATTGAATATGGGTTGAAAAGGATTTGCCAATCATTGTATTCCGTTTATATTTACATCTAACACAATTTCCCAACTCATATGGAAACGGGGTTTGTATATTTAATATGCTGCAAAAATGTTAGTCTTTCCCATGTTTCGAACTGAACACTGAACCCAGGGGGGTTCATTGAATAATGACACTTGCACTTACAGCAATGTTTGCGCCATCAAACCCCTTTCAGTTCAAGTAGCCATTAAAACAATGGCTAATAAAGGAGAAAAAAGATTACCCGTATTTTCCGCACTATAAGGCGCACCGGATTATTAGCCGCACCTTCTATGAATTACATATTTCATAATTTTGTCCACCAATAAGCCGCCCCGGACTAAAAGCCGCGCCTACACTGCGCTAAAGTGAATGTCAAAAAAACGCTGCGCTAAAGTGAATGTCAAAAAAACAGTCAGATAGTTCAGTCAAACTTTAATAATATATTGAAAACCAGCGTTCTAACAACTCTGTCCCAAAATGTACGCAAATGTGCAATCACAAACATAGTAAAATTCAAAATGGTGTAGAGCAATAAATAGCAACATAATGTTGCTCGAACGTTAATGTCACAACACACAAAATAAACATAGCGCTCACCTTCTGAAGTTATTCTTCATTCGTAAATCCTTCGAATTCTTCGTCTTCGGTGTCCGAATTGAAAAGTTGGGCGAATACGGGATCCAAAATGGCCGGTTCCGTCTCGTCGAAGTCACCGGAGTCAGTGTCACTGTTGTCCAGCAGTTCTGTGAATCCTGCCTTCCGGAAAACTCGGACCACAGTTGTGACCGAAATATCCGCCCAGGCATTTACGATCCACTGGCAGATGTTGGCGTATGTCGTCCGGCGCTGTCTGCCCGTCTTAGTGAAGGTGTGTTCGCCTTCGGAGCTGTGTGAAAAAAGCCACCCGGCCTCTTCGCGTAAACTTCCCTTAACCACTCGCTCATCTTTTCTTCATCCATCCCTTCGAGTTAGCTTTTATGATGACGCCGGCTGGAAAGGTCTCTTTTGGATGGGTGGAAGTTAGCATGGCAAGCTAGAACCACAGTGAAGGATGACTCCTCATTCCCTGTGGTGCGAATATTCACCGTACGTGCTCCCGTTCCACAGTGCAGTTCACAGGAATATCAGTTGCTGTGAAATACGGTAGTAATCCGTGTGCGGATGGAGAGATTGCGTCTTTTTATGATCCGGATCCTTGTCGCGTAGTAGGAGCCATTTTGTGGTCTTTACAGATGTAAACAGGAAATGAAACGTACGGTGATATCCGCGCGTTTTTTCTTCTTCTTCCGGGGGCGGGTGAAGCGCTTCCTGTTCTATGGGGGCGGGTGAAGCGCTTCCTGTTCTATGGGGGCGGGTGAAGCGCTTCCTGTTCTATGGGGGCGGGTGCTTTCCTTGGCGGTTGCTTGCGTAGAAGAAGAAGCGCTTCCTGTTCTACCGGGAAAAAAGATGGCGGCTGTTTACCGAAGTTGCGAGACCGAAACTTTATGAAAATGAATCGTAATAAAGCGCACCGGGTTATTAGGCGCACTGTCAGCTTTTGAGAAAAATTGTGGTTTTTAGATGCGCCTTATAGTGCGGAAAATACGGGTAAGTAGGCGTGGATGTACTGTAAACATGGTGGACCAGGCGGATATAGTGCAGTCACTCACTAAGTGGCGAGAATGTCTTTAGCGACACCCCTCAGCCCCCACTTATACCCGGTCTCCTGTTACACCCTCCCCACTCAAATGGCCCTTCTTAGGACACGAAGGTCGGCATGGGGGGTAGTCGGGGTGTTTGATCGATAAGCGCCACCCTCCCTCAGCCCTGCACTGACAGCTTCTGTCAAGCATCCAGCGGGACTCGTATCCCTTGCCACCCTCCACCTTCCCAGCCCCCACTTTGAAGGAGAACTGTCACTCGCGGCCGCTGTCACATACCAATCAGGTGCTTTCAACGCACTGATAGTGTGCCAAGGAATTTCACCAGGACTGTTTTCCTCACTGTAAGGAGGGTGGAGCATGCCACTGTGTGTGTGTGTGTGTGTGTGTGTGTGTGTGTGTGTGTGTGTGTGTGTGTGTGTGTGTGTGTGTGTGTGTGTGTGCGGTGTGCTGTTGAAAGTTTGCACAGGATAGCTGTTTTGTATTTCAAGCAGCAGAAAAACAAGATCCAACCGTTTCAACCTAACATTGTATTCCATCCATCCATCCATCCTTTTTCTACCGTTTGTCCCTTTGATTAATTTTATGAGATAGTAAATTGACTAGCTCAGATAAGTTATGTGGCTGGAAATCAAATTTTCATAGAGTTTTAAGTAGGAAAAAATGTAAATCCAATTAATCTGACTCGGGATATTAGTTAGGTATATTATTGGTATATATTGTCGTTATTTATCGATACCTATAGAAATATCGATATTCCTTATCAATATTGGTATTCATTGGAACTCTTATCGGTACTATATGTGCAAAATCTAAAAACTAGTGAAGTTGGCACGTTGTGTAAATGGTAAATAAAAACAGAATACAATGATTTGCAAATCCTTTTCAACTTATATTCAAGATAGTTAACGTCCAAACTGGTAAGCATTGTTATTTTTTTGCAAATATTAGCCCATTTGGAATTTGATGCCTGCAACATGTTTCACAAAAGCTGGCACAAGTGGCAAAAAAGACTGAGAAAGTTGAGGAATGCTCATCAAACACTTATTTAATAATAATAATAACTGGGATTTATATAGCGCTTTTCTAAGTACCCAAAGTCGCTTTACATGTAGAACCCATCAAACATTCACACCTGGTGGTGGTAAGCTACTTTCATAGCCACAGCTGCCCTGGGGTAGACTGACGGAAGCGTGGCTGCAATTTGCGCCAACGGCCCCTCCAACCACCACCTATCATTCATCATTCAATTCACCGGTGTGAGTGGCACCGGGGGCAAAGGGTGAAGTGTCCCGCCCAAGGACACAACGGCAGCGATTTTTTTTGGATGGTAAGAGGCGGGGAGCGAACCTGCAACCCTCAGGTTTCTGGCACGGTTGCTCTACCCACTACGCCATTTGGAACATCCCACCGGTGAACAGGCTAATTGGGAACAGGTGGGTGCCATGATTGGGTATAAAAGCAGCTTCCATGAAATGCTCAATCATTCACAAACAAGGATGGGGCGAGGGTCACCACTTTGTGAACAAATGCGTGAGCACATTGTCGAACAGTTTAAGAACAACATTTCTCAACATGCTATTGCAAGGAATTTAGGGATTTCACCATCTACGGTCTGTATGCATTCTAAATATTAAATAAATAATTCTGCTTACAATGAAGCAAATGGGAGTCGCTCAATTCTGCCGATAAAGCGCTCAAAAAACATCCAAACACCTCCATTAAGGTTTTATATACCCCAAAACTCAAAACCAGTGAAGTTGGCACGTTGTGTAATTCGTAAATAAAAACAGAATACAATGATTTGCAAATCCTTTTCAACTTATATTCAATTGAATAGACTGCAAAGACAAGATACTTAACGTTAGAACTAAGAAATAATAATTTACTTAGAATTTAATGGCAGCAACACATTGCAAAAAAGTTGGCACAGGGGCATTTTTACCACTGTGTTATATGGCCTTTCCTTTTAACAACACTCAGTAAACGTTTGGTAACTGAGGAGACCATTTTTTTAAGCTTCTCAGGTGGAATTGTTTTCCATTCTTGCTTGATGTACAGCTTAAGTTGTTCAACAGTCCGTTGTGGTATTTTAGGCTTCATAATGCGCCACACATTTTCAATGGGAGACAGGTCTGGACTACAGGCAGGCCAGTCTAGTACCCACACTCTTTTACTATGAAGCCACGTTGATGTAACACGTGGCTTGGCATTGTCTTGCTGAAATAAGCAGGGGCGTCCATGGTAAAGTTGCTTGGATGGCAACATATGTTGCTCCAAAACCTGTATGTACCTTTCAGCATTAATGGCGCCTTCACAGATGTGTAAGTTACCCATGTCTTGGGCACTAATACACCCCCATACCATCACAGATGCTGGCTTTTAAACTTTGCGCCTATAACAATCTGGATGGTTCTCTTACTTTTTGTTACGGAGGACACAACGTCCACAGTTTCCAAAAACAATTTGAAATGTGGACTCGTCAGACCACAGAACACTTTTCCACTTTGCATCAGTCCATCTTAGATGAGCTTGGGCCTAGCGAAGCCGGCGCCGTTTTTGGGTGTTGTTGATAAATGGCTTTCGCATTACATAGTAGAGTTTTAACTTACACTTACAGATGCAGCTACCAACATTAGTTACTGACAGTGGTTTTCTGAAGTGTTCCTGAGTCCATGTGGTGATATCATTTACACACTGATGTCACTTTTTGATGCAGTACCGCCTGAGGGGTCCAAAGTCACGGGCATTCAATGTTGGTTTTCAGCCTTGCTGCTTACGTGCAGTGATTTCTCTGAACCTTTTGATTATATTACGGACCGTAGATGGTGAAATCCCTAAATTCTGTCATGTCTGTGTGATCATGTTTTGTTTTAGTTATGTTCGGTTTTGTTTTTGGACTTTTTGTGCACTATTGTTTGTTTTATCACCATAGCGATCATTAGTTTCACCTGTTTCACGTTTTGCACTCGCGCACTTGTTGTCAATCATGTCTATATTATTTAAGCCCGTTGTTGCCAGGAAGTCAGCCTGGCGACATTACCTCTGCTCACTTCATGCCATGCTACTTCTGTACCTCCATGCTACCTTTAAAATCTATGCCATAGTTCCCTGCGTTCCAAGTGAGTTTTTGTTTATTGTTCATAGTTTTTTGCCCAAGTGCTAGTTTTGGTTTCATTAGTCAAGTTTGTTCTCCGCCTTTGTGCGCGCCTTTAGTTTGTACCCTTTTGTTTGTATTTTGTAGTTAGTGTTAAAATAAAAGATGTCCTTACCTTCACGCCTCGCCCGCTCCTACTTTACTTGCATCTCGGGAAAACAAACAACCCATAGTCCAAGTCTTGACAAATTCCTTGCAATATCTCGTTGAGAAATGTTGTACTTAAACAATGTGCTCACGCATGTGTTCACAAAGTGGTGACCCTCACCCCATCCTTGTTTGTGAATGACTGAGCATTTCATGGAATCTACTTTTATACCCAATCATGGCACCCACCTGTTCCCAATTAGCCTGTTCACCTGTGGAATGTTCCAAATAAGGGTTTGATGAGCATTCCTCAACTTTATCAGTCGTTTTTGCCACTTGTGCCAGCTTTTTCGAAACATGTTGCAGGCATCAAATTCCAAATGAGCTAACATTTGCAAAAAATAAGAACGTTTCCCAGTTCGAACATTAAGTATCTTGTCTTTGCAGTCTATTCAATTGAATATAAGTTGAAAAGAATTTGCAAATCATTGTATTCTGTTTTTTATTTACGATTGACACACTGGTTTGGGGTTTTGCCCTGGAGTAGACCGACGGAAGACTACTTCCCAATTTTCACCTGCAAAACATTCATTCATTCATTCATTCACGTTCATACGCACCTGTGTGAGCACCACCGGGAGCAAGGTCGGTGACGAGGACGGTCAAGTCACTTGCACGGCTGCTCTACCATCCGAGCCATGCCGTCCTGTACTCCCATTTTTTTTTTTCTTCCTCAGCCTGCTTTCTCAGGTGCTCCCCCAGAGATCACAGATGTTGGCCACATTCTCGGGCGATTAACACGATGCGACGGTGTCCTTTAATTAAGATGTGGCAAAACAGGACTGTGTATGTTTGTCTTTAGTTGCGGAGGTGGGGGGGGGGGGGGGGGGGGGGTTAAAAGGGTGACAAGGAGATAGTGTTGCTGATTGACATGTGAAGAGTGGCAAAAAAAAAAAAAAAAAGTTCCCCCTTTGGAATGCGCCAATCTCCCAGCGTCCCGTGTTGCTTAGGTCTGACGGTGAATTGTTAAAAGCATTCCTGGCAGTTAGGGTGAGGGTGAAAGGAGGGTGAGAAGAGACGGTCTGCTGCTAAAAGAGGAGTTTGTTTACCCCCAAAGAGGCTTGAACAGTATCGATGCCGCCTTGAAACACAATCGTGCATAAAATATAGAAAGGCCGAGGAAAAGGACGATTATCGTACAGTCCCCTCGTTCTCATCCTATCACTTTCAAAGCACTTTAACTGAGGATAGCAGTTCAAAAGAGGCTTGGTGGTCCCTGAGCTCCCCACCCCCAGACACCCTCACCATCCCAAACCCACCCACCGAGCCGGGGAAGGTGGTGGTCGTGCTCTGAGGCGAGGTCCATTTGGAGCGGCAGGTTAAACTGAGCACACGACGGGGGCAAAAGGCCCCTCTTACAAGGTCTAATTGGTTTCACAGACCGCAGACTGCACAGGAAAAGCAGGGAAGAGGGAAGAGAAGGAAAAAAAAAAAGGAGCCGAGGGGGGTAAAGGGGAGCGCTGTACGGCGGGGATAGACACAGATAAATGGGAGGACGACAGAAGGAGGCCGGTACAGGAAGGAGGGATCAGACGGAGGACACCAGGGGGGACACTTAAGACAGACATAGAAAGTTTGATCACGCCGATGGAAAAGACAGAACGGAGCGGGTCGGAGGATGAATAGGAAAGAAGGACGGAGGCGACGTAGGAGGACACCCAGTGATAGAAGGCTCTCGTTCCCATGATGAAATTGTTTGATTTTATTGTGACTTTTACAGCAGGGGAGAGACTGCTTGAGTCGGTACGAGCTGGTGGATTAGCCGCGCTCGCTCCCAGGTGCATCACTTTAATAGTGATACCATTCGCATGTACAAAGGCTTTTCGTGCAGCTGCATTCTTGCAGCACGCTGCTGCCCGAACAGGGGACATATTTTACTTTTGACTTCAGTTCAAAGTCCAGTCCCGGGAGAGCAAATACACACATAGTTTTATGGAAGTGTTCTTGCTCCAAAGAATGTTTTTAATCAAATCCTAGTCAAATGTATTACATTCAGTAGTATCTCAATTTATGAGTTTAATTCAGGGGTGTATGTACAGGTGAATTAGGGTTGCACGGTATACCGGTATTAGTATAGTACCGCGATACTAATGAATCAATTCCGGTACTATACTGCTGTTTTACGAGCAGACGGGCATGTTCGGCAGCGCACAATCACAGAGTACTTCCAAGCAGACACAGTGTGTAGACAGAAAAGGGAGAACGGACACATTTTGGCTTAAAAACTTATAACTCTGAAACGCCCTCAGGAAGAGGTGCTTTAAGACATGGCTAGCTAGCTAGCGGCTAACATCCATGTTTTAGCTACTTCTGAATCACTAATCCTTGTCTCCATGGCAACAAATAAAGTAAGTTGCTTACAAGTATCATCCCTGCAGGACGAGGAATAGCTAAACATGCTTCACGACACACCGTAGCTCACCGGCGTCACAATGTAAACAAACCCCATTGGCGGATCTACACCTGACATCCACTGTAATGATACCAAGTACAGGAGCGTATCTAGTTGATATTACTATGATTACGTCGATATTTTTTGCCATCACAACTAGAAATGTCCGATAATGGCTTTTTTGCCGATATCCGATATTCCGATGTTGTCCAACTCTTAATTAACGATTCCGATATCAAACGATACCGATATATACAGCCGTGGAATTAACACATTATTATGCCTAATTTTGTTGTGAAGCCCCGTTGGATAGTCAAATGTATTGTATTCAGTAGTATCTCAATTTATGAGTTTAATTTAGGGGTGTCAAACTCATTTTAGATCGAGGGGGACACATGGAGAAAAATCCATTCCCAAGTGGGCCGGACTGGTAAAATCACGGCACGATAACTTAAAAATAAAGACAACTTCAGATTCAGTTCAGTTTATATCGAACATGCATACGATACAATGTAATGCATCACACATTTCCAGTTGTTTAATCACAGCATGTCCGAAAAGGAGTAGGAAGAAGCAGAGCTTATTTAATCCTACCCCTTTTCATACCATAGCAATTGTATCCAATGTCCTTGTTCTCTGTAACAGGACAGTGAACAAATAAATAATAAATAAATAATGTACCGTAGTAAGCAAACACAATTTTTAAATATATAAATAATATGTGTCTCAATAAAAATAAAAATAAAAAGATTGTTTTTTTTGTTTAAAAATAGAACAAGCACATTCTCAAAATGTACAAATCATAATGTTGTTGGGTTTTTTTTTTACACTTACATGTTGCGGTTAATAGTATTCTATCTTTATTTGTCGTTATTTATACTTTCTGAATCAATTATGTGCTAATGTTCATCAATCACTGGTGTTAATGTTCAATCTATCAAGATAAAAAAAATAATACCAAAATCAAATTACAGGATGTTATTTATGTAGTTTGATCACTTTCCTCGACTGATGCACTAACATCATGTGGTTTATGTCAGGCTTGTCACTGACGGTTTAGTTATGTTTTGAGTTTTTCCTCTGTTTGTCTTTATTTCCTGTCAGCGCTCTTATTTTGGTTATTTCCTACGTGTCCCCTCAGCTGTGGCTGATTGGCACCTGGCCACACCTGGTGTCAATCAGCTAGCTACTATTTAGACCAGCTTTTCCCTCCAGTCAGTGCTGAAGTATTGTCAATGTTGTCATTTATACTTGTCGATGTCATTTATACTTGTCGTTGTAGCTCTGTCTACTTCTGTTCACTCTGCTCATGTCATAGTTCGTTTCTTGCCACGTGAGTTTTGTTTATTCGTGTCACAGTAAGTGTTTTTGTTTCTTGTCCATAGTTTAGCCTTTGTGCTAGCTTCTGTTTGTAGCCAAGTTTGTTCTCCGCCTTGTGCGCGCCTTTTGTTTGTACCCTTTTGTTTGTTTCTTGTTATAGAGTTAAATTAAATCATGTTTTCCTACACCAAGCCTGCCGTCTCTGCATCTTGGGGTTCGTCACCTACACACTCTGACAGTTTATTTTGTTTGCATATGTAGCATCATCTACAAAGATACAAATAATTGCTATTGCCACATCTAGTGGACACATTTAGAACAGCAGTTTCTTTCATTCAAAAATTTCGGCTCATTTTTTTTACTTAGCAAACTCATCCCACGGGCCGGATAAAACCAATCAGGCCCGCAGGCCGTCCATTTGACACCTCTGATTTAATTGGTTCTGCGATGGAGCTCTTAACTCAAAGCACTTGTATCTCAAATCAGCGTCTGCCATTGAAAGGGATTGAAATCAACTGAAGTGGTGTTTGGCCGCCAAAACAGCACAATTCTAACGTGTAACATGCCTTTTAAAAGAAAAATAAGACATTTAGTGTGAAAACAATACAATATAAATTACTGCTAACAACTACAGTAGTTTTATGAAGTAATGTAATAATAATGTGCAGCATTTATTATGAAGAGTTGACTTCTACGGTGTCTCATTCCAGCTGCTTCTCTGTCAAACACATCATCAGCAGCATTTCCATATGTTCATGGATAAATGTCCACTATATAGATATTATTTTACAAAACCCAAAACCAGTCTAGTACCCGCACTCTTTTACTATGAAGCCACGCTGTTGTAACACGTGGCTTGGCATTGTCTTGCTGAAATAAGCAGGGGCGTCCATGATAACGTTGCTTGCATAGCAACATATGTTGCTCCAAGAATAATACGTTTCTCAGTTCGAACGTGAAATTTGAAAGATTTATAATCATATATAAGTGAAAAATAGTAGGTTATTTGATTATTTTAATTCATATACTGGACACTTTGTATTAAATTGGTTGGCACTTTTTGGTAAAAAAAAAAAAAAGTTTTTTTTGTTGTTGTTGATTTTTTCTGTATGTACCAGAATTTGGAACTATGTCTGTAAGGCTTTTCACTGACAGTTTGGTTATGTTTGGGTTTTCCTCTGTGTTTGTGTTTATTCAGTACTCTTATTTTGGTTCAATTTCCTGCATGTCTCCCTGAGCGCTCGTTTCCCTCACCTGTCCCTGATTGGCAGGCTGGCACACCTGGTTGCAATTGCAAATCAGGCTACTATTTATGCCTACCTCACCTGTTCCTCTGTTTCCTCAGTCGCCCGTTTCCCCTGCATTTCCTTAAAGTCATGTTTGCCTGCAACACGCCTGCCATCTCTGCATTTTGGGGTTCACCTCCAACAACTCATGACAATGCCCCGGGCAGCATTTGATTCCTTGAGCTATAATCTATCATTCATCTCACATGGGTAGACTGTCTTTATAATGCAGTGCAATCATTTGTGTGGATTAGGGTTGCACGGTATACCTGTATTAGTATAGTACCGCGATACTAATGAATCATTTTCTGTACTATACTGCTGTTTTACGAGCAGACGAGCATGTTCGGCAGCGCACAATCACAGAGTACTTAAAAGCAGACACAGTGTGTAGACAGAAAAGGGAGAACGGACACATTTTGGCTTAGAAACTAACGATAAAGGTGAAGTTATAACACTGAAACGCCCTCAGGAAGAGGTGCTTTAAGACATGGCTAGCTAGCTAGCGGCTAACATCCAGCCGCGGTCTGCAGTGTTTTAGTTACTTCTGAATCACTAATCCTTGTCTCCATGGCAACAAATAAAGTAAGTTGCTTACAAGTATCATCCCTGCAGGACGAGGAATAGCTAAACATGCTTCACTACACACCGTAGCTCACCGGCGTCACAATGTAAACAAACGCCATTGGTGGATCTACACCTGACATCCACTGTAATGATACCAAGTACAGGAGCGTATCTAGTTGATATTACTATGATTACTTTGATATTTTTTGGCATCACAACTAGAGATGTCCGATAATGGCTTTTTTGCCGATATCCGATATTCCGATATTGTCCAACTCTTAATTACCGACTCCGATATCAACCGATACCGATATATATACAGCCGTGGAATTAACACATTATTATGCCTAATTTTGTTGTGATGCCCCGCTGGATGCATGATACAATGTAACAAGGTTTTCCAAAATAAATCAACTCAAGTTATTGAAAAAAGTGCCAACATGGCACTGCCATATTTATTATTGAAGTCACAAAGTGCTTTTTTTTTTTTTTTTTAACATGCTTCGAAACAGCAGCTTGGAATTTGGGACATGCTCTCCCTGAGATAATCCTGAGACCCACTACAACTATGGAAAATACTATACTTTGACTTTCACAAAGTGCATTATTTTTTTTATTTTTTTAAACATTCCTCAAAACAACAGCTACAAAAACAATGAAGGCGCACAGCTTCAGTCCAGAGTATACTAGAGTAATAAAGTAAACAATAACATAATCCTCCTTTAGTAGACTGCCTGGCATACTGTATAACAGGAAATTATAAACTGGGCTCAATCTGCCCTGCTTTAACGTATCTGTATGAGTAACACAAATGTGCTGCAAGCGAGTGGTGAGTGCTTGAAGTGGCCTAGCAGTCAGTCAGAGCTTCTGAAATGCTGCGTTGAGACAGGGCACCTCCGCTCATTGCAGGCTGCAAAGTGTGCGCCATGCAGGGCAGACTAACCACACCAAACTCCACCATAGCTTTTGCCATACTGCGTGCGTTACCCCTGACCACAACGAGGGCTTTCGCCTTGGGGTGGTTTTTGTTGTATTTTTGTTTTTTCTCGGCGGAGTCTTTAAGCGACAACTGTGTGGTACTACTTTTTTTTTCGGTGCTTGCTTTTCATCCATCTTCCGCTTGTATTCATCGTGTATCTCCTTATGATTCTTGAAGAGGTGGGAGATCAAATTGCTCGTATTAAAGGAAGACGTCTTGGTTCCTCCTCGCATAACCAACTTTTTGCAGTCATTGCAAATTGCCAGTTTTTTATCCGTCACTTTAAAATAATCCCAAACCATAGACACGGTGTCGTTAGTCAGTCGCTTGTTAGCCACGGCTACAGCACCGGCAACAACACACTCTTGTTGTTGTTATGCTCCGCTCGCGGCGGTTTGATGAGGTCATCAAGCGTCGCCAGTAAACCTCTCATGCTGCAGTCGTCAACTCCTGTGTTGTGTGTGGGAGAGGGGAGAGGGGAGGGGCTGCTGACTGGGAGACGCAACTGCTCTGTACTTCTCCCTGCGTCCGTGTACCAATCCGTACAGCGGCGTTTTTAAAAAGTCATACATTTTACTTTTTGAAACCGATACCGATAATTTCCGATATTACATTTTGAAGCATTTATAGACATCTCTAATCACAACATCTTCTTTCGTTTTTTTTAAATGTATATTTGTCATGTCTGTGTGATCAGGCTTTATTTTTGGACTTTTTGCGCAGTTTTGTTTTGTCACCATAGTTACCCATTAGTTTCACCTGTCATGTCACGCACCTGTTTTGAGTCACGCACCTGTTGTTAATCATGTCGATAAGTATTTAAGTTAATTCATTTTCTGTTGTTCGGCCTGACGACCACGCACCCCATATATGCTTCTGCACACCCTTATGATCCTTGCTGCTCCTTTTTCATGCCGGTTCCATGCCAAGTAAGTTTTTGTTTCTCAATGTTTTGTTTAATTGTTCATAGTTTCCGCCACTGTGCGTGCTTTTCATTTGTACTTTTTTGCTATAGTCTTTTGGTTTCATAGCTTATTCTCCGCCATTGTGCGCGCTTTTTGTTTGATCTTTTTTTAATAAATAAATCATGTACCTTAATTCCCGTCTCGCCCGTGCCAACTTTCCGTTGCATCCTGGAAAAGCAAACTCTCAAGACCAAGTCATGACAGTAGGTCGTCAGCAGACCCGCTTTTCCGCACCTAAGTTAGCCGAGTTGGACATTTTGGACGAGGCTTCTTGGGCGGTCCTGTGCGCGATGGAGGATGAAACTCATCGCTACTCCTCCGTGGAGTACAGAAACTTCATTTGGTCCCAGGACGACACAGCGTCACCTCAGCCGCGGAAGCGCCGCTCCAGACGAAGGACGTCAGGTAGAACTTCCGCGAGCCAGCAGGACACGCCGCTCCCACAAGCCCCTCCCTCTCCGGGCGGAAGCAAGCAGCAGCCAGCCCCGGCTTCGCCCGGATGACGTCAAAAACCATGATTTTTTTTTTCTGAATTCTTTTTCTTTTGATTCCCCGCTCCCCAGGACTCAAGCCACACCCAAGACACAAAACAATATTTTTTCACCCACTCAATCCCAGGCCCAAAAAAGACAATTTGGACAATTTAATGGGGAAGTTTCTGCCCTCCTCCGCCCACCCCTACAGAGAGTTCCAGACCGCAGGGAGCGCGTCTGGTATCCGCCCCTTGAGGGGGGGGCTGGGGTCGGGAGCTGTGTTGGTGGGGTGGCTCGGCATCACCATGCCAAGCCACAGCCTCCCTCATGGCCGCCACCACCAGTCTATCGACCTGTCAGGCCACAGCCTCCAGCACGACCGCCCTCACCAGTCTACCGACCCGTCAAGCCACAGCCTCCAGCACGACCGCCCTCACCAGTCTTCCGACCTGCCAGGCCGCAACCCCCAGCTAGGCCACCTCCACCTGCACCAAGGCTAGCACCTGTCGCCGCACCAAGGCTAGCACCAGCTCCACCACGCCAAGTTCCTCGCCAAGCTCCGGTACCAGCTCCACGACGCCAAGCTCCAGTACCAGCTCCACGACGCCAAGCTCCGGTACCAGCTCCACGACGCCAAGCTCCGGTACCAGCTCCACGACGCCAAGCTCCGGTACCAGCTCCACGACACCAAGCTCCGGTACCAGCTCCACGATGCCAAGCTCCGGAACCAGCTCCACGGCGCCGGGCTCCGGTGCCAGCTCCACGACGCCAAGCTCCGGAACCAGCTCGACGTCAAGACCAAGACACGCCATGCCAAGACCAGGACACGCCATGCCAGGACCAAGACACGCCATGCCAAGACCAAGACACGCCATGCCAAGACCAAGACACGCCAGGCCGGGACCGGGACCAGGGCCCGCCAGACCAGGACCAAGGCCAAGACCAAGACCCGCTAAGCCAAGACCAAGACCAAGACACGCCATGCCAAGACCAAGACACGTCATGCCAAGACCAAGACTCGCCATGCCAAGACCAAGACTCGCCATGCCGAGACCAAGACTCGCCATGCCAAGACCAAGACTCGCCATGCCAAGACCAAGACTCGCCATGCCAAGACCAAGACTCGCCATGCCAAGACCAAGACCCGCCATACCAAGACCAAGACCCGCCATGCCAAGACCAAGACCCGCCATGCCAAGACCAAGACCCGCCATGCCAAGATCAAGACCCGCCATGCCAAGATCAAGACCCGCCATGCCAAGACCCACACCAAGACCAAGACCCACGCCTAGACCAAGACCAAGACCCACGCCGAGCTTCGCCGCCGGACGCGCCACGCCGAGCTTCGCCGCCTGACTTGCCACGCCGAGCTGCCACGCCTGCCAAGTTGACGAAGCGCCTGTCTCCTCGTCGGCCACGGATATGGCCGCTACCTGGTCGTCCGCCACGCCAAGTGTGCCCACCTCCCAGTCGGCCACGAATGTGGCCAATCCCTGGGCGCCCGCCTCGCCGGCTGCAGCGGCGTTCCACTCGCCGCCGCCACTTGACTTTGCCTCGGTGGATTCGGGGCCACTTGGGCTGGCGACCCACCGCCATGTCCCCCTCCCGCCCTCCCATGACTATTGATCTTTGGGGTTTTTTTGGGACATCTGGTATCTGTCCTTAAGGGAGGTGCTCTGTCATGTCTGTGTGATCAGGCTTTATTTTTGGACTTTTTGTGCAGTTTTGTTTTGTCACCATAGTTACCCATTAGTTTCACCTGTCATGTCACGCACCTGTTTTGAGTCACGCACCTGTTGTTAATCATGTCCATAAGTATTTAAGTTAATTCATTTTCTGTTGTTCGGCCTGACGACCACGCACCCCATATATGCTTCTGCACACCCTTATGATCCTTGCTGCTCCTTTTTCATGCCGGTTCCATGCCAAGTAAGTTTTTGTTTCTCAAGCCACAGTTAATGTTTTGTTTAATTGTTCATAGTTTCCGCCACTGTGCGTGCTTTTCATTTGTACTTTTTTGCTATAGTCTTTTGGTTTCATAGCTTATTCTCCGCCATTGTGCGCGCTTTTTGTTTGATCTTTTCTTAATAAATAAATCATGTACCTTAATTCCCGTCTCGCCCGTGCCAACTTTCCGTTGCATCCTGGAAAAGCAAACTCTCAAGACCAAGTCATGACAATATTATGTTTATAAACGGCTGTCTGCTCCCTGTATGATCAGTGTCAGAGCTTGGTCCGCATTGCCGGCAGTAAGTCGGACCCGTTTCCAGTGAAGGTTGGACTCCGCCAAGGCTGCCCTTTGTCACCGATTCTGTTCATAACTTTTATGGACAGAATTTCTAGGCGCAGTCAAGGCGTTGAGGGGATCTGGTTTGGTGGCTGCAGGATTATGTCTCTGCTTTTTGCAGATGATGTGGTCTTGATGGCTTCATCTGGCCAGGATCTTCAGCTCTCACTGAATCGGTTCGCAGCTGAGTGTGAAGCGACTGGGATGAGAATCAGCACCTCCAAGTCCGAGTCCATGGTTCTCGCCCGGAAAAGGGTGGAGTGCCATCTACGGGTTGGGGAGGAGACCCTCCCCCAAGTGGAGGAGTCCAAGTACCTCGAAGTCTTGTTCATGAGTGAGGTATAAGTGGATCGTGAGAGCAGGTGCGGTGTCTTCAGTAATGCGGACGCTGTATCGATCAGTTGTGGTGAAGAAGGAGCTGAGCCGGAAGGCAAAGCTCTCAATTTACCGGTCGATCTACGTTCCCATCCTCGCCTATGGTCATGAACTTTGGGTTATGACCGAAAGGACAAGATCACGGGTACAAGCGGCCGAAATGAGTTTCCTCCGCCAGGTGGCGGGGCTCTCCCTTAAAGATAGGGTGAGAAGCTCTGCCATCCGGGAGGAGCTCAAAGTAAAGCCACTGCTCCTCCACATCGAGAGGAGCCAGATGAGGTGGCATCTGGTCAGGATGCCACCCGAACGCCTCCCGAGGGAGGTGTTTCGGGCACGTCCAACCGGTAGGAGGCCACGGGGAAGACCCAGGACACGTTGGGAAGACTATGTCTCCCGGCTGGCCTGGGAACGCCTCGGGATCTCCCGGGAGGAGCTGGACGAAGTGGCTGGGGAGAGGAAAGTCTGGGCTTCCCTGCTTAGGCTGCTGCCCCCGCGACCCGACCTCGGATAAGCGGAAGAAGATGGATGGATGGATGGATGGATGGATGTTTATAAACTCAGGAAATATGTCCCTGTACACATGAGGATTTTGAATATGATCAATGTATGATCCTGTAACTACTTGGTATCGGATTAATACCCAAATTTGTGGTATCATCCAAAACTAATGTAAGAATAAGTGTTTAAGAGAAGTGTAGATAGAACATGTTAAAAGAGAAAGTAAGCAGATATTAACAGTAAATGAACAAGTAAATTAATGATACATTTTCTACCACTTGTCCTTAATAATGTTGACAAAATAATAGAATGGTAAATGATACAATATTTTACTGCATATGTCAGCAGTCTAATTAGGAGCCTTGGTTTGTTTACTTACTATTAAAAGACAAGTTGTCTTGTATGTTCACTATTTTATTTAAGGACTTAACTGCAATAAAAAACATATGTTTAATGTACCCTGAGATTTTTTGTTAAAATAAAGCCAATGATGCAATTTTTGTTTGTGGTCCCCTTTTTTTTAGAAAAGTACCAAAAAGTATCGAAATAATTTTAGTACCGGTACCAAAATATTTGTATCGTTACAACACTAGTGATTTACATTTCGACAGTCACATCAAATCAGTAACAAAATCGGCCTACTATCACCTCAAAAATGTAACAAGACTTAGCGGGCTCATGTCAGCTCAAGACTTAGAAAAACTTGTACATGCCTTTATTACCAGTAGGCTAGTCCAGTGTTTTTCAGCCACTGTGCCGCGGTGCCGTGAGATACAGTCTGGTGTGCCGTGGGAGATTATCTAATTTCACCTATTTGGGTTAAAAATATGTTTTGCAAACCAGTAATTATAGTCTGCAAATTATGTGTTGTTGAGTGTCGGTGCTGTCCAGAGCTCGGCAGAGTAACCGTGTAATACTCTTCCATATCAGTAGGCGGCAGCCGGTAGCTAATTGCTTTGTAGATGTCGGAAACAGCGGGAGGCAGTGTGCAGGTAAAAAGTTGTCTAAGCTTAAACTAAAAATAAACAAAAGGTGAGTGCCCCTAAGAAAAGACATTGAAGCTTAGGGAAAGCCATGCAGAACGAAACTAAAACTGAACTGGCTCCAAAGTAAACAAAAACAGAATGCTGGACGACAGCAAAGACTTACTGTAGAGAAAAAAAGGCATCCACAAAGTACATCCGAACATGACATGACAATCAACAATGTCCCCACAAAAAAGGATAAACAACTGAAATATTCTTGATTGCTAAAACAAAGTAGATGCGGGAAATATCGCTCAAAGGAAGACATGAAACTGCTACAGGAAAATACCAAAAAAAGAGGAAAAGCCACCAAAATAGGAGCGCAAGACAAGAACTAAAACACTACACACAGGAAAACAGTAAAAAACTCTAAATAAGTCAGGGCGTAATGTGACAGGTGGTGACAGTACACCTACTTTGAGACAAAAGCTAAAGTGATGCATGGTTATGGTTTAAAGTCATATCCAACAATTGCGACAACGACTTTTTACTGTCATCTGAGTTTCATTTTTTTAATGATTTCTGCTGGTGGTGTGCCTCCGGATTATTTCTATGCAAAAAATGTGCCTTAGCTCAAAAAAGGTTGAAAAACACTGGGCTAGTCTATTGTAATGGTCTCCTTGCAGGTCTTCCCAAAAAAACTGTCAGGCAGCTACAGCTTGTTCAGAACGCTGCTGCTAGAGTTCTAACAAAGACCATAAAATGTGAGCACATTACACCAATTCTTAAATCCTTACATTGGCTCCCTGTACATCAGAGAACTGATTTCAAAATCCTCCTGCTCACATATAAATCACTACATGGTCTAGGGCCAAAGTATTTCACCGATATGCTCCCACTATATAAGCCCTCTAGATCACTAAGATCTTCTGAGACCAATCTGTTTGCGGTTCCCAGATTAAACTCAAATCAAGGGAGAGCATTATAGAGTCACTATGCAACAAATAGCTGGAATAAACTTCCTGAAGATGTCAGACTTTCCCCAACCCTGACTACTTTTAAAACTAGACTGAAAACGTTTATGTTCACCTTAGCTTTCAGCTAAATCTTCTAATCTTTTAACTTTTAACGTCCGCACTGCTTTTATTTTTATTGTCTGCATTTTAATTTTGCTTTTATTTTATTTCATTTCACTTTGTTGTCTGTGAAGCACTTTGAGTCTGCCTTGTGTATGAAAAGTGCTGTACAAATAAAGTTGCCTTGCCTTGCCTTGCCTAGTACGTGTCAATCCCAAAAGGATGCATTTTATCACCCAGAAAGTCAGAGAGCAAGGCTGGCAACACATCAGCAGGACGCCGTCAAGGCTCAAACATGCAAATCAAAGTATGAAAGTAGAATCCAAGCAGTTTCTGCCAAGAGTATTTGTCCTTTAGACAGTTTTAGTAAGCACATTCTGACAGAACATGATACAAAAACACTGCATCTCCTCAATCTCACAGATTGTATTTTGCATGCTAATTGGATTTACCAACATAAAACCCAACAGAATGAGACAAGTATGCTGATATGTAAATTGATTTGTGAGAAAAAGCCACAGAGCAGAGTCAAAAAGCTGTGATATCCCTGAGCGGAAAACAATCTGGAAGTGCTCAGCAGATGAAGGAGTGACTTTGCGAGTCCTTAGAGTATGTATTTCTTTTTATACTCGGGCGAGCGTCATGTGTATCATTGGGAGGTACGCAACAACAAATGATATTCCCAGAAACGTCTCATCTCCACGGCTGCTGTCACACATGCACAAAAAGTCCAATTAGAACTTTCAAAAACCCTCAATAATAGGATATAAATATTAAGACTTGTTCCCATGGCTGACACCTTGGCCATCTTTCTTTGTGGCTTTGGAGCGTGTCCATGTCTTACATGGCTATGACATTTGTCCTCACTAGTCTAGACCAGACTAATAACACTTAGAAATTCCTCGAGTGACTGGCATTCCCATTCTAGGTAAAGTGATCTGCTGTCTGCTTGCCAGGAATGAGTGAACAAAACACTCGCCTTGCACTGTTAAATGAGGGACTCACTAATTCCTATTGTTATTCAGCACTTGCTGGAAGTCAGTGATGGATTTTCAACATAAAAGCTTTTTTATTCAAACAAAATATTTTTTTTTTTAGCTGACCAAACATATTATCACGCTGCAGTGTACGGACACTGCTGTCATGAATAAACCTGCTGCAAGATATTGAACTGTGTCCCAGCACATTTACCAAAAAAATTGTGGACATTACATCGGAATAGGTGGGACAACTACCGATTAAATACCAATAACCTGCATTGTTACCTGCCTCGTACTAGCAGTTTTTCACTATGTAGAACAATGATTTTCAAACTGTGGTACGCTTATCACTAGTGGTGTGATGGATCCATCTAGTGCAGGGGTGTCAAACGTACGGCCCGAGGGCCGGATCAGGCCCGTGAACAGGTTTTATCCGGCCCGCGAGATGAGTTTGCTAAGTATAAAAATTAACCTGAAATGTTTTAATGAAAGAAACTGCTGTTCTAAATGTGTCCACTGGATGTCGCAATAGCAATTATTTGTATTTTTGTAGATGATGCTACATATGTACAAAGTAAACCACATGATGTTAGTATATCAGTCGAGGAAAATGATCAAAATATATAAATAACATACTGTAATTTGATTTTATCTTGATAGATTGAAAATTAACACTAATGAGTTGACGGATGGATGGATGGATGGATGGATGGATGGATGGATGGATGGATGGATGGATGGATGGATAGATAGATAGATAGATAGATAGATAGATAGATAGATAGATAGATAGATAGATAGATAGATAGATAGATAGATAGATAGATAGATAGATAGATAGATAGATAGATAGTACTTTATTGATTCCTTCAGGAGAGTTCCCTCAGGAAAATTAAAATTCCAGCAGCAGTGTACAGAATTGAGATATAATTTAAAAAGTAAATAATATTATTATAATATATATATATATATATATATATATAATTGTGTTGCATAACCTGTCATATGAACATAGTTTATTCAGAAAGTATAATTAACGACAAATAAAAATAGAATATTATTAACTGTAACATGTAAGTGTAAAAAAAAAAAAACAACAACTTTATGATTTGTACATTTTCACAATGTGCTTGTTCTATTTTTAAACAAAGAAAACAATCTGAAGTCGTCTTTATTTTTAAGTTGTCGTGCCGTGATTTTACCAGTACGGCCCACTTGGGAGTAGATATTTCTCCATGTGGCCCCCGATCTAAAATTGGTTTGACACCCCTGATCTAGTGGTACACCAAATAATCACTTAATTAAATATTCAACCACAAGTGTTACTGTTTAGACCCTCTGTAATGTTACAGTGTCCAAAAATTGTAGAAATGCTTGTTAAATAAAACCTCTGCCTTGTTTTAATGAATATTTAGGCCTACCACGCTACTGTATGTTAATGTTGATCATTATGGTGGTACTTGGACAGCCGAGTGTTTTTTTGTGGTGGTACTTGGTGAAAAAAGTGTGAGAACCACTAATGTAGAATATAACATGTGTTCTTGTGTCACATAAGGATTGTGGAAGATGGCCAAAATAAATAAAAAAGTGCAGTTCCCCTTTAAAGCTGAACTAAGAAACTTTTCAACCTTTCTGAAATATTTGTACAACTATTGGAATGATACATTGACTTACATTTAGTTGAATGTGCGGGCCTTTGAGACACTCGTGATTTAGGGCTATATAAGTAAACATTGATTGATTGATTGAATGACACCTCTGTCTTTCCCTGGCATTAAGCAACTTTGAGGAGGTTGGCAGGAACAAAAACTACAAAATTGCTGACGTGCTTCACGGCATATGTCACGCCCCCGCTCCCCATTTGTTGAAAAAACGGAAGTCGATGCGAAAGCTTATGTGCAATTACTGCTGTTATGGCCCAAACTTCAAAACAACCAAAGAAACAAAAAGTTTTGTGTGAGGAGACAAAAAAGAACAACAAGTGAGAATGCAACCTTAGAGACACAATACAGGTGGTCCTCGGTTTACGTTTCATAGTTACAAACACGCACCCATAGTCCCAACACACTAGAAAAAATCGATAAAAAAAAAAAAAAAATCAGTTATGATACACAGCTCAAGTATGCACCTACTAATAACCAGACAACACATTCAAAATGCGACAACAAGTGTCTACCCATCTCCGCTCGAGATGGTCTCCTGCTGGCCCCACTATGGACTGGACTCTCACTATTATGTTAGATCCACTATGGACTGTACTTTCACAATATTATGCTAGACCCACTCGACATCCATTGCATCTGGTCTTCCCTGGGGGGGGGGTTACCCACATATGCGGTCCTCTCTAAGGTTTCTCATAGTCATTCACATCGACGTCCCACTGGGTTGTGAGTTTTTCCTAGCCCTTATGTGGGCTCTGTACCGCGGATGTCGTTGTGGCTTGTGCAGCCCTTTGAGACACTTGTGATTTAGGGCTATATAAATAAACATTGATTTATTGATTGATTGATTGATTGATACGTATAGTTATTGAAAACAGACAACTATGCATTGGCAATATTGTTTCGGACAACATCATAACTCGAGAAATTATTAACAGTGGAATTAATATTAGCCCTATAGGCTACAAAATGCAGCCGCATTGCCACAACGAGAAGTGAAAATAGTAGGTACCTTTGTATGCAGATAAGTAGCAATGTGTGCACGTATTAATGAATGAATATACGTATGTGTGTATATATATGTATGTATAATTGTGTTTATGTGAGTAGGTATGTGCATTTGTATGTACAATATATTTGTCTCCCAGTGTGTGCGGGAGCCAAAGTATGGCCCCCAGCCACCCAGAGAGCCCAACCCAAAACAGCAGGTGCAGCGCCCAGGGAACCAGGGACCACCGGGATTCACCCGTTTACGCATACTTGCCAACCTTGAGACCTCTGATTTCGGGGGGTGGGGTGGGGGCGGGGGTCGGGTGGTGGTGGCGTGGTTGGGGCGGGGCGTGGTTAAGAGGGGAGGAATATATTTACAGCTAGAATTCACCAAGTCAGGTATTTCATATATATATATATATATATATATATATATATATATATATATATATATATATATATATATATATATATATATATATATATATATATATATATATATATATATATATATATATATATATATATATATATACATAGGGGACGGCGTGGCGAAGTTGGTAGAGTGGCCGTGCCAGCAATCGGAGGGTTGCTGGTTACTGGGGTTCAATCCCCACCTTCTACCATCCTCGTCACGTCCGTATATATATATATATATATATATATATATATATATATATAAGAAATACTTGACTTTCAGTGAATTCTAGCTATATATATGTATATTTACTTTATTATATATATATATATATATATATATATATATATATATATATATATATATATATATATATATATATATATATAGTGTTATGTGTGTGTATATGTGTAAATAAATGAACACTGAAATTCAAGTATTTCTTTTATATATATATATATATATATATATATGTATATATATATATATATATATATATATATATAAAAGAAATACTTGAATTTCAGTGTTCATTTATTTACACATATACACACACATAACACTCATCTACTCATTGTTGAGTTAAGGGTTGAATTGTCCATCCTTGTTCTATTCTCTGTCACTATTTTTCTAATCATGCTGAACACCCTCTCTGATGATGCATTGCTGTGTGGCACGCACAAAAGTGCTTTCATCAAATGCACTAGAGTCTGGAATCTTCCTTCTCTCCCTAGCATGGCCCAAAACCGGTCAATCCTTGTTTCCTGAGGAAGATCTTCACTGACAAGCACTTGGAAGTCCACTACTTCTTCCCGGAGGCTATCCAGGTCCAATCGCAGCTGCGGCTTGGAACTTACAAGCGTATTTCTTCATCTTACTCGTCATCGGCGTCGCCACGGCTGTATCTTCCTCGTTCTTCTGCTTCGTCTCCTTGCTATGTGCTCAGTTGTGCACTGCACTCTCTAAAAGCCGTAGATGTTATTGTCACATATGCATGTACAGTAGATGGCAGTATTGTCCTGTTAAAGAGTGTCACAACATTGCTGTTTACGGCAGACGAACTGCTTTACGGTAGACGAAAACGTGACTGCTGTTGTGTGTTAATGAGGACGTTAATGAAACTGCCTAACAATAAACCCACATAAGAAACCAATAACTCGCCCTCGATCATTCTACAGTTATAACGTGATTGGGCAGGCACGCTGTTTATATTGTGGGAAAGCGGACGTGAAAACAGGTCAGGTCCGCATGGAGCTGCAGGGGGCGTGGCCTCCAGCTCGGCCTGAATTTCGGGAGTTTTTCGGGAGAAAATTTGTCCCGGGAAAATCCGGGAGGGTTGGCAGGAATGTGTAAACGCGATTGGCCGCAGAAAGATCAACTCAGCCCGGTGATTGGCTTAGCAAAGACAGACTTGTGGAGACGAATGGCTGCCGTTTTGTAGGCCGTCTTTTTATCCATTTCTACCATCCGCTGATGTCACAAATGAAGCAATTTCCAAATGGCTACTTTGGAGGAGGTATGAAGGAAGGCAAGATTATCTTCGCAATGCCTGTATGGAGAGCTGGGCCAGAAGGCAAAGCTCTCGGTCTACCGAGCTATCTACATTCCTACTCTCACCTACGGTCATGAAGTGTGGGTCATGACCGAAAGAATAAGATTGCGGATACAAGCGGCCGAAATGAGTTTTCTCAGAAGGGTGGCTGGCATCTCCCTTAGAGATAGGGTGAGAAGTTCAGTCACCCGAGACAGACTCAGAGTAGAGCCGCTGCTCCTTCGCTTGGAAAGGAACCAGCTTAGGTGGTTGGGGCATCTCGTGCGGAGGCCTCACGAGCGTCTCCCTAGGGAGGTCCTCGTTGCAGGCCAAGGACCAGATGGGGGGGTTACATCTCCTCTCTGGCCTGGGAACGCTTCGGGATTCCCCAGGAGGAAGTTGCTCATGTTGCTCGGGAGAGGGAATTCTGGGGGTCTCTGCTGGAGCTGTTGTCCCCGCGACTCGATTCCGGATAAGCGGTTGAAGATGGATGGATGGATGCCTGTATGGTTTGATTTCTCATTTTTGGGACTTATGTAGATCCGACCCGGCAAGACATTCACCCTCCTGGAATCCATGCAACGTATGCATGCAATGTAATTGTGTTTCTCCGGGCATGCATCTCTTTTGAAGGAATATTCCACATAAGTACAATATTTAACCATGTAAACACTAGGACACAGTTGTAGTAAAGATCAGCTGGGCTCGGCAGCTCATCAGTCAATCGCTGATCAGTTTACAAAGGCAAATATGGGCTCCGATCCATGATCGGGATTGAGACATCTCTAGTAATTTGGTATTAAATATTTTTATTTGTGTATATCATATGTCCTTCATATGTTCTGTGTACAGTCACTTAAGTGTTCATTGCGGTTTATTTCAGGTTTTCGTAACCTGAGGACCACCTGTACTCATGATATAATATAGTCTTTCTCATCTGCACTGATTAAAAATTTCACTTGCATTTTGAATTGAATTGATTTTTTTTTTCCAAGATGGCGCCACTGTAGTGGCTGCTGGTGGCAGGAGCTCCGTGCTCTTGTGTCATCTTTTTGTGTTCTTGATGTTTCCCTCTTGTTTTCATGTGGGTTTTTTTGCCTTTTCGTCCGGGACCCTTTGGGACTGTGTGACAAGGAGTGGCCCTTTCGTGACTACTGCGGTGCTTTTTTGTGGACTTCTGGATCTGCCTCCCGGGAGCCTTTTGGTCATGGAGACCAGCTGCTGGGTCTCTTGCCACACCAGAGTCCGTTTGGAGAGACTGAAGGAGATGCGGGTGAAGAGACAGGACTGCGACTGGGTAGGGGGTCCTGCTTTGGAAATAATTTGTACCCCTTTCAGATATCGCATTTAGGTCCCACTAAAACATTCACATGTTGCACAATGAGATGTAAACATGGGATCATATGTACATTCCTGTAACTTTCTGTTTGTAAAATATACCTTTAGTAGTATTTCTTTAATATAATAACATCATTTCATGATTAATATTTACAAACTAAGATTAAATTAAGAAAAATAATTTTATTTTTCACTAAAGAAGGGTTCGGTGAATGCGCATATGAAACTGGTGAGGTTCGGTACCTCCAACAAGGTTAAGAACCACTGCCTTGGACGCATCCTCGTTCATCCATGCGGACTAGATACTGGCCGAGAGTTAGTGGGCGGCCGAGGGTGGAGTCAACTCTCTTGGTTGCTTTGTTGGGTCTGCTCCTGTCTCTGGCCATGCTCCCCCCACCCCAGCAGACGATGGCGTGGAACACCACAGAGGCCACCACAGTGTATATGTTTTTTGTTGTTTGTTTTACTTTTGTGGCTGTGTGTAGAAGTGGCCGGTTGCATCAGCTCTGCTCTTTTAATGTCTTTAATGTCCTTTGTGTTCTTTGATGTTTCCCTTCTTACACACGTTTGTGTGCTATGGCTATAAGGTTTTTTTTTTCTCTTGGCCTCAGTCTGGACCCCCTCTCCAGGGGCCCAGGCTTAGACTGATTTTTTTTTCTCCCCCCTCCCCAGCGTTTACCTGTTTCTCACCTTTTTTTGTAAGGGTCACCGGAAGTTGGCAGACCCGTCAGCGATCCTGTTCTGTCTCCCTGTAATGTTTGTCTGCTCTTGAATGGGATTGTGCTGAAAATCTTAATTTCCCCTTATTAAAGTATTTCTGATTCTGATTCTGAATACTGTGTGTTTCATATAACCAATGGCTGTACTGCCGTTAGCTACAGTATATACATATATATATATATGTATTCTGGTATTTGCAGTACCTGCAGTCAGTTTCATATTATACCCGGACAAAAAAATACATTGTGTTTTGTCCGCTGTACTACATCAATGAAATGCATCATAATTCCTACAATAGCATCGTACAATTGAACATTCTGTCCGACGACTCAAGCTCATTTACAATGAGGTGGATTATTCAAGTGCGTGTGAAACTTGTGAGGGGAACTTTGTTTTTGTACATTTTGTTGGTCCCACTAGTGAGAATCAAACTATTCTGCAGACAGCAAACATCAGTCCGGCCAGAAACGCCATCATTGGCTCCCAACGTGTGATGGAATGAGACACGTTGTCATCCAAAAAGGGGGAATCTCAGATATGTGAAGACGAAATGTTTCGGAGCACACCGTGACACATTAAGTCTGAACATTGGTGTAACAAACGTGTCTTAAAGGTGAAGTCTTGAAGGACGGCGGGGGCTTGTTGGGCGAGTAAGGGTTAAGTTGTCAGTTATTTGGAGGAGATAGAAGTTGAGAGCAGCCCATGAATCTTCAAGTCTCTATAGGCGCAGCATGGTAAAATAATTAGGCTTGCTTTGAAGCAGACTAAATAAACACAACAGCACTCAACAGCAGCTCCATCCACTCTCCGTCCTTTCTCTCTACGTCTGCAAGTGGACTTTCCAGCTCCTTTTACCTGCCTCGCTTAACCCCTCGCGTTACCTATCCATATGTGCCCTCCCGAGGTCTTACTTCTTCACCTTCTGTGGTCGTGCATATTTTCAAAGTGGAGGAGGTAGGGAGTCGGGAACAAGCGCCAGGTGTTGCAGCAGTCATTTTTAACAGCTTTTTCTGGATGGATTTTATATTGAGGGGGTGTTGAAGGAAGAGTGTTGCGGCAGCATTTAACCAGGAATTCAATAGCGTCATCACATTGTTGCGGCGCTCACATTTGTCTTTTAAAACACCTGAGAACGGCAGCCTGAAGAAAAGCATCTCGTTCAATATGCAGTATTTTATTGCTTCCGTTAAAAGGGACAATTATTTTGTGACAGCTGTGATTATTGGGGCTAAACTACTACTTAGCGGTTCCAAACGTTGCCACAAAACAATATATACAGTCGTGGTCAAAAGTATACATACACTTGTAAAAAAACATAAGGTCATGGCTGTCTTGAGTTTCCAATCATTTCTACAGCTTATTAGCTGTGGGGCTGAGCTTTCAGCCGCTCAGCCCCACATCTTTGGAACTCTTTACCACCAGACCTTCGCAACTTAGATTCAATATCCCTCTTCAAATCAAGACTCAAAACACACCTATTCCTGACTGCTTATTCATTGTAATCTTTTTTTCTTTTCTCTTTGTTGTTGTTGTTGTTGTTTTTTATCCAATTTGATTTTATTGTTGTGATTTTGTACGGTGTCCTTGAGTGCCCAGAAAGGCGCCTTATGAATAAAATGTATTATTATTATTATTATTATTACAATTTCTTATTTTTCTGTGATAGAGTGATTGGAGCACATACTTGTTGTTCACAAAAATATTCATGAAGTTTGGTTCTTTTATGAATTTATTATGGGTCTACTGAAAATGTGAGCAAATCTGCTGGGTCAAAAGTATACATACAGCAATGTTAATATTTGGTTACATGTGCCTTGGCAAGTTTCACTGCAATAAGGCGCTTTTGGTAGCCAAAAATTGAGCTGTTTGGCCACAATACCCAGCAATATGTTTGGAAGAGAAAAAGTGAGGCTTTTAATCCCAGGAACACCAATCCCTACCGTCAAGCATGGTGGTGGTATCTACCACACCCAGCATGCCCACAACACTCATAACTTAGATCTGATATCAGGTAAACATCGTTTACTGGCTTGTACCGCTCGAAGTCTTGTATGCAGGGGACCAAAGATTTGGAACCGGCTTAATGAGAGCCTCAAGATGCTGTATCCATTCTCCAACTTCAAAAAGAAACTGAAAACTTACCTATTAACCACCTATCTTTAATGTCTCATATGGGGTAGACTACTGTTGGGTTGTGCATGGTTGAATGAATGTATGTATGTATGTGTATGCTTGCTTTAGTACTATTATCTTGTGTTTATCATATAGCGTTGTTGTTTATTTTATTTTAATTTTTTTATTATTTTTTTTTGTTGTGCTTGCTACCATGTTTCATCATTCCATGTATATACTGTCCTCTGGACCCCCTGTCAAAAGCTTCTTCTAGCTTATTTGGGGGACCCTTTCATGTACCAACATCTTTAAATGATGATATTCACTAATATTGTATTTGTTATATGGTTTGGTGAATAAACTAAACTAAACTTGAAACTTGGTAGTATTATGCTCTGGGCCTGTTTTGCTGCCAATGGAACTGGTGCTTTACAAAGAGTAAATGGGACAATGAAAAAGGAGGATTACCTCCAAATTCTTCAGGACAACCTAAAATCATCAGCCCGGAGGTTGGATCTTCGGCGCATTTGGGGGTTCCAACAGGACAATGACCCCAAACACACGTCAAGAGTGGTAAAGGAATGGCTAAATCAGGCTAGAATTAAGGTTTTAGAATGGCCTTCCCAAAGTCCTGACTTAAACGTGTGGACAATGCTGAAGAAACAAGTCCATGTCAGAAAACCAAAAAATTTAGCTGAACTGCACCAATTTTGCCACGAGGAGTGGTCAAAAATTCAACCAGAAGCTTGTGGATGGCTACCAAAAGCGCCTTATTGCAGTGAAACTTGCCAAAGGACATGTAACCAAATATTAACATTGCTGTATGTATACTTTTGACCCCAGCAGATTTGCTCACATTTTCAGTAGACCCATAATAAATTCATAAAAAAAACAAAAAACTTCTTGAATGTTTTTTGTGACCAACAAGTATGTGCTCCAATCACTCTATCACAAAAAAAATAACAGTTGTAGGAATGATTGGAAACTCAAGACAGCCATGACATTATGTTCTTTACAAGTGTATGTAAACTTTTGACCACGACTGTATTACAAGGAAGGCAAGTTAACATCATCAGGTCTGTACAAAATTGACTCTGTGATGATCTGTCACATTCACGTCGGGTTGTGTTTCCTTGGTTGGTGTTTATTTCCTGTCAGCGTTCCATTTCTTGCTTGGCTCCCTGACTGCTGTTTCCCCTCACCTGCTACTGATTGGCAGCCTGGCCTCATCTGTTGTCATTCAGCTGGCTGCTATTTATGCCTGCCTCGGTGATTGTTTACTGTTTCCTGGTTCCAGGTTCCTGTTTTTCCCTGCATTTTGAAATTAAAGTCATGTTTTTCTGCACAACGCCTGCCATCTCTGCGTCTTGGTGTTCACCACCAACAGATTATGACAGACTCAGTTTTTTATTTAATTAAAAGTTCAGTCCCTCCAAGATTTTGTGGACATTTTTGTGGTTGTTGCAGCCTAAAATACCTAAATTTACGGTAGCTTTGTCAAAAAGTTGCTGCAAAAGTTGCGAAGGCATATAAAGCAACCTTATTGGCAACCAGGAAAAGGTGTGTCCTGATTGGCATCCAGGGACTTTATGAATCCTGTAATTTTTGGACAAATTTTATTTTGCACATACATATATAAGTATAAGCCGCAGGTGTACAATTGAAACATGAAATATTTACACAGGCACTTGTGTTCATTCACAAATTTAACAAAAGACAGTGCCTGTAACACAGTAGTCTACCAGAGAAGTCATTAAATGTTATCTTCATCCTCCTTCTTCTTCTGCGCGCTGATCCTGCTGTAGTTGTCTCTTTCGGCACATAGCCATGCAAACTTTCAGAGCCTATTAGTGGTGATGGATTTCCGTTCAGTAAAACAGCCGTTTTCTTTTTTGTTGGCCGGGCTGATCGTCTTTGGCTTTGGGGCTGCGTCTTGTGCATTTTTTCGTGTCTTCTCCATAACGAGTGTGAGTCCATAACACGCTAAATGACTGACTGACTGAACGATTGTGTGAGTGCGTTTGATTTAATGTGAACAATTACACTAGTCTGATGTGACAAAGCTAAATTTATTGGCGGCATTTGAAGTTTGTGAACCCGGAAAAACCCATAAATTAGCTGCTGCATTGTATAAAGCGCAGGGTTCAAAGTGTGGGGAAAAAGTAGAGCTTTCTAGACTGGAAATTACGGTAATTATTGCAGACCTAAGTCATAAGTAAAGATGCAAGCAATGTCTGGTTGTTTGGTTATGTTGACAACCACTTATGCCAATGTGAGTGATGTCGAGGGATGTCGTTGTTGTTGATGTTGTTGTGGTTGCAGAGCAATATGTTATCTTGACAAAAAAAGTTTTACAACAAGTTATGATCTATCAAAGCTAAACAGGCCAAACCATCTGTCAACTTATAATGTCGAAGAGTGGTGAGTGGATTGGGCGGGGTCCGTGCCCATCTGTTCTGGCCTTGCACTGTGGGTCTGTGTTCGGTGGCTTGATGCGGTGGCAGCGCAGCACTCTTGTTTGCTGTGGGTGCTGTGTCTCAGTTGTTTGGTTTGGGCAGTGGTGTGTTTGTGCGGGTTTGGATTTTAAGAGGGGGGGGGTGTTAATGTCTCATTTGCCTGTTGGCGTTTGGGCTGACTGGCTGGTCAGCCCAAAGCGCTGGTTGGTCTCCATGGTCCTGTTGGCGTGGGGTTGTTCGGTCGCTTTGATTTGATCGAGTGGTGCTGGTTGTTCGGGGTATTGCAGCCGTTGTTACTGCTGCCGTTTGTTCGTGGTGTAGGTGCCCGTGGCTGCTGGGTCCGGTGCGGTGGGGGTGGCCGATGTGCACGTTGTGGGTGTCGGGGCTGGCGAACTTGCCGGCTTCTTTCTTGTTTGTGGTTGTGTTGGTCAGCTTGTCGGGTGCTGGCTCAGACCTACCCTTGTGCTCTGCCACGCCGTCCTTCAAGCCTGGTGTCGTGCCGTCGTCTGGGTGCGGGATTGTCGGGGTTGTACTTAGAGGGGAGGCGCGTGCGTGGCCGGACCTGTGGGTGGGGCGTTGAAGTGATCAGCTGGTTCTCGGTGGACAGTAGGTTCCGAGGCAGCCGCCCTGTGTATGGATTTGTTTGTTTATAAATGTGTATGTGTCTATGTATGTAATTATTATTGTCATATATATGTGTGTGTATGGATATGTGGATGTGTATGCATGTGTGTGTATGTGTGTGTGTGTGTGTATATATATATGCATATTTCTATGTGTGTGTATGTATATATATATGGATATGTATATATATATTTTTTGGGGGGGCGCTCTCAGGCCTGCTTGTCTGGCGGGGGTTGGCGCCTCACGCTACTGCAGCTGGGCTGCGTGTCTGGGGCCCCTATCACCCACACTCCACCCCTTCCAGATGCCCGTCTTGGTTGGGGCTTGCTGGGTCTAGTCCCCGCATCTATCGTGGCAGCTCGGTGCGCTGCAGAGTATTCTGCAGTGGGTGGGGTAGGTGGTTCCCGTGGGTGGTCCTTTGGCGACCGACTTGGGTTGGGCAGCCCCGCCGTGATCTCCTGGGGCGGGGAGGTTTGGCTTGTGGGGGCCTGGTTGCTGGTGGGGCGGGGGCGGTCTTCCCGTCCAGCTGCGGGGAGTCTCTGGGCCCCTCGAGGAAGTGCGTCCTAGTCTTTCTGCCCGAGTGGGGTGTAGTCTCTCGCTGGCTGTCCCCTGCTTCTCCCGTGCCTTGTCCTCTGCTGGGTGCGTCTGTCTACAGCCTGCCGGCCTGGCTACGTGGTGCCGGTGGACCCTTGTTGCCTGAGCACCACACCTGCTGTTTTGGGTTGGGCTCTCTGGGTGGCTGGGGCCGTACCTTGGCTCCCACACACACTCGGAGACAAATATATTGTACATACATATTCATATACACACAATTATCCATACATATGTGCACACATACGTATATTCATTCATTAATAAATACATACCAGCATACATTGGTACTTACCCACATACATAGGTACATACATACATACACAAATACAGTACATACATACACACGCACATTCACTGAACAAACATACATATACACATACTGTACATATACAAGCACATATGCATACATAGTCATGCATATAATCATGTTTCATCAAACATGTATTAAAGTTGTCATTACATGTATGTATTGTTGCATTTGAAACAATTGTATTGTTGATATTAGAGGTAATTATTATTATTATTCATTATCAATAGTGCTATTTCTATTAGTATTTGTATTGTTCTATTTGTATTGCAATAATGTTCATTGTTATTTATGTGTTATTCATATTCACTTCACTAACTGCTTCTTTGCTATCACTTTTCGTATCATATTTGCACATATCCTATTTGCTGATGTTGTTCTGTTGTTGTTATCGTTATTGTTGTTGTTGTCTCTCTGTCTTATCCCCCACTTGTCCCTGCAATTTCCCCGTCTGTCTTCCTTTTTTTTTTCTCTTTCTATCCCCTCCTGCTCCGGTACGGCTGTGCCAAACATTAATATAAATCCATTTATTAAGTCAAATACAAATAAGGCAACAAGAGAAGTATCCCACACTTCTCTTTTGTAAAGTAAATATGTACAGCCGATATGGGCATCTACATCAACTATATGATATGCCTGAGTAGCTTGACAGGACAAAAAATAATAAGAAGAAGAAAAGAGTGGTGAGAAGAAATAAATAAGTGTTTTCTGAAAATGACAAGAAATATGCAGTAAAAAGCAATTTTTTCATACTTTTTTACATTTTGAAAAAAACATTATATCATAATATCGGACAACTTTAAGGAAACACAATCTTTTACACACATTCAGTCACCAAGTTAAAATATTAAAGATACCCTGATCCCGATCATTGGATCATAGATTTTTTTTAACTGATCGGCGATCGGCTGTGGAGCTGCTCAGTCCAGCCCATATTTACCGCAGCTGTGTCCCAGTGTTTACATCGCGGAAGATTGTACTCACATGAGAGATTCCTTCAAAAGAGATGCACGCTCACGGAGACAAAATTGCATTTCCACATTGCTTGTTACACACATGCAGGAGTTGCATGAAGTTCAGGAGGGTGCATGTCTTGCCAAAACACTGGCTCAAATTCAAGAGCAAGCTGCAAAGAATGTGTTGTATGTCCACAGTGCAAAGTCGCTTCGAAGATACTTATCTTCACCCCCTGACGGAAAATAAACATACTGCTCAAGCATCAATGTAAAGTAGGGGTGATCGAGCCACATGTCGATACTCTCCATACTATATAAACGATACTAAAGGGATTGGATTGATATTTTATTTTTCTTATCATTACAAAAAACTTTTTTTGGTGTTTTTTGTTATTGTTGACTATGTCAGTGAGTAAGTATTGGGATGCAGGAAAGCTTTGAGGGCAAACCCCAGATGATTTAAATGGGGGTCTTTAGTAGTCCTTGCTTTTGTTTAGTTATTTTGCACTCTCCACATTCCAAAAATGTATGTAGAGGAGCATTCCACACCACACAATATTGTCAACAATACTCACACGTTCTAAATTTAGTAAGATAAGCTTTATAAAAATGGGTTTTTGTGTTTACCTAAGTTACTTTCTATAAAACATTGCAGTCCTATTGTCAAAGTATCAGATCAGATGGAATCTGAGGCAAAAAAAATGCTGATCAAGGTCATAGGATGTTATAGTAATAGTAATCAGGGAAACTCTATAAAATACATTTTTAAAATAAATTACATTTTTGTTTCATCTGACATCACATGGACAAAGATAAGACCTTTTGGAGGGTAGTTCTGTGGTCAGATTAAACAAAAATTGAGCTGTTTGGCCACAATACCCAGCAATATGTTTGGAGGAGAAAAGGTGAGGCCTTTACACCCAGGAACACCATACCTACCATCAAGTATGGTTGTGGTAGTATTATGCTCTGGGCCTGTTTTGCTGCCAATGGAACTGGTGCCTTACAGAGAGTAAATGGTACAATGAAAAAAGGAGGATTACCTCCAAATTCTTCAGGACAACCTAAAATTATCAGCCCGGAGGTTGGGTCTTGGGCGCAGTTGGGTGTTCCAACAGGACAATGACCCTAAACACACGTCAAAAGTGGTAAAGGAATGGCTAACTCAGGCTAGAATTAAGGTTTTAGAATGGCCTTCCCAAAGTCCTGACTTAAATATGTGGACAATGCTGAAGAAACAAGTCCATGTTGGAAAACCAACAAATTTAAAATTTAAATTTAAATTTTGTCAAAAGGAGTGGTCAAAAATTAAACCAGAAACTTGTGGATGGCTACCAAAAGCCCCTTATTGCAGTGAAACTTGCCAAGGGATATGTAAGCAAATATTAACATTGCTGTATGTATACTTTTGACCCAGCAGATTTGGTCACATTGTCAGTAGACCCATAATAAATTCATAAAAGAACCAAACTTCATGAATGTTTTTTGTGACCAACAAGTATGTGCTCCAATCACTCCATCACAAAAAAATAAGAGTTGTAGAAATTATTGGAGACTCAAGACAGCCATGACATTATGTTCTTTACAACTTTTGACCACAACTGTATATTTAGGATGTAGATGTCTTCAACAAGATGCATATAAAGGGAATGTTAAATGTTAAATGTCTCCATAATGCCACTACAACATCTATGACTTAGACAAACTAATCAGTGATTAACTAAATGACTGCAAAACGAATAATGCTTATTGTTAATGTTCATATTTGATACCACTTTTTTGGGTCGTTCACAACCATTATAAAAGATATGACGACGGATGGATTTTTTTTTCATGCATTCTAACTTGTAAATTAAAGTTTTTAAAAGTCTGCTTACAGCGGAACAATTTGGAGCTCCACTATTTCGCCCATAAAATCCAAAAAAATAACCCTTCAAAAAACGCCAACAATACTCCATTTACATTTCTTAACTTAAATATTAACCAAGTATTAGTGATATTGTTATTATAAGCGCTCACGCAGATGACACCGTGATCACTTCTGTGTCTCTCTATGTTTACATCATCGAGTGGTCTGCAGCGTTCTCGCTTCCTTGCTCCCTGTACGTTTATTGTCAATCTTAAATCATGCCTCTCACCTAGACAGAAGAAGTCTAAGTAGGTATTCCGACATGTTGGTAGACTTTGGCAGTCGTTTAGGGACCCGAAACTGGCGAGGATGACACGAAAAGAGGTTTGGTCCTTTTGTGAGAAAAATGAGTCAATCTTCATCTGAACCAGGCCCGCGAGCCTGATCCAAACATGTTTTATCCGGCCTGTGGGATGAGTTTGCTAAGTATAAAAATGAGCCGAAATGTTTTAATGAAATAAACTGCTGTACTAAATGTGTCCACCAGATGTCGCAATAGCAATTATTTGTATCTTTGTAGATGATGCTACATATGTAAAAAAAAAACAACAACCACATAATGTTAGTACACCAGTCGAGGAAAATTAGCAAACTACATAAATAACATCCTGTAATTTGATTTCGATATTATTGTTTTCATCTTAATAGATTGAAAGTTAACACCAATGAGTTGACTGATGAACATTATCACATAATTTATTCAGAAAGTATAAATAACAACAAATAAAGATAGAATACTATTAACCGCAACACGTAAAAAAAAAACATCAGGACTCCTCTTCCTCCTATCCAGGAGATCGCAAAAAGCCGCTGCCTGACCAGGGCTCAGAAAATCTGCAAAGACTCCTCCCACCCCCACCAAGGACTGTTTTCACTGCTGGACTCTAGAAAGAGATTCCGCAGCTTCCGAAGCAGAACCTCCAAGTTCTGTAACAGCTTCTTCCCTCAGGCCGTAAGACTCTTGAACGCATCATAATTAAATTAAATTATCCCCTCAACTCCCCCCAAAATGGATTAACTCGCTGGAATAAAAAAGACAATATAACATACATCCATAAACGTGGACGCATGTGAAAAAGTGCAATATATTTATCTGTACAGTAATCTATTTATTTATTTATATATATTTATATATATTTATTTATTGTGTATATATATATATGTATATATATATATATTTATATATTATTTCAATATATTTATTTATTTATATATGCACCTTATTGCTTTTTTATCCTGCACTACCATGAGCTTATGTAACAACATTTTGTTCTTATCTGTGCTGTAAAGTTCAAATTTGAATGACAATAAAAAGGAAGTCTAAGTCTAAGTCTAAGTCTAAGTAAGTGTAAAAAAAAAAAACAACAACATTATAATTTGTACATTTTCAGAATGTGCTTGTTCTATTTTTAAACAAAAAAACAATCTGACGTTTTCTTTATTTTTAAGTTACCGTGCCGTGATTTTACCAGTAGATTCTTCTCCATGTGGAACCTGATCTAAAATGAGTTTGACACCCCTGACCTAAACGGTAATATATGAGCATCCCAGCAGACCTTGAACAATAAGTGACATTTTATCATGTTTGTTGTCTCATGAAGTCTGCAGTGAGTAATAATCAGTGATTAAAACAAAAACAAGCAAATGTTGTGACATGTTTTTTAAAACTAATGATCAAAATACGTAAATATTAAATGTCATTATAAATGTGCTTGTTACTAAATTACATACCGTATTTTTCGGAGTATAAGTCGCACCGGAGTATTAGTCGCCCCTGCCGAAAATGCATAATAAAGAAGGAAAAAAACACATATAAGTATAAGTCGTTAGTATAAGTCGCATTTTTGGGGGAAATTTATTTGATAAAACCCAACACCAAGAATAGACATTTGAAAGGCAATTTAAAATAAATAAAGAATAGTGAACAACAGACTGAATAAGTGTACGTTATATGACGCATAAATAACCAACTGAGAACATGCCTGGTATGTTAACGTAACATATTATGGTAAGAGTCATTCAAATAACTATAACATATAGAACATGCTATACGTTTACCAAACAATCTGTCACTCCTAATCGCTAAATCCCATGAAATCTTATACGTCTAGTCTCTTACGTGAATGAGCTAAATAATATTATTTGATATTTTACGGTAATATGTTAATAATTTCACACATAAGTCGCATCTGAGTATAAGTCGCACCCCCGGCCAAACTATGAAAAAAACTGCAACTTATACTCCGAAAAATACGGTACATACTGACATCATGCATAATGGAGGTGTTTAGATATTTTCTTAGGGGCTTTTTGATTGATTGATTGATTGATTGAAACTTTTATTAGTAGATTGCACAGTGAAGTACATATTCCGTACAATTGACCACTAAATGGTAACACCCGAATAAGTTTTTCAACTTGCTTTAAAGTTAAAGTTAAAGTCCCAATGATTGTCACACACACACTAGGTGTGGTGAAATTTGTCCTCTGCATTTGACCCATCCCCTTGATCACCCCCTGGGAGGTGAGGGGAGCAGTGGGCAGCAGCGGTGCCGCGCCCGGGAATCATTTTTGGTGATTTAACCCCCAATTCCAACCCTTGATGCTGAGTGCCAAGCAGGGAGGTAATGGGTCCCATTTTTATAGTCTTTGGTATGACTCGGCCGGGGTTTGAACTCACAACCTACCGATCTCAGGGCGGACACTCTAACCACTAGGCCACTGAGTATAGGCTGAATTGCGCAGCTCCTAAATGCTCCATTGTAAGCAAACTTTTGACCGCATGTATTTAATATTTAGAATGCAAAAGAAAAAACATCCATCGCCATGTCTTTCATAACGATTGTAAACGATAGGTAAAATTCCAAAAAAGTGCAGTTCCCCTTTAAAGCAATCTTGCCATGCATTTACTGTTCTACCTATCAAGTACTGTGTGGCAGCAAGGGGACAACACGAGGAGTAGCAAACTTTCAAATGTGTAATTATGAAACATATTTAAGTTTTCCTCAAAGGGTTTGTAGAGATTCTCACAAATGGTTCTTTTCTTCTTCTTTTTTTATTGAACCGCACCTCTTGGAGGACTGTGAGGAATCTGAAGAGTAGGACGGTGATCTCACCACAGTGTAGACTGATGGTGATGATGCATGAGGGACATTACGTGCGGCTCCAAAACTCCAGGTCGTCTTTATTTTCTGAGAAGGTGAGTCTGAAATATATTCGTGCTGCTATCTGCACATGTTCAGCCGCAGATACACGGACATGAAATATACGCTTTTAATACTCAATGTGTGGTTCGTTTGTTGCAGTCACTGCATCACTTTCATAAGTTAGTTGGTGTTATTAAATACACATGTGTAATGTGAAAAGTAGGGTTGTACGGTATACCGGCATTGGTATAGTACCGTGATACTAATGAATCATATTCGGTACTATACTGCCCCCCCGTCGTCGTCACGTCGTGTAGTTGTTGGTTTTACGAGCAGAGGAGCATGTTCGGCAGTGCACAATCACAGAGTACGTACAAGCAGACACAGTGTGTAGACAGAAAAGGGAGAATGGACGCATTTTAGCTTGAAAACTAACGATGAAGGTGAAGTTATAACAGTGTTTTAGCTACTTCTAAATCACTAATCCTCGCCTCCATGGCGACAAATAAAGTATGTTTCTTACAAGTATCATCCCTGCAGGACGAGGAATTGCTAAACATGCTTCACTAAATGTAAACAAACACCAATGGTGGATCTACACCTAACATCCACTGTAATGATACAAAGTACAAGAGCGTATCTAGTCGATATACTACTATGATTACATCGATATTTTTTAGCATCACAAAATCTTCTTTCGTTTTTAAAAAAATTTATATTATGTTTATAAACTCAGGAAATATGTCCCCGGACACATGAGGACTTTTAATATAACCAATGTACAGTGTTGGGTTAGTTACTGAAAACCAGTAACTAGTTGCAGTTACTAGTTACTTTATTTCAAAAGTAACTCAGTTACTACACCAAAAAGTTACAAAGGCACACTTTTGACAGCCCTGCTATAGATAAAAAAAAATCTGATAAATCTATCGATAAAAAGCTGAGCCTGGCGACGCATGCGCGTTTATCATAACTCTCTCGCTCTCTCTGTCTCTGCCCCTCCCTCACCAATGCTGCTGCGCGCTCCCCTCCCCTCCCTCCATCCCCACATCGCGCCTCCTCCTTGTGACACGAGAGATTCAGAAGGACGACACTGCAGCGCTGCAATAAAACATACTCAGATCTTCTGTTTCTAGCCGATACTACAGTACATAAAAAATAACGTAAAAAAAATGCAGTAACGCATCATGTAGTAACTGTAACTGAGTTACTGAATATAAAAAATAACGCGTTAGATTACTAGTTACCGCCAAAACTAACGCGTTACAAAGTAACACTGCCAATGTATGATCCTGTAACTACTTGGTATCGGATTGATACCCAAATTTGTGGTATCATCCAAAACTAATGTAAAGCATCAAACAACAGAAGAATAAGTGATTATTACATTTGAACAGAAGTGTAGATAGAACATGTTAAAAGAGAAAGTAAGCAGATATTAACAGTAAATGAACAAGTAGATTAATAATTCATTTTCTACCACTTGTCCTTAACAGTGTTGGGTTAGTTACTGAAAACCAGTAACTAGTTACAGTTACTAGTTACTTTATTTCAAAAGTAACTCAGTTACTAACTCAGTTACTTAAACCAAAAAGTAATGCGTTACTGTGAAAAGTAACTATTTAGTTACTTATATATATATATATATTTTTTTTTTTAAGGCCCCATTTAATGCCCTTTTAGCCTTCATTTTAGTACTGTTATTGCACTGGAGAATAATACAATCTGTTGATCAACTTGACATGCATTTGCATCACTGAAAACCAGTAACTAGTTGCAGTTACTAGTTACTTTATTTCAAAAGTAACTCAGTTACTACACCAAAAAGTTACAAAGGCACACTTTTGACAGCCCTGCTATAGATAAAAAAAAATCTGATAAATCTATCGATAAAAAGCTGAGCCTGGCGACGCATGCGCGTTTATCATAACTCTCTCGCTCTCTCTGTCTCTGCCCCTCCCTCACCAATGCTGCTGCGCGCTCCCCTCCCCTCCCTCCATCCCCACATCGCGCCTCCTCCTTGTGACACGAGAGATTCAGAAGGACGACACTGCAGCGCTGCAATAAAACATACTCAGATCTTCTGTTTCTAGCCGATACTACAGTACATAAAAAATAACGTAAAAAAAATGCAGTAACGCATCATGTAGTAACTGTAACTGAGTTACTGAATATAAAAAATAACGCGTTAGATTACTAGTTACCGCCAAAACTAACGCGTTACAAAGTAACACTGCCAATGTATGATCCTGTAACTACTTGGTATCGGATTGATACCCAAATTTGTGGTATCATCCAAAACTAATGTAAAGCATCAAACAACAGAAGAATAAGTGATTATTACATTTGAACAGAAGTGTAGATAGAACATGTTAAAAGAGAAAGTAAGCAGATATTAACAGTAAATGAACAAGTAGATTAATAATTCATTTTCTACCACTTGTCCTTAACAGTGTTGGGTTAGTTACTGAAAACCAGTAACTAGTTACAGTTACTAGTTACTTTATTTCAAAAGTAACTCAGTTACTAACTCAGTTACTTAAACCAAAAAGTAATGCGTTACTGTGAAAAGTAACTATTTAGTTACTTATATATATATATATTTTTTTTTTTTTAAGGCCCCATTTAATGCCCTTTTAGCCTTCATTTTAGTACTGTTATTGCACTGGAGAATAATACAATCTGTTGATCAACTTGACATGCATTTGCATCACTGAACTCTGCTAAGCAATGTGCTCTACATACAACACACAAAGACAAAGATATGTTTTAAAGGGCCAATTTGTTTCAGACCAGAACAAATTGACAAAACTATTTTAAATAGCTGCAACTTAACATACATAAGTAACAAACAGCATAATAACAACATAGCTGTAAAACAAGAAAGGCACACACTACATACATAAAGCCTAACCAGGCGTTTTCTCAAGGAATTCTGAAATAAAATCATGTCTGAAGCCCAGAACACTCTACACATTTCCCCACTTAGTTTAGAGAAAAGGAAATATTAGCCTGGTCCACTAGTATCCCTCTTTAGGTTTGTGAACTTTATAGTCTAAACATTTAGAGTGATGTGATAATCAAACACTCTAAAAGTTTTAAAATGAAAGAGTATATAAGAGAATTGACAGAGTGTGTGTACCTTCAGTGTGCAGTGCCTCATTAAAATCCAGCCGCTGTTGGAGGTGGAGGTGAGTGTGTGTCTCTTTACTAGCTTCGTCGAAGCATGTTGTTTTTGTAGCTGTTTCAGCATATTTGAAACTTACATTCAACTAAAATGTTCTTTTCTTTGTGGTCGATAAAAGAAACGTACTGAAAATATCTCCATTTTAAGAAACTCGGCTTCGGGGTTCGCCATGACGTCTTGATAGTAGACACAGACACGCCCCCTCCCACACACACACACTCACACACACACACACACGTACACACAGACAGCGCGCGGCGCGCCTCTTTTTTGTCGCCTCTTCAGCAGCGCTGCAACACTCAGATCTTCTCAGTTTCTAGCCGATACTACATAAAAAATAACGCAAAATAACGCAGTAACGCATCATGTAGTAACAGTAACGGAGTTACTGAATATAAAAAATAACGCGTTAGATTACTAGTTACCGCCGATAGTAACGGCGTTACAGTAACGCGTTACTTTGTAACGCGTTAGTCCCAACACTGGTCCTTAATAATGTTGACAAAATAATAGAATGATAAAAGACACAATATGTTACTGCATATGTCAGCAGACTAAATTAGGAGCCTTTGTTTGCATACTTACTACTAAAAGACAAGTTGTCTTGTATGTTCACTATTTTATTTAAGGACAAACTTGCAATAAGAAACATATGTTTAATGTACCGTAAGATTTTTTGTTCAAATAAAGCCAATAGTGAAATTTTTTGTGGTCCCCTTTATTTAGAAAAGTACCGAAAAGTATCGAAATACATTTTGGTACCAGTACCGGTACAAATTAAGCAACTTGTTACATTGTATTTAAGTTGCAATAATATTTTTTCATTTTAAATCCATCAGTGATAATTTGACACCATAAAATTCAAGATAAAATAAATTCAGCTGTCAATGTTCAAAAATAAAATTGTTTGAATCAAATTAAGATTATATAACCCTAACTACACCCCCTATCAAAAATGCAAAATGGTTCATCCCGTCTGGTAGCAACAAACCCGGTGTGGTGTGTTGATCTGCTTTCCATTGCACTACCTGGTTTTGGAGTTTCGGGGAGGAGCCGCTGTCGCACACCTGGAGCCAATTTGGATCACCTGCCAGTCTTCACATTGCCAGTTCATTGTTGTAAGTTTCACTCTCACCAAGGAAGTTGTCCAATACCTTGGCTGCTTCCCGTGTTCATCACTTCCTGTTGACTCCCAGACATCTACCATCTCTGCTACACTCCTTGTCGAGTGTGTTTTCTGTATTCTCCTCTCCTTTTAAAGTGAGTTTTCTGTTTTCTTTCCATTCCTGTTTGAGTGCACCTTTTGTTACTAAATCTTGTATTTTTTGGAACTTCCCAGCAGTCACAAGACATTGATAAAACTTTGATTATACATCAGGCTCTTTTTTTTAACTGACTGTGAAACAACGTTACAAAATAGTTGAATTTGTAACTTGAGACAATGTTGATGTCTAACGTTGGATCAACAATGTTGCTTGGGAAATTTCCGTGTTTTCCGGACTATAAGGCGCACTCAAAATATATATATTTTTTCTCAAAACTCAACAGTGCACCTTATAACCCGGTGCGCCTAATGTAAGAAATATGTTTGGTTGAGCTTACCCACCTCGAAGATATTTTATTTGGTACATGGTGTAATGATAAATGTGACCAGTAGATGGCAGTCAAACATAATAGATAAGTGTAGACTGAACTATGATGGCAATATGACTCTTGTAAACAACACCAACATTTTAAATGTTCCATTGAAAACATAGAACATTACACACGGCGCTCAAAAATCTATCAAAATGTTTTAGTACGACTTTGGTAAGCTATGAAGCCACACCACATGATGGATTGTACTGTGCTTCAACATACGAGTATTATTATGGTGTGTGTGTAAGGTAAGACATATTATCTGGCGTTTTATTTTACAATATTATGCAAAAGCAACTTTTCTTACCTTCTGGTACCTGCTGATCTGTATTTGGGATCTGCATAAATCCTGAAAAATTGCGCGCGTCCGCCTTTGTAGTCCGTGGCGACACCGTAGTCGATAAGCTTCTTCTTTTTCTCTATCTTCTTGTTATGGGACATTCATCCTCCACTGTTGCCATTTCTAATATAAAGTAGTGTCAAGTTCTTACTTATATCTGTCAGTAAACTCGCCATGAAAGCGCTAAAACATACCGGTGTAGTGAGTTTACATTATTCACCCAAGGAACTTTAGTTATTAGAGTTCCGGTCAGACAATTTTTTACGGGACACATTTCCTTTGTTGATATTTCCGGATGAGGAGATGCTGCTCCGTTATTGATTGAAGTAAACTCTGAATGTCATTAAAACAGTTAGCGCCATCTTTTGACACTTCTCCCACCCCTGTCCTTGCACGCTACACCGCTACAACAACGATGACGGGGAGAAGACGCTGTCGAAGGTGAGCCACGTAAATAAGACCGGCTACAAAACAGCGCATCCTGAAGCGACTGTCAGAAAGCGGCTTGAAGATGATCTGTAAAACATCATCTATGCAACATTTTGACCAAAAGAACCACCATTACATGTTACGTAGACCAGTGTTTTTCAACCACTGTGCCGCGGCATACAGTCTGAGATACAGTCTGGTGTGCCGTGGGAGGTTATCTAATTTCACCTATTTTAGTTAAAAATATTTTTTTCAAACCAGTAATTATAGCCTGCCAATTATGTGTTGTTGTTGAGTGTTGGTGCTGTCTAGAGCTCGGCAGAGTAACCGTGTAATACTCTTCTATATCAGTAGGTGGCAGCCGGTAGCTACTTGCTTTGCAGATGTCGGAAACAGCGGGAGACAGAGTGCAGGTAAAAAGGTGTCTAATGCTTAAACCAAAAATAAACAAAAGGTGAGTGCCCCAAAGAAAAGGCATTGAAGCTTAGGGAAGGCTATGCAGAATGAGACTAAAACTGGACTGGCTACAAAGTAAACAAAAACAGAATGCTGGACGACAGCAAAGACTTACTGTGGAGCAAAGACGGCGTCCACAATGTACATCCGAACATGACATGACAATCAACATGGTCCCCACAAAGGAGGATAAAAACAACTGAAATATTCTTGATTGCTAAAACAAAGTACATGCGGGAAATATCGCTCAAAGGAAGACATGAAACTGCTACAGGAAAATACAAAAGAAAAAGAAAAAGACACCAAAATAGGAGCGCAAGTCAAGAACTAAAACACTACGCACGGGAAAACACCAAAAAACTCAAAATAAGTCACGGCGTGATGTGACAGGTGGTGACAGTACACCTACTTTGAGACAAGAGCTATATTGATGCATGCTTGGTTATGCTTTAAAGTCATATCCAACAATTGCAACAACGACTTTTTACTGTCAACTGAGTTTCGTTTTTTAATGATTTCTGCTGGTGGTGGGCCTCCGGATTTTTTCAACGCAAAAAATGTGCCTTGGCTCAAAAAAGGTTGAAAATCACTGATGTAGACGACAAGGAAGTGTTTTCAATTTAGAAAAAAATAATAATATGAATCCTTTAATGCACCCTATAATCCGGTGCGCCTAATATATGAAAAAAAAAAATCAAAAATAGACCATTCATCGGCTGTGTGCCTTATAATCCGGTGCGCCCTATGGTCCAGAAAATACGGTACTGATTTTCAAAGGTCAAATCAAGGTCACAATCTGACATTGAATAAACGTTGTCAAAAAGCATGTTGTTTTAACATTGTATTTGTGTTGTATTGCATTGGTTGGAAAATGACCAAAATTCAATGGTCAAATTTAATGTTAAAACCCAACATTGATTAAACATCGTCAAAAAGCATGTTGTTCCAACCTTAGGTTTGAGTCGCTCAACGTCAGGACCTAATTCAACAAGTTCTCAACGTTGTTTTAATGTAATGTGCCTGCTTGGCTGTCTCTCGCTGCATTGAGGTTCCTAACACCCAGCATGGAACACTTCAATGTTCTCTCAACACAGACGTCATAATGTCAGCAAAGCTCACATTGATGGATTCACACACAGCACCAATATTTGGGAACCAGGATGAGGTGATAGAAAAAAGGTAAAATATATAAACATATTTGTGGCAGCATCAGTCAAAGTTATGTTTAAGTTTTACTTTTGCATCCCACAGCACATAATTGTGGTGCATTCAAGGAACCTTGATTAAAAAGAGGCATTATGAGTATTTAAAGACAGGGTAAACTTAACCCACAGTATAATAATTCTAACATTGATAGTATTATGGTTATTATTATTATTATTATTATTACCCACTAATTGATATTACTACTATTCTCTACTTTACACTATGACGTAATACTATGACGACATATTTATAATTGTATTTAAATGAATAATGACAGGTTGTATGATTATAAAAACTGGCTACTCTATCAAATGTGTCGGAAGTATTTTGTGGAAAAAAAAAAACACTGATCAATCTTAAAAATAAAACAACACCAAATAATTTAGAGTAAAATGTTGCATAGATTATGTTTTACAGACTTTCTGACAGTCGCTTCCGGATGCACCGTTTCGTGAGCGGTCTTATTTACGTGGCTCACCTTCGACAGCGTCTTCTCCCCGTCATCTTTGTTGTAGCGGTATAGCGTGCAAGGACGGGAGTGGAAGAAGTGTCAAAAGATGGAGCTAACTGTTTTAATGACATTCAGACTTTACTTCAATCAATAACGGAGCAGCAGCTCTAACAACACCGGAAATGTGTCCCGTGATAAACGGTCCGACCGGAACTCTCTAATGACTAAAGTTCCTTGGGTGAATAATGTAAACTCACTACACCGGTAGTTTTTAGTGCTTCCGTAGCTAGATATAAGTTATAACTTTACGCTTTTTATATTAGAAATGGCAACAGCAGAGGATGAATCTCCCATAACAAGAAGATAGTGAAAAAGAAGAAGCTTATCGACTACGGCAGTGTTTTTCAACCACTGTGCCGCGGCACACTAGTGTGCCGTGAGATACAGTCTGGTGTGCCGTGGGAGATTATCTAATTTCACCTATTTGGGTTAAAAATATTTTTTGCAAACCAGTAATTATAGTCTGCAAATAATGTGCCGTTGTTGAGTGTCGGTGCTGTCTAGATCTCGGCAGAGTAACCGTGTAATACTCTTCCATATCAGTAGGTGGCAGCCGGTAGCTAATTGCTTTGTAGATGTCAGAAACACGTCGTGTGAGACGACGATGGTTTGTCATTTATCATAATATACAGGCGACAGTGGGAGGCAGTGTGCAGGTAAAAAGGTGTCTAATGCTTAAACCAAAAATAAACAAAAGAGGAGTGCCCCTAAGAAAAGGCATTAAAGCTTAGGGAAGGATATGCAGAATGAAACTAAAACTGAAATGGCTACAAAGTAGGGCTGCAACAACTAATCGATTAAATCGATTAAAATCGATTATAAAAATAATTGGCGATTAATTTTGTCATCGATTCGTTGGATCTATGCTATGCGCATGCGCAGAAGCTACTTTTTATTTTATTTTATTTTTTAAACAAAAATTTTAATAAACCTTTATTCATAAACTGCAACATTTACAAACAGCTGAGAAACAATAATCAAAACAAGTATGGTGCCAGTATGGTGCCAGTATACTGTTTTTTTTTCTCAATAAAATACTGGAAAGGATAGAAATGTAGTGTGTCTCTTTTATCCGATTATTAATCAATTAATCGAAGTAATAATTGACAGATTAATCGATTATCAAATTATGTGTTAGTTGCAGCCCTACTACAAAGTAAACAAAAACAGAATGCTGGACGACAGCAAAGACTTACTGTGGAGCAGAGACGGCGTCCACAAAGTACATCCGAACATGACATGACAATCGACAATGTCCCCACAAAGAAGGATAAAAACAACTGAAATATTCTTGATTGCTAAAACAAAGTAGATGCGGGGAATATCGCTCAAAGGAAGACATGAAACTGCTACAGGAAAATACCAAAAAAAGAGAAAAAGCCACCAAAATAGGAGCGCAAGAAAGAACTAAAACACTACGCACGGGAAAACAGCAAAAAAGTCCAAATAAGTCACGGCATGATGTGACAGGTGGTGACAGTACACCTACTTTGAGACAAGACCTATATTGATGCATGCTTGGTTATGCTTTAAAGGTTATGGTTATGGTTTGAAGTCATATTCAACAATTGCGACAACGACTTTTTACTGTCTACTGAGTTAAATTTTTTAATGATTTCTGCTGGTGGTGTGCCTCCGCATTTTTTCAAAGCAAAAAATGTGCCTTGGCTCAAAAAAGGCGGACCTGCGCAGATTTTCAGGACCTATGCAGATCTCAAATACACATCAGCAGGTACCAGAAGGTAAGAAAAGTTGGTTTTGCATAATATTGTGAAACAAAACGCCAGATAATATGTCTGCTAATGGGTGCCATTTAGCGGTCCTTATACACACACCATAGTAATACTTGTATCTCTGACTACGGTAGCCGTAATGAGCCGACAATCCATCAAGCGGTGCGACTTCAAAGACATACTAAAACATTTTGACAGATTTTTGAGTGCCGTGTGTAATGTTCTTTATTTTTAATGGAACATTTAAAGTTTTGGAGTTTTGTTTACTGGCGTCATATTGCAGTCTACACATACCTCTTATGTGTGACTGCCATCTCCTGGTCACACTTATCATTACACCATGTACCAAATAAAATTGCTTCGAGGTCGGTGAGCACAACCAGAATTATGCCGTACATTAGGCGCACCGGGTTATAAGGCGCACTGTCGAGTTCTGAGAAAATGAAAGGATTTTACGTGCGCCTTATAGTCCGAAAAATTCGGTACATGTGTTTTTAAAAGTTACTTTTCAACCATATGAAATCTTTCTTTTCTCATACTGAGTTGTGTATGTGGGGTGGTGACGTTAGGTTAAGAGTGGGTCTAATAATAGCTAATAAGTCAAATTAAAGACCAAAATGGGGCCACAAACGCAATATTTGTTTAGGGCCACACAAAGCATGTCGTGCCTGCATTGTATATGATAACTTTTGTCAAAAAGTGGGACATGAACCAAAATACCACAGTACCAGAGGAAAGAGTCATGTTAGAATGCAAAAAGTATTACAACTTAAAATTCACAAGTACATAAAAAAAAAACATGTATTTTTAAAGATTGAGAGAAAGATGAAAGTAGAACTGACTGAAAAACATTAAGTGGTTTGATTTACAGAGGACCACTCGACTTTCTTTCTTCCCTGTTTTTTCCTAGTCCTCTCACTACCAGGTCTGCACAGCTGTTTGCGAGCCGGGGGCTTTCTCCAGAGCCCAGATGAAAGAGCTGCCATAAGCAGGCCTGCAGGTAGGTCTGCTAAAGCCATCGCTGTGGCTGTCCACTGCCCACCGCATGAAGTGAAAAAGGTAAAGGGGAAACAAAAAAAAAAAAGGAGACGATGGAGAATATAGAGGGTGAGAATGAAAACGAGGACTCTGTTAAAACAGATGGACGAAGAGAATGTTGAGGGGAGAATGAGGGATAGAAGCAGAAAATATGAAGATGGGGCCATGGAGGAAAGTAGCGAAGGGGGGTTGGCGGCGGGAGGGGTGGGGGAGGGTGGATACCTGTTCTCAGTCAGCCCAGACCTCCCGCCTCCTCACCACCCCCGATACCAGGAATGATGTCTGCTTTTATTGACTTTGTTAAAGCGTTTTCAATGCTGCTTCAAATGTGTTTACAAGATAGTAAATCATGGCCTGTGCACAGTGGGGGCCGGGGGGGGCAAATATAGGAGGAAACATCGAAGGAACACTTTGGATTGAGCCAACAACAACTTCATGTAACACACGCAACTTTTCTACCTCTGTGGGGCCCTTTGTCTTCATCACCATCATCATCATCATCATGGTAGACAGGACAAGTAGTACCCAATGACTTCACATTGGTTACATGCACAATGTATTGATTTCATTCATTTTCTATACCCTCACTAGGGTCAAGGGTAAGCTGGAGTCTACACCACGGGGACTTCAAGTACGCCCTAGACTGGTTGCCGGACAATCGCTGGGCACACAGTTTAGTCTCAAATTAACCTACCGTACTTTCCGGACCATAGGGCGCACCGGATTATAAGGTTGAACTGCCGATGAATGGTCTATTTTCGATCTTTTTTCATATATAAGGCGCACCGGATTATAGGGCGCATTAAAGGAGTCATATAAAATAATCAGGGATGTCCGATAATGGCTTTTTGCCGATATCCGAAATTCCGATATTGTCCAACTCTTAATTACCGATACCGATATATACAGTCGTGGAATTAACACATTATTATGCCTAATTTGGACAACCAGGTATGGTGAAGATAAGGTCCTTTTTAAAAAAATAAAATAAAATAAGATAAATAAATTAAAAACATTTTCTTGAATAAAAAAGAAAGTAAAACAATATAAAAACAGTTACATAGAAACTAGTAATTAATGAAAATGAGTAAAATTAAGTGTTAAAGGTTAGTACTATTAGTGGACCAGCAGCACGCACAACCATGTGTGCTTACGGACTGTATCCCTGGCAGACTGTATTGATATATATCAATATATAATGTAGGAACCACAATATTAATAACAGAAAGAAACAACCCTTTTGTGTGAATGAGTGTAAATGGGGGAGGGAGGTTTTTTGGGTTGGTGTACTAATTGTAAGTGTATCTTGTGTTTTTTATGTTGATTTAATAAAAATAAATTTAATTAAATTCAAAAAACCGATTCCGATCATTTCCGATATTACATTTTACAGCATTTATCGGCCGATATTATCGGACATCTCTAAAAATAATCATTTTGCATGTTCATCATTTCGCAGAATCGAGTGCCCAAATAAAGAATCCCATGTGTGGGTAACTCAGTCTCTGTGATTTCTTTATTGAATATAACTGCATAACAAGCCACAATGGGGTCCAAAAAAATTTGCAAGTACCAGAATTTTGATAAATAAGATAACAATTCTAAAAAGAACAAAAGTACATATTTTCACCACTCCCCTTCCGTTCTCCACTCATCACCACATTTGCCACAAGAGTCTACAAAATAGGTGTTTTGTGTTCATATGTCTGGGAATTGATTAATTAGGGCCCAAGCAGCGGAGCAAGCACCACATGCGCGATGCAGAGTACCGCAAGGGCCCTATTAAAATTGTTTTGGGTTTTGTTGGGGTTTTTCCTATCTGTTTGGATGCCTTTTTGATGCCCTTAACTTGCACGAAAAGTCCCCATATTTTGCAGGCATGTCAAGGATGGCAAAAATAAATTATTTTGGGAGGCTCTATAATTAAAATTCAAAATTGGCTCACCCGCGCCACCATTGAATTGAGGAAAAATTAGCCCCTCCTACCAGTTTCACACATCGACAGAAAAACCACAGGGGACGTCTAACGTGACGGGACGCACATAAAAGTCTCAAGAACCCATACCGGCCATCTCGGTTTCCATCTTCCATTTTTTGGCTAAAAAAAGGGGTCATACTTTAACGGACCCCTTTCGGCAAAAGGCTGCCGAGCATCTGGAGTAGGATAGGTAGGATAAGACAGGATGGACTTTATTTACGGTATACCAAAATGTGAAGTGAAGTGAATTATATTTATATAGCGCTTTTTCTCTAGTGACTCAAAGCGCTTTATATAGTGAAACCCAATATCTAAGTTACATTTAAACCAGTGTGGGTGGCACTGGGAGCAGATGGGTAAAGTGTCTTGCCCAAGGACACAACGGCAGTGACTAGGATGGCGGAAGCGGGGATCGAACCTGGAACCCTCAAGTTGCTGGCACGGCCACTCTACCAACCGAGCTATACTGTCCCAAAAAATGGGGAAATTTTACGGTTGCGATGCAGATACAAAAAGTCGACAAAAAAGGAGGTAAAAAAACACAAAAAACAGGAGGTAAAAAAACACAAAAAACAAGAGAGAAACATCAGAGAACACAAAAGACATAAAATACATTAAAAGAGCACAGAGTTGATGCAACCAGTTGCCACTTCAGTGGTGCCATTTCCACATACAGCTACAAAAGTAAATTGAACGAAAAACCAAAAAACTCGCAATTAATAATACATATTGTGCACATTCAATTGGACCATGCATAGACAACAAAACAAATCAAAACAAAAACATGATTTCAAGACCCACATACACCGTGGTGGCCTCTGCAGTCTGCTAGGATGGGGGCAACACGGCCCTAGATAGGAACAGACCCAATAAAACAACCAGGACTCTGTCCGAGGCAGCCCACTGGCTCTCGGCCAGTGTCCAGTCTGCGTGGACAAGCAAGAATCCCTCCAGAGAGACCGAAACGTCCTCAGCCAGGACTCCGTGAAGCCTGTCCATCCCGATCCCCAACGCCAGCTCCACAGCCCTGTTTTTTTCCCGCTTCTCCTCCGGCCAGCAGCTGATCTCTGGTGCAAACATTGTCATAGCCAAAAGGCTTCATCCATCCATCCATCCATCCATCCATCCATCTTCTTCCGTTTATCTGAGGTCGGGTCGCGGGGGCAGCAGCTTAAGCAGGGAAGCCCAGACTTCCCTCTCCCCAGCCACTTCGTCCAGCTCCTCCCGGGGGATCCCGAGGCGTTCCCAGGCCAGCCGGGAGAGATAGTCTTCCCAGCGTGTCCTGGGTCTTCCCCGTGGCCTCCTACCGGTCGGACGTGCCCGAAACACCTTCCTAGGGAGGCGTTCGGGTGGCATCCTGACCAGATGCCCAAACCACCTCATCTGGCTCCTCTCGATGTGGAGGAGCAGCGGCTTTACTTTGAGCTCCCCCCGAATGACAGAGCTTCTCACCCTATCTCTAAGGGAGAGCCCCGCCACTCGGCGGAGGAAACTCATTTTGGCCGCTTGTACCCGTGATCTTGTCCTTTCGGTCATGACCCAAAGCTCATGACCATAGGTGAGGATGGGAACGTAGATCGACCGGTAAATCGAGAGCTTTGCCTTCCGGCTCAGCTCCTTCTTCACCACAACGGATCGATACAGCGTCCGCATTACTGAAGACGCCGCACCGATCCGCCTGTCGATCTCACGATCCACTCTTCCCCCACTCCAAAAGGCTTCCTCGAGGCAAATTCAAAAGTTCACAAAAAAAGGGCCAAAACCCCCACAGAAGTCATGAAGGCCCTGTTGCGCAGTCCTGAAGGGCCCCAACCAAAAGGCAAAAAAAGACAGGCAATCTACAGGGAAACCGAAAGAAGAATACACAAAAGCACAGAGCTCCTGCAACCAGCAGCCACTACAGCGGCACCGCCACCAGACTGAGGAACAGCTTATTTCCGGAAGCTGTTAGACTGCTGAACTCCGATGGTGCTCTGCGAGAAACATTGTCCCAACTGTGATAAACTTGTCATGATCCGTTGCCCGGATCATTTTTTTGTTTAGTTAAAGACTCCCTTAGTTCTGTTTTTCAGCACCCCTGGGTTTGTGTTTCCTAGGTTGCCATGGGCGCTGATTATTTTCACCTGCCTCTGATTAGTCTTCGAGACGCTCACCTGCTCCCGGGCACTAATCAGAGAGCTATTTATTCCTGCTTTTCGCCACACTCATGCTGGCCTTCTTGTTTGCTTCCCGCAACAGTTACATTCGATGATTCTTGCTTCTTGTTGTCTATGCTAAGCTTTTCCGTTAGCCTTTCCATAGCTTCCCGTGCAATCGGCACACTTTTCTGCTTATTTGTATTTTCCTGCATTTATGTATTCTGGACTGATTTATAAAGAATAAATAAGTCTTCTACCTGCACCCTGCCTCCAGAGTTCCGTCTGCATCCTGGGAAAACGATCTGCGCATTTACATGCATACCCATCGTAACAGAACTGGGTTTTTATTTGGTTCGGTTTGCTGCCATTGTTTTTACATTTTATTTGTACTACACAATAACAATCTATTCTATGTTTGTGTTTATTTTATGCTATTTATATGCTATGCATTTATAACCTACTCTATCTATATATACATATCAAGTACCACCTCAGAAAACACTTGGCTCTCCAAGTACCACCATAATGACCAACAGTAAAATACAGTAGCGTAGTAGGCCGAAGTATTCATTAAAACCAATGCATTGGTTTTATTTAACAAGTATATTTACTATTTTTGGCCACTGTAACATGACTCACAGTTCGAACAGTAACACTATGTTTGAATATAGAAATATAATACACTAAACACTTAAGTTATTCATTGGCGTACCACTACCGAAATTTTGAGATTCACTGTCCTATTGTAATGAAAATATTGTGTACATACTTCACATCATTCTCGTGGTACTCATTGGTCTAAATCTGGTACCTTGGATACTAAACTTTATGCCATCTCATGTGTCTCATGTAGGAAATATAAAGTTCCTTGCATCCTTGATAGTGTCATGATCCGTGGTCCGGATCATGTTTTGGGTTTTCTGTTCATTTTGGACTCCTTCAGTTCCTGTTTGTGCACCTCTGAGTTTGTTTTGGTTGCCATGGTTGCTCATTATGTTCACCTGTCTCTGATTAGTGTTCGCCCGCTCACCTGCTACCCGAGCACTAATCAGAGGCATTATTTAAGCCTGCCTTTGCGGGTCAGTCGGCCTGGCGTCATTGTTTGCTGTATCAATCAATCAATGTTTATTTATATAGCCCTAAATCACAAGTGTCTCAAAGGGCTGCACAAGCCACAACGACATCCTCGGTACAGAGCCCACATAAGGGCAAGGAAAAACTCACCCCAGTGGGACGTCAATGTGAATGACTATGAGAAACCTTGGAGAGGACCGCATATGTGGGTAACCCCCCACCCCCTCTAGGGGAGACCGAATGTGATGGATATCGAGTGGGTCTGACATAATATTGTGAGAGTCCAGTCCATAGTGGATCCAACATAATAGTGAGAGTCCAGTCCATAGTGGGGCCAGCAGGAAACCATCCCGAGCGGAGACGGGTTAGCAGCGCAGAGATGTTCCCAACCGATGCACAGGAGAGCGGTCCACCAAGGTCCCGACTCTGGACAGCCAGCACTTCATCCATGGCCACCGGACCTGTGTGTCTCCCCCTCCACAAGGGAGAGGGGGGAACAGAGGAGAAAGGAAAAGCAACGGCAGATCAACTGGTCTAAAAAGGGGGTCTATTTAAAGGCTAGAATATACAAATGAGTTTTAAGATGGGACTTAAATGCTTCTACTGAGGTAGCATCTCTAACTGTTACCGGGAGGGCATTCCATAGTACTGGAGCTCGTACAGAAAACGCTCTATAGCCCGCAGACTTTTTTTGGGCTCTGGGAATCACTGATAAGCCGGAGTTCTTTGAACGCAGATTTCTTGCCGGGACATATGGTACAATATAATCGGCAAGATAGGCTGGAGCTCGTATGCAACAGTCACGTAGGTTCATGTCTTGTTTCGACTTTATGCTATGTGTTTGCTACATGCACCTGTTACGTATGTTTTGTTTGTTCATGTCACAGTTAGTGAGTATTTCTTGTCCACAGTCCATGCTAAGTGTAGCTTTAACTTCGAGTGCGATCAGGCACGTTGTTCTGTCGGCTCGCTTTCTGTTTTTTCGTACTGCGAAAACCCCGTCGTGACAGAAAGCTCCAATGTGGTTCTCGCCGTTTACGTTATAAGCATGTAGTGTTCTCTAAGCATCCGTATCACGATACATAGTAGTGTCAGGTGTCACCCTGTGGAATACGGCAACTCCACGAGTGGAAATAAACATTTGGCCAGAGAGGCTTTGGTTCACTTGCATGGTCTGGGTTGAGTCCAGGTGTCTAAAGGGAACTAAAACCAATGGACACTTTTATTCCAGATGTCACAAAAGAAACCAAATTGTTCAATAACAGAGAGGTGATGCTGGCCTGATGCGTACTGTTGCGGTTGTCCCTGGCAGTGTCATTCAGAGGAATTATTTTCCAGTGCCTGAAATATTTTCCTAATTCACAGCGGGCACGCCTAGAAAATGTCAATACGTCTGTCCATCTTGTCCCTCATCTATCGCCTTACCGGGTCGACTTACTTACTTGGTGGCTCTGATATAATAAATGCTTGGTGCGGTTGACCACAACTGTAGTGTTTGTCTTCATAAAGTAGGATATCCAAACTTTACTCTCCTTCAAACATCCAAGTTAGCAGGCTGACATTAATATGGGCTGTCTCATTGTCATTGCCTTGTCTTTGCCGCCAGGTCCTATTACTTTGCAATGAATCATATTTAATGTCTCACACTCACACTGCAAATTACAAAAGGGAGTCATTCAGACTTTAACTACTGGTACAGTAGAAGCACTCATATCCAGCACTAGCAATACAAGAACACCAGTCATTAGTTGGGAATTGTCTTTTTTTTTTTAATTCTTCCACACAAAATTCAAAACAAATTTGTTAAAAGAGAAAGCAATTATTTTATTTAAAGCGTTTATTATTAGTATTATTATTATTTTTGTGTATGTATGTGTATGTGTATATGTGTGCATATGTATATGTGTGCGGGTGTATTAATGTGTATATATGTGTGTGTGTGTGTGTGTGTGTGTGTGTGTGTGTGTGTGTGTGTGTGTGTGTGTGTGTGTGTGTGTGTGTGTGTGTGTGTGTGTGTGTGTGTGTGTGTGTGTGCATGTGTATATGTATATGCATGCGTGTGGAAATGTGTGTATGTGTATGTATATGTATATGCATATATGTATGTGTATATGTACGTGTAGGTGTGTGTATGGGTGTGGATGTACGGTGGCTCAATTGTCCTGGCTGTGGATGAGTTGAGGTAGGTGGGTTGATGGCCTCGGTGGTAGATGGGGATGTGCGTTGTTGTGGTTTACGGGGTCGGTCGCTTTTTTGTCTTGGTTTCGGCGACCGCGGGTGTTTGCACTGCGGACGGGCGGTGGTGGTGATGGTTGCTATGGTGCTACCAGCGGTTGGCATCGCTGTGTTGGGTTGGAGTGGTTGGGGGACTGTGGCTGGTATCTGTGGGATTGTGGGGGGCTGGCTGGCGTTGGCTTACCGGCTGGTTTGGGGGCTGACGTGCGGACGGGATGCATTGGCTTCTTCCCCCGTTGGGGGGCTCCGTCCTCTGGCCGGGACTCGTATAGGAACGTTGCTGTGTGGATGGCCGGGATGCGGTGTTTGCATTGGGCATGGGGGCTATGCAGTTTTTCGGCGTTTGGTTGCCGGTATGGGCTCTGCAGGGTTGGGTTGGGGCGGGCGGGGGATGGCTTTGTTTGGCGGGGGGTGGGCTCGCGTGGCGTCACGTTAAAGTTGTCTGGTGTGGGTCACGGGCTGTGGGGGGCGGGGGGGGGGGGGGGTTGCGGCCTCCTGGCCGTAGTTCCTGGTTGTCGGTCGCATGGACTGGGGGGGATGTCCGGGCCCTCTACTCTTCCTACTTATAGCACATACAGTCACACATATATAAGACTGCAGTAAACTTTGGGGGATGGTCCTGCGGGGAGGCATGGCGGGGGAATGACGATGCCTCCTATGGGGCTCCAGTCCTCATGTCTTGTCCCCTGCTCGTCCATCCCTCAATCTTAGCTGCATATTAGACACTTAGAATTTGGGGGGCTCGGCTTGGTTGGGACCCACCATGACCTTGATGTCCCCCAATTTTAATCGCATTATTAGTTCCCACAAGCATACATATCTCACTCACGCTACAGTACACACATCAGCATTTTTAGTTTTTTTGTTGTATCTTATGAAATATGTGTGTTATGAAAATGTCAGGAAAAAACACAGCCTGTTTCGCAGGTTTCCCTGCTCTTAAGGGGATTTTACTGAAGTGTCTGTGGTTGTTACATATATCTATAGGGTACAATACATGGGGGTGTGGCCATTGTTACACAATAGTGCCTTGCTTCTGTGCCGGCATGATGAGACCAGTTTGTTGCGTTTGTTTAATGTGGACATGTTTTATATATATATAATAAACAGTTTTTCTTTCAGGCAAAGGTTACATCTTTTAGTTGCACTGTTGTATGGTGAGCTAGATGCAACAATTTTATTGTCTTTAAGATTCCATATGTATTTGCTCAGTTCTGTGGAGTTCCTAAGTTGGGGTCTACGGAATGATGCTGTGTGGTTGTTATATCGGGTTTTAAAGGTGTTTTCTGTGAGTCCAGTATATAGAATAGAATAGAAAGTACATTATTTATCCCTGGGGGAAATTCAGCACCACAGTTCGCTCACAATAGACAAGAATAATAATAAATAATATAATATATATAATAGAAAGTACTTTATTGATCCCTTGTCTCTGTGTTTGAGGTGTACTTGCAGGTGATGCTGGCTTGGTAAACAATTGATGTTTTGTAAACGGTTCCCGTTAAGTGGGCAGTTACGCCTTTGTCTGCAATTGCAGTTATCTGTGGGGTTAGAGTTAGAATCATTAGCGGTTGCTTGTCTGTGTGTGCTCAGAATCTTTTTGTTGTGTGAGTCAATGGTTTGTTTGATATTCGTCATTTTGTAGAAGTGCTTGTCAATGAGTGCAATACATTTGTGTCCGACATTCGTGCTGACATTTTTGGTGAATGGGGGGTTATACCAAAGTATGTTGTCCCATTTCCTGTTTTTGTTTTACAAAACCTGTTTCCATATGAGTTGGGAAATTGTGTTAGATGTAAATACAAACGGAATACAATGATTTGCAAATCCTTTTCAACCCATATTCAATTGAATGCACTACAAAGACAAGATATTTGATGTTCAAACTCATAAACTTTTTTTTTTTTTTGCAAATAATAATTAACTTAGAATTTCATGGCTGCAACACGTGTCAAAGTAGTTGGGAAAGGGCATGTTCACCACTGTGTTACATCACCTTTTCTTTTAACAACACTCAATAAACGATTGGGAACTGAGGAAACTAATTGTTGAAGCTTTGAAAGTGGAATTCTTTCCCATTCTTGTTTTATGTAGAGCTTCAGTCGTTCAACAGTCCGGGGTCTCCGCTATAGTATTTTACGCTTCATAATGCGCCACACATTTTCGATGGGAGACAGGTCTGGACTACAGGCAGGCCAGGAAAGTACCCGCACTCTTTTTTTAAGAAGCCACGCTGTTGTAACACGCGCTGAATGTGGCTTGGCATTGTCTTGCTGAAATAAGCAGGGGCGTCCATGAAAAAGACGCTGCTTAGATGGCAGCATATGTTGTTCCAAAACCTGTATGTACCTTTCAGTATTAATGGTGCCTTCACAGATGTGTAAGTTACCCATGCCTTGGGCACTAATGCACCCCCATACCATCATAGACGCTGGCTTTTGAACTTTGCGTCGATAACAGTCTAGATGGTTTGCTTCCCCTTTGGTCCGGATGACACGATGTCAAATATTTCCAAAAATAATTTGAAATGTGGACTCGTCAGACCACAGAACACTTTTCCACTTTGCATGAGTCCATCTTAGATGATCTCGGGCCCAGAGAAGCCGGCGGCGTTTCTGGATGTTGTTGATAAATGGCTTTCGCTTTGCATAGTAGAGTTTTAACTTGCACTTACAGATGTAGCGACAAACTGTATTTAGTGACAGTGGTTTTCTGAAGTATTCCTGAGCCCGTGTGGTGATATCCTTAAATAAAGTTGATTTGATTTGATTTAGAGATTGATGTCGGCTTTTGATACAGTGCCGTCTGAGGGATCGAAGGTCACGGTCATTCAATGTTGGTTTCTGGCCATGCCGCTTACGTGGAGTGATTTCTCCAGATTCTCTGAACCTTTTGATGATATTATGGACCGTAGATGTTGAAATCCCTAAATTTCTTGCAATTGCACTTTGAGAAACGTTGTTCTTAAGCTGTTTGACTATTTGCTCACGCAGTTGTGGACAAAGGGGTGTACCTCACCCCATCCTTTCTTGTGAAAGACTGAGCATTTTTTGGGAAGCTGTTTTTATACCCAATCATGGCACCCACCTGTTCCCAATTAGCCTGCACACCTGTGGGATGTTCCAAATAAGTGTTTGATGAGCATTCCTCAACTTTATCAGTATTTATTGCCACCTTTCCCAACTTCTTTGTCACGTGTTGCTGGCATCAAATCCTAAAGTTAATGATTATTTGCAAAAAAAAATAAAAAATGTTTATCAGTTTGAACATCAAATATGTTGTCTTTGTAGCATATACAACTACCGTATATATGGGTTGAAAATGATTTGCAAATCATTGTATTCCGTTTATATTTACATCTAACACAATTTCCCAACTCATATGGAAACAGGATTTGTAGTTGCTGGTGGGTCGTATTAAAGGGTGTATTGATATCCACTTTCGTTGAGTGCCTTTTGGTATAGAGGTGCTTGGTTGAATGATTCCCTGTCTGATGACAGGGCTGACAGTCTCCTGTTGATGCCGGCTGGGATGTTCCTGACATGGTGTACATATTGTAATGTGGTGTCGGGCTTTGTTATGAATATACAGTATATTGCTAATCTTCTGAATTGAACAACAAATTTTTTAGCTGTATGAATAGGGGACAGATATTTAACTTCTTTACTTTACTTATTTCAGCCACTTTTCAGTCATTACTTATTTTAATGGACATTATGGGCATCCCGGGACTTGTGCAGCCGGCGGCGGGACTTGGGGGACTCGAACCTGGGTAGGTATTTTGAAAATTTTTGGGACTTTTGCCGACCTTTCCAACTTTTTTCCCCCCCTCCCCGTGGGACTCGGCTGGGTGTGTTTTGGATATTTTGGGCATCCCGGGACTTGCGCGACCGGCGTCGGGACTTGTGGGTGTCGAACCTGGGTAGGTATTTTGAACATTTTTGGGACTTTTGCCGACTTTTCTCACTTTTCTTCCCGCCTTCCCGTGGGATTAAATGTTATATTGATGTTTTTAGTTTTACCTTAAATTAATGAAATAAAATAAACAAACAATTAATCCCCCCTAAGGAAGGAAAATAAAACCATTATCATTTATTATGTATTATGTATTTACTGTTAAAGAAATGTTCTAAATAACTTTTGAACATTTGTAACTATTGCACGGATAAAGATATGGGTAACGAATTCAGTATTTTTATAGGCACTAACCGAATTCCATCAGTACTACTGAGTATCGATTCACATAGGATCGAACGGTGCCATATTCTTAGACTTGGATTTAGACTAGAGATGTCCGATAATATCGGCCGATAATATCGGCAGGCCGATATTATCGGCCGATAAATGCGTTAAAATGTAATATCAGAAATTATCTGTATCGTTTTTTTTATTATCGGTATTGTTTTTTATTTTTATTTTATTTGTATTTTTTTTTTTTATTATTAAATCAACATAAAAAACACAAGATACACTTACAATTAGTGCACCAACCCAAAAAACCTCCCTCCCCCATTTACACTCATTCACACTCATTCACACAAAAGGGTTGTTTCTATCTGTTATTAATATTCTGGTTCTTACATTATATATCAATATATATCAATGCAGTCTGCAAGGGATACAGTCCGTAAGCACACATGATTGTGCGTGCTGCTGGTCCACTAATAGTACTAACCTTTAACAGTTAATTTTACTCATTTTCATTAATTACTAGTTTCTATGTAACTGTTTTTATATTGTTTTACTTGCTTTTTTATTCAAGAAAATGTTTTTAATGTATTTATCTTATTTTATTAATTTTTAAAAAAAGTACCTTATCTTCACCATACCTGGTTGTCCAAATTAGGCATAATAATGTGTCAATTCCACGACTGTATATATCGGTTGATATCGGTATCAGTAATTAAAGAGTTGGACAATATCGGGTATCGGCAAAAAGCCATTATCGGACATCCCTAATTTAGACCTAAACAAACTGTATTGATCCACAAGGGAATTTTTTCCACACAGTAGCTCTGTTACAAAGGATGGAAAGGATAAGGATGGAAAGGATCGTGCACACAAAAGAGGGTGAAAACAAAAGGTATAAAGTAGACTAAAAATATATGATGATAAAATAATAATGAAATAATGATACCTTTGTTGCTTGTGTCATTGGTTGGAGATTAAACACCGGCTCAAACACTTGGCGAGGAAACAAGTATTTAAGCAGCACTCAACTGCTTCTCGATAATGTAGAAATTTCCAATGCCAACAAAGCAAGTATGCCTGATGGAAAACACGCCAACGGAAACACAACGACATTAAGCTTGATGCTAACTTATATTGGGCTTGCCATATACATGCTACTGATTAGCGTTAGCAATTTTACATGCCGATTTTAACACATACAAATGTGGTCATGAAAACTACAACTGAGATGCAGACAATGTTCTTTCAATCAACTTCTCAAAGAAATTGTGGTTGAATTATGGATAGTTTGACAGGTGAACTGTTAAACTTTGTAGGCTTTACATTACTCAATAACAGCAGGAAACCACCTTCAGTACACAAAGTGGTTAAGCGAAAGCTTCTGTGGTGAAACTGTGTTTCCTTAATCACTTCTGCACCGCGGGGTTGTTCCCAGACAGCGGTTCATTCCAGCTACAAAGTAATTCAAGCTCTCAGTCCCACTCAAACACGAGTAAGTTCCAGCGTCATTTGGTGGCACGAACGTTGACTTGATTTCCTTTTTTTTTTCCCCTGTAAGAATGTTCTCAGGCTATATGCTTATTCACACAGACGGTTACCAAATCATCACTGTGCTACTGAGCTGCTCAGATTGACCGCAAGGTATTGTATAGGGCGACACACCAATACTTGATGATTACCTCACTTTTATAGGGGAGTTTTATTTCCCCTTAGGCTGCCATGCCTTTATTCCAGATTCTTTTTTGAGGCTGCAGTTTATTGAAAAACGTATGTAAATACATTTTACACCAACTCACTGCTAATAACGACTTATCCATTTGATTATAATCAATATTATGCTAATTGATCAAGTCTATATGGTCTGTAGTTTCTCCTAAAATACAATGAGACATCCATTAATACATTTTAAGTCTCAATTAAAGGTGTTTTTTGCAGCCTTTACGCTGATGCATGGAGTGTTGTAAGCATTATATCCCGGGAAATAAAATAATAATATTTATTTTAAATGGTAATTATAAAACCCAAAACCAGTGAAGTTGACACGTTGTGTAAATGGTAAATAAAAACAAAATACAATGATTTGCAAATCCTTTTCAACTTATATTCAATTGAATAGACTGCAAAGACAAAATACTTAATGGTAAACTTTGTTATTTTTTGCAAATATTAGCTCATTTGTAATTTGATGCCTGCAATATGTTTCAAGAAAGCTGGCACAGGTGGCAAAAAAGACTGAGAAAGTTGAGGAATGCTCATCAAACACTTATTTTGGAACATCCCACAGGTGAACAGGCTAATTGGGAACAAGTGGGTGCCATGATTAGGTATAAAAGCAGCTTCTATGAAATGCTCAGTCATTCACAAACAAGGATGGGGCGAGGGTCACCACTTTGTGAACAAATGCGTGAGCAAATTGTCCAACAGTTTAAGAACAACAACAAGCTACTGCAAGGAGTTTAGGGATTTCACCATCTACGGCCCGTAATATCATCAAAAGGTTCGGAGAATCTGTAGAAATCACTGCACGTAAGCAGCAATTCTTGTGACTTTCGATCCCTCAGGCGGTACTGCATCAAAAACCGACATCAGTGTGTAAAAGATATCACCACATGGGCTCAGGAACACTTCAGAAAACCACTGTCAGTAGCTATATTTCGTCGCTACATATGTAAGTACATGTTAAAACTCTACTATGCAAAGCGAAAGCCATTTATCAACAACACCCAGAAACGCCGCCGGTTTCGCTGGGCCCAAGCTCATCTAAGATGGACTGATGCAAAATGGAAAAGTGTTCTGTGGGCTGACGAGTCCACAGTTTAAATTGTTTTTGGAAACTGTGGACTTTGTGTCCTCCGGACCAAAGAGGAAAAGACCCATCCGGACTGTTATAGGCGCAAAGTTGAAAAGCCAGCATCTGTGATGGTATCGGGGTGTATTAGTGCCCAAGGCATGGGTAACTTACACATCTGTGAAGGCACCATTAATGCTGAAAGGTATATACAGGTTTTGGAGCAACATATGTTGCCACTCAAGCAACGTCTTTTTTATGGACGCCCCTGCTTATTTCAGCAAGACAATGCCAAGCCACATTCTGCACGTGTTACAACAGCGTGGCTTTGTAGTAAAAGAGTGCGGGTACTAGACTGGCTTGCCTGGAGTCCAGACCTGTATCCCATTGAAAATGTGTGGCGCTTTATGAAGCCTAAAATACCACAACGGAGACCCCGGACTGTTGAACAACTTAAGCTGTACATCAAGCAAGAATGGGAAAGAATTCCACCTGAAAAGCTTCAAAAATTGGTCTCCTCAGTTCCCAAACGTTTACTGGGTGTTGTTAAAAGGAAAGGCCATGTAACACAGTGGTAAAAATGCCCCTGTGCAAACTTTTTTGCACTGTGTTGCTGCCATTAAATTGTAAGTTAATGATTATTTGCAAAAAAAATTTAAGTTTCTCAGTTTGAACATTAAATATCTTGTCTTTGCAGTCTATTCAATTGAATATAGGTTGAAAAGGATATCTATTTTAATTTACGATTTACACAACGTGCCGACTTCACTGGTTTTGGGGTTTGTATTAGGGATGTAACGGTATTATAGATACTGCCGTATTTCCGTTTTTAAAGTCTTCACAATAATGCAGTGACGTGTGACAGTGTAAAACAAAAACTTTGTGTGTGGAATTTTCTCTGGCGCTGAAGCGTTTCCCAGGTCTGTAAGTAAACTACATCTCCCAGAATCGCAGAAAAAAGTAATAGTTGTTTGGACATCAAATCTGTCCATAGGTGGCAGAGTTATGTTGCTAATAAAGAGACAAACAAACTTTGGCAGAGGTAAGAAAGTCTGCATTGTACAAACGTACAAAACTTTTCTTTTAGAGTGTTCCCAGGGCAACACAGGGGCCAGCCGGTCACGTCGCAACGCACAGAGGGAAATCACCAGAAACAATGTTCACTGCAGGAAATACGAGTAAACTAAAAAGCTACTTGATACATCCTCAATCCCTCAATGTACAAATATGAGTCCTCTCAAAGAACAGTACAACATAAGCATATGGAGATTCCATGGTATAAGAAAGAAGAATGCTGAACTACACTATTTGAAATATGAATTTTTCATGACCTTATCAATTAGTCAAACACAAACTTAGATTTTTTTTTTGTCTTTATCATTAACTGTCTGTTATATATTTATCTGTTCATTATGTTATGTATTTGTTACAGTATGTTCGTCTGGTCAGGAACATACTCCGTATTGTTTATCCATTCAATCAACAACTTTATGTCGGATTTACTCATTATTTTACATAGTCATTGCTTGTTCATGTCTCTACGCTGTAATTATCCATTCACTGGCAGGTTGGCGCAAGCGAAGTTTGAAGCGTGACGCCTCGATGCAGAGATGGCAGGCACAGTGGAGGTAAAATGTATTTAATGAGAACAAGGGCAGCAAAAGCCTTCAGCTTCATTCCCACAGTGTTCCATTCAAGAACTCCTTCATTCCGCACTCCATCCAGCTGTATAATCACTCGCCATACAGCAATAGATAATATCTGTCTATTAAATGACCGCTTCTATGTTAGCTACCTCTCTTTATTAATAATGTCTATTTTGCATATATTACAGATGTTATATTTTATATTTCTACTATGGTACATTTTTAGTCTACTTTACACCTGCATTATCCTTTCCATCCTTACACTTTCCATCCTTTGTAACTGAGCTACTGTGTGGAACAATTTCCCTTGTGGATCATTAAAGTTTGTCTAAGTCTAAGTCTAAGTCTAAAGTGCACAAAACGGTCTGACTTGTTCAGGTAGCAAAAGAGCATAAAAATAATCCTAATTGGCAACCAGGCTAAGGGGTGTCCTGATCAGTGTTGGGACTAATGTGTTACAAAGTAACGCGTTACTGTAACGCCGTTAGTTTCAGCGGTAACTAGTAATCTAACGCGTTATTTTTTATATTCAGTAACTCAGTTACCGTTACTACATGATGCGTTACTGCGTTATTTTACGTTATTTTTTATGTAGTATCGGTGCTTTGTGTGGGTGGGGGGTGGGGGCTCCCAGACCGTAGTTGAGGGGCGCAGGGGAGACGTTCCTCCAGGGCCTATGTACTTCAGGGCTAACAACCTTCACTTTACCCGGAAGTGGGTCTTTACAGCTGAGGGTGAATGACGAGGCCGGCGGTTTGTTGCAATTTTGTGACTTTATTGGACGCAGCCATCCACCAAGCTAGAGCACCTGCACGCACTCACTGTCGCCGTTCCCTCACCTCTCTCGCCCACTCACTCACTAACGTCACTCACTTCAAATGCTGTCATATCCTAAAGGGCCACACACACACACACACACACACACACACACACACACACAAACATACGCTACTCTCATAACAACTAACAAGACATCATGGTGAAGCCAGAAGTCGAGTTTCTTAACATGGAGACATTCTCAATACTTTTCTTTTGTCGAGCACAAAGAAAATAACATTTGAGTTAAATGTAAGTTGTGTCTTGGATCAAAGATCCTATCTACTTAAAGTTAAAGTTAAAGTGCCATTATGTTGCAGCTATTTAAAATAGTTTTGTCATTTTGTTCTGGCCTGAAATAAATTGGCCCTTTGAAACATATCATTGTCTTTGTGTGTTGTATGTAGACCACATTGCTTTCTGAGTTCAGTGATGTAAATGCATGTCAAGTTGATCAACAGATTGTATTATTCTCCACTGCAATAACAGTACTGAAATGAAGGCTAAAAGGGCATTAATGGGAGCCTTAAAAAACAAAAAGGGAAAAAAAACTAAATAGTTACTTTTCACAGTAACGCATTACTTTTTGGTGTAAGTAACTGAGTTAGTAACTGAGTTACTTTTGAAATAAAGCAACTAGTAACTGTAACTAGTTACTGGTTTTCAGTAACTAACCCAACACTGGTCCTGATTGCCAATCGAGGACAGGTGAGGGAGGCAGCACTCAGGCCAGAGATTCTTCTACCACTAAATGAACGTACCACAGTTTGAGAATCAGTGGACTAAACCATTACCATGTTTACATCGAGGTCAAAAAATGTATAAAAGCAGAATGAAATCAACTGTATTTAAAATGATATTTTAGAAAACAAAGTGTCCTGCACGTTGATCTGATTGCATATTCAATAAATATGATTAAAAGGTTAATTCACACTGGAAAATAACATGCTTCATAATTTAATAAATCATTAAAAAATGTTAAACTATTTTACATACAGGTATTTGTGTTATTGTCTTAGCTTAACTACACAATAGTGTAATATTTTGGTACCGGTACCAAAATGTATTTCGATACTTTCCGGTACTTTTCGATACTTTTCCAAATAAAGGGGACCACAAACAATTGCAATATTGGCTTTATTTTAACAAAAAATAGTATGGTATAGACACAAACAAATGTTTCTTATTGCAAGTTTGTCCTTAAATAAAATAGTGAACATACAAGACAACTTGTCTTTTATTAGTAAGTAAACAAACAAAGGCTCCTAATTTAGCTGCTGACATATGCAGTAATATATCGTGTCATTTATCACTCTATTATTTTGTCAACATTATCAAGGACAAGCGGTAGAAAATGAAAAAACACACACATTTATGTTTCTGTTGAGACAGTTTTAACGCCCCCGCATGTTTTAATCAAACAAAAAGCAGTAAAGAGTGGACTATCGACGTATTCGTTTAATCTGGAGCCAGAAGATGTTTAAAGAGGACATAATGTATAAACTTAAAATCAGAAGTATTTATTCCCGATTGGATACAATTCTAATACTATTTGTCTGAGCGCTATCTTTCCCTAGTATCATACAACACGGCGACTTACACAGGGTTGTCCAGACGCGCCCTCCCCTCGCGCTCTTACAATATATATCACAATTAGGGATGTCCGATTATATCGGACTACCGATATTATCGGCCGATAAATGCTTTAAAATGTAATATCGGAAATTATCGGTATTGGTTTCAAAATGATCGGTATCGGTTTCAACAAGTAAAATTCATGACTTTTTAAAACGCCGCTGTGTACACGGACGTAGGGAGAAGTACAGAGCGCCAATAAACCTTAAAGGCACTGCCTTTGCGTGCCGGCCCACCCACATAATATCTACGGCTTTTCACACACTCACAAGTGAATGCAATGCATACTTGGTCAATAGCCGTACAGGTCACACTGAGGATGGCCGTATAAACAATTTTAACACTGTTACAAATATGCGCCACACTGTGAATCCCCACCAAACAAAAATGACAAACACATTTCGGGAGAACATCCGCACCGTAACACAACATAAACACAACAGAACAAATAACCAGAACCCCTTGCTGCATGAACTCTTCCGGGACACTACAATATACACCCCCGCTACCCCCTACCCCCCACCTCAACCCCGCCCACCTCAACCTCCTCATGCTCTCTCAGGGAGAGCATGTCCCAAATTCCAAGCTGCTGTATTGAGGCATGTTAAAAAAAATAATGCACTTTGTGACTTCAATAATAAATATGGCAGTGCCATGTTGGCATTTTTTTTTTAGATGTCCCATAATATCGGCCTGCCGATATTATCGGGCGATAAATGCGTTAAAATGTAATATCGGAAATTATCGGTATCGTTTTTTCTATTATCGGTATCGTTTTTTTTTTTTTGGTTTTTTTTTAAATCAACATAAAAAACACAAGATACACTTACAATTAGTGCACCAACCCAATAAACCTTCATCCCCCATTTACACTCATTCACACTCATTCACAAAAGGGTTGTTTCTTTCTGTTATTAATATTCTGGTTCCTACATTATATATCAATATATATCAATACAGTCTGAAAGGGATACAGTCCGTAAGCACACATGATTGTGTTGGTCCACTAATAGTACTAACCTTTAACAGTTAATTTTACTCATTTTCATTAATTACTAGTTTCAATGTAACTGTTTTTATATTGTTTTACTTTCTTTTTTATACAAGAAAATGTTTTTAATTTATTTATCTTATCTTTTTTTTTTTTTTTTTTTAAAGTACCTTATCTTCACCATACCTGGTTGTCCAAATTAGGCATAATAATGTGTCAATTCCATGACTGTATATATCGGTTGATATCGGTATCGGTAATTAAAGAGTTGGACAATATCGGAATATCGGATATCGGCAAAAAGCCATTATCGGACATCCCTAATTTTTTTCCATAACTTGAGTTGAAGTTGTTCTCTTATTTTGGAAAACCTTGTTACATTGTTTAATGCATCCAGCGGGGCATCACAACAAAATTAGGCATAATAATGTGTTGATTCCACGACTGTATATATCGGTATCGGTTGATATCGGTATCGGTAATTAAGAGGTGGACAATATCGGATGGCGGCAAAAAAGCCATTATCGGACATCTCTAATCACAATGTATGAATATACTGCTACTATACAGTAAATATGTCATTTGTGCATGGACACATTGCAACATTTTGTGGGCGTAATTGTGAAGCGAGTTGATGTTGAGTTGTGGTTTTTGTATTTAAAGGCTGATTATGCGGTTTCAGCTGCAGTCTATAATTACTGCAGGTGGTAGAAACTTCCCTCACAAAAACACAGAGGTTTGAGTGCCACTACTACTCAGTGACAAAACATCTCATATTTTCTCATTTTTACACTCTTCATTCTTTTTTTTTGTTTGTTTTATCTATACTTTCCATTGGCCTCATTTAAAGAGAGTATTTTTGTGTAGCGCCTCAGCAGGGACAACGATACCTTTCATTTAACGGCCGTCTACTCGAGAGCAGACATTGAGTCAGTCCTCCTCCTCTGAGAATTGAACTAAAGTGCATCTTTGCCAAAAAGGTTTCTCCCCCAATGATCTCTGTCTTTGTCCTCACTCGCTGATACACTACTCTGTATTCGTTAGCAAAGGCATCCAAATGAGAAAAGCAGCATTAGAGAAAAAGGGGAAAATAATGAGGATCTGTGGCAAAACTGGACATGATTCAACTTTTGTGAAGGCCTTGAAGTTTGAAGGTTTTTGTTTTTTTGCAGGGGGGCGGTGGGGGGGTCTCAGGAGGCAACAGTCAGTTAAGTATGTAAAATTCATGTATACGCTCACTGGACACGTCATTAGGTACACCTGCACAAGCCGGAAAGAAGATTCAATGCAAGGGCTATGTAGTACAAAAATCAAAAATCAGGGGAAAAAAAGAAAGTTAAAGTTAAAGCATACTTGCCAACCCTCCCGAATTTTCCGGGAGACTCCCGAAATTCAGCGCCTCTCCCGAAAACCTCCCGGGACAAATTTTCTCCCGAAAATCTCCCGAAATTCAGGCGGAGCTGGAGGCCACACCCCCTCCAGCTCCATGCGGACCTGAGTTCGCTTTCCCACGATATAAACAGTGTGCCTACCCAAACACATTATAACTGTAGAATGATCGAGGGCGAGTTCTTGGTTTCTTATGTGGGTTTATTGTTAAGCAGTTTCATTAACGTCCTCCCAGCGCGGCAGTCATGTTTTTGTCTACCGTAAAGCAGTTTGTCTGCCGTAAACAGCAATGTTTTGACACTCTTAAACAGGACAATACTGCCATCTATAACATCAATAACATATACGGCTTTTAGAGAGTGCAGTGCACAACTGCGCACACAACAAGGAGACGAAGCAGAAGAACGAGGAAGATACACCCATGGCGACGCCGACGACGACTAAGATGAAGAAATACGCTTTGTTGCACCTTTCCTGCCTGAGTCCGGCGATTAGTTGCAAATCTTGCTTTATTGATTGCTTGCACACAGCCAATCCAACACAAAACAAACTAGTCCCCGCCCGCACTCACGCTACCGCTCCCTCTCTTCTCTCGCCCACACACTCACTGACGTCACTCACCCTCACATGCTCACCTATTAAAGGGCCACACACACACATACGCTACTCTCATAACAGCTTGTAAGTTCCAAGCCGCAGCTGCGATTGGACCTGGATAGCCTCCGGGAAGAAGTAGTGGACTACCAAGTGCTTGGCACTGAAGATCTTCCTCAGGAAGCAAAGATTGACCGGTTTTGGGCTATGCTAGGGAGAGATGGAAGATTACAGACTCTAATGCATTTGATGAAAGCACTTTTGTGCGTGCCACACATCAATGCATCATCAGAGAGGGTGTTCAGCATGGTTAGAAAAATAGTGACAGAGAATAGAACCAGGATAGACAATTCAAACCTTAACTCAACAATGAGTAGATGAGTGTTATGTGTGTGTATATGTGTAAATAAATGAACTTTGAAATTCTTTTATTTATATATACATATATATAATAAAAAAAAAAAAAATATATATATATATATATATATATATATATATATATATATATAGCTAGAATTCACTGAAAGTCAAGTATTTCTTAGATATATATATATATATATATATATACCTGTATATATATATATATATATATATATATATATATATATATGAAATACTTGACTTGTATTTCTTAGATATATATATATATATATATATATATATATATATATATATATATATATATTAGAGATGCGCGGATAGGCAATTATTTCATCCGCAACCGCATCAGAAAGTCGTCAACCATCCGCAATCCACCCGATCTAACATTTGATCAGAACCGCATCCGCCCGCCATCCGCCCGCACCCGCCCGTTGTTATATATCTAATATAGACGATGCAAGGCATTAGTGAGGTTATAAAGCTTTTGCCTGTTAAAGAAAGGAGACTGATCCAATGCAGCACAGACATTCGCGTGCCACGCTGTCACGACCCAGACGCACACCAGTGCGCAATCATATGGGAGCCGCGCTGAGCGCACCTCCAAGCGCGTCTCGCTGCCGGCGACGGCCGGGTATATGGGCCCAACGCTCCAGCGCCATCCATTTTCAGGGCTAGTTGATTCGGCAGGTGCGTTGTTACACACTCCTTAGCGGGTTCCGACGTCCATGGCCACCGTCCTATCTGCTGTCTATATCAACCAGGGTGAGCCCCACCCCTTTCGTGACGCTGGCCGCGGCGGACGAGGCGGGGTGTCGGTGCGGTGGGCCCTTCTCGCGGATCGCCTCAGCTACGGCTCCCGGTGGGGGCCTCTCGGGGGAAGGGGCCTCGGTCCCGGACCACGGCGAGGCGTCGGGGGCCTTCTCCGCTCCGTAAAAGTGTCCATCTCTTTTTTTTTTTTTCTTCTGTTGTGGCATATGCAGCAGGTACCTGCTCGTTTTTCGTATGTGGGTAACAACATTTAACTATGTATATATATTTCCGAATTGGTTTAACTGCCACCCGCCTGAATCTATTTAAAATCTAATTTTTTTTTATTTCAACCAAGTACAACCCATTTATCATTTATTTATTTATAACCGCCCGACCCGACCCGCGGATAAAATCTAATTTTTTTAAATTTCATCCGCCCGATCCGCGGATAGTCCGCGGACTCCGCGGTTGTGCCCGCAAACCGCGCATCTCTAATATATATATATATATATATATATATATATATATATATATATATATGAAATACTTGACTTGGTGAATTCTAGCTGTAAATATACTCCTCCCCTCTTAGCTACGCCCCTAACCACGCCCCCCACCCCACCCCGACTACGCCCACCCCATCACCCTCCCCCCACCTCCCGAAATCGGAGGTCTCAAGGTTGGCAAGTATGAGTTAAAGTAGCAATGATTGTCACACACACTCTAGGTGTGGCGAAATGATTCTCTGCATTTGACCCATCACCCTTGATCACCCCCTGGGAGGTGAGGGGAGCAGTGAGCAGCAGCGGTGGTCGCGCCCAGGAATCATTTTTGGTGATTTAACCCCCAATTCCAACCCTTGATGCTGAGTGCCAAGCAGGGAGGTAATGGGTCCCATTTTTATAGTCTTTGGTATGTCTCGGCCGGGGTTTGAACTCACAACCTAAGTTGTGCTATCAAATTGGATTAATCACAAACTTTAGAATATTCATTATTAATCACGGGTTAATACCCACTTGCACGAGGATACGTATCCTCGCTCATCCATGCGGACTGGACACTGGCCGAGAGTTGGTGGGCGGCCGATGGTTGCTTTGTTGGGTCTGCTCCTGTCTCTGGCCATGCTCCCCCCACCCCAGCAGACAATGGTGTGGAACACCGCAGAGGCCACCACAGTGTATGTCTTTTTGTTGTTGTTGTTGTTTTACTTTTGTGGCTGTGTGTAGAAGTGACTGGTTGCATCAGCTCTGCTCTTTTTAATGTATTTAATGTCCTTTGTGTTTCTTTGATGTTTCCCTCTTACACACATGTTTATGTGTGCTATGGCTATGAGGGTTTTTTTTATTGGCCTCAGTCTGGACCCAGGCTTAGACTGATTTGATTTTTTTTCAAAGGGGCTGATGTAAATCGAATCTGAACTAAAAGCTAAATAAGGTGCTGAATTATTGCAGGCATACTTGCCAACAGACCTCCGATTTCGGGAGATGGGGGGGCGTGGTCGGGGGGCGGGGCGTGGTTGGGGGGCGTGGTTAAGAGGGGAGGAGTATATTTACAGCTAGAATTTACCAAGTCAAGTATTTCATATATATTTATATGAGAAATACTTGACTTTCAGTGAATTCTAGCTATATATATATATATACATATATATATTTTATTATATATATATAAATAAGAGAAATACTTGAATTTCAGTGTTCATTTATTTACACATATACACATACAACTCATCTACTCATTGTTGAGTTAAGGGTTGAATTGTCCATCCTTGTTCTATTCTCTGTCACTATTTTTCTAACCATGCTGAACACCCTCTCTGATGATGCATTCTGCTTCGTCTCTTTGTTGTGTGCGCAGTTGTGCAATGCACTCTCTAAAAGCCGTAGATGTTATTGTCACATATGCATGTACAGTAGATGGCAGTATTGTCCTGTTTAAGAGTGTCACAACATTGCTGTTTACGGCAGACGAACTGCTTTACGGTAGACGAAAACGTGACTGCTGTTGTTGTGTGTTGTTACCGCGCTGGGAGGACGTTAATGAAACTGCCTAACAATAAACCCACATAAGAAACCAAGAACTCGCCCTCGATCATTCTACAGTTATAACGTGATTGGGCAGGCACGCTGTTTATATTGTGGGAAAGCGGACGTGAAAACAGGCTGTCGACACGTCACTCAGGTCCGCCTGAATTTCGGGAGGTTTTCGGGAGAAAATTTGTCCCGGGAGGTTTTCGGTAGAGGCGCTGAATTTCGGGAGTCTCCCGGAAAATCCGGGAGAGTTGGCAAGTATGATTGCAGGTGTCAAAATTCTTTGTTGCAGTGCCTCACCGGAACTAATGAGCCAGGTCCATTTCACCCCTCAAATCAGCTGCAATGGCAAAAATGATTACCTAAAGTCATATATATTATTGTAATATATATTTTACAATTAACTCTCACACAGCTGCTGTGTAAAACACAGGGCTACATTTTTGAAGGGTGCTAAAGCATGCCTAATTAGACCATCATTATCCAGTTGGAGGTCCATTTTTCATGTTTTGTCCTCCTGGTTCTGTTTAAAATGGATGCAAAGACTTTCAAGATTAGTTTAATGACCGTGTTATGTTATATTTTGTATGTTTTCTGTAGATAATGTTTTCTTTGTGAACTTCCTGTTCTTAAATGTTTCGTCTACTCACATGAATCCAGGTATTGTAGTTACTATGTGAGGTATGCTTATTATTTTGTACAAATCTACGCAAACACAAAGTAGGACAAAAGATAAAACTAGATTTTAGGGGGACAAAAATACCAAAAAACTAGTGAAATGATCTGTTCATAAACCTAGTTAGTTTTACTTGATAAGACATCCTGAATTAAAATTTGTATATCGAGAAATTAACGGGATTTTTAAGATACAAGTAATTATTTTATTCTGAAAACAAACATTTAATAAGCGTCCTCGAGACGTTGCAGAATCTTTAAACAATATTTTCTATGTGGAGGAAACCAAAATATCTTATTTGAATTGGTATCTTCTCAATATACATTGTTTTAAACTATATTAGACAACATGTAATTTATTCATGCTAAAATTAAGATTACGATGTAAAGTCAATGATATAAAAAAGTAAATAGCTTTTAAAACTAGGGGCATTTCTAGAAATACAATTTTAAATCTTGGCAAGTGGCAAATAATTTGCAGCGTGGCTACTGAGTTTAAGGCACAAAATGACATCACAATATGATTTATATTACAATTAGGGCTGTCAAAATTAACAAAATAACTCATAAATAATCATGCAATTTATTATGCCCGTACGAGCTCTATTACCTTAACGGTTGTATCACCTGGGAATAATCATGATTAATCCAAATTTCAAAAGGTGATTAATTTGATTAAAACGTAATATAATTTCCATCCATCCATCGATTCATCTTCTTCCGCTTATCCGATGTCGGGTGGCGAGGTCAGTAGTCTAAGCAGAGAAGCCCAGAATTCCCTCTTCCCAGCAACTTCGTCCAGCTCCTCCTGGGGGATCGCGAGGCGTTGCAGCCCAACTGGAAGACATAGTCCCAACAAACTATGGGTGGGACTATGTGCCCGAAACACCTACCCATGAAAGGAGGCGTTCATGGGGCATCCTGACCAGATGCCTGAACTACCTCATCTGGCTCCTCTCGATGTGGACAAGCACGTCTTTACTTTGAGCTCCTCCCGGATGACAGAGCTTCTCACTCTATCTCTAAGGGAGAAACCAGCTCCCAGACGGGGGGAACCTAATTTCGGCCGCTTGTACCCGTGATCTTGTCTTTTCAGTCATAACCCAAAGCTCATGACCATAGGTGAGGATGAGAACCTAGATCGACCGGTAAATTGAGAGCTTTGTCTTCAGGCTCAGCTCCTTCTTCGCCACGACGGATCGGTACATGGTCTGCATCAGTGCAGACGACACAGCGATTCAACTGTCAATCTCACGATCCATTCTTCCCTCACTTGTGAACAATAATGTGAGGTACTTGATCGTCTCCACTTGGGGCAAGATCTCCTGCCCAACCCGAAGATGGCACTCCACCCTTTTCCAGGAAAGATCCATGGACTTGGAGTTAGAGGTGCTGATTACCATCCCAGTCACTTTACACTCGGCTGCGAACCAATCCAGTGTGAGCTGAAGATCCTGGCCACATGAAGCCATCAGGACCAAATCATTTGCAAAAAGCAGATACCTAATCCTGCAGCCAACCAACCAGATCTCCTCAACGCCCTGACTGCACCCAGAATTCTGTCCAAAAAAGTTAGGAACAGAGCCGGTGACAAAGGACAATGGAAACGGGTCTGACTTACTGCCGGCAGTGCGGACCAAGCTCTGACACCAATCATACAGGGAACAGACCCCCACAATCAGGCGGTCCAATACCCCATACTCTCTAAGCACTCCACATAGGACTTCCCGAGGGACACAGTCGCATGCATTCTCCAAGTCCACAAAGCACATGTAGACTGGTTGGGCAAACTCCCATGTAACCTCAAGGATCCCGCCAAGAGTGTAGAGCTGGTCCAAAGTTCCACAACCAGGACGGAAACTACCAACCACCCTGAGGCCACATCTACGATCGGCCGCTTCGACAATAGAGGCACATAATATGGTCCACTCGGCCTTAATGTCCAGCGTCTCCCTTGTGACATGTGCAATGTTCTTCCAGAGGTGGGAATTGAAACACTCTCTGACGGGAGACTCTGCTACACGATCCCAGCAGACATTCACAATGCGTTTGGGATTGCCAGGTCTGACCGCCATTCCCCCCCACCATCTGAGCTTGCAGATTGCAGATTGCAAATTCGATGACAACCACAAAGTTGACCATCAAACTGTGGCCTAGCGTGTTCTAGTGCCAAGTGCATATGTAGACACCCTTGTGTTTGAACATGGTGTTCGTTATGAATAACGTACTAAAAAAAAGTCCAAAAGAAAACCCCCCTTGGGTTTAGATCCAGCCGGCCGGTTCTCCCAATCACTCCTCTCCAGGTTTCACTGTCATTGCCAATGTGAGCATTGAAGTCCCACAGCAGAACAGGGTAATCACCTGGGTGTGCAGTCCCCAGTACTCCCTTTAATGAATCCAAAAAGGCCAGGTACTCTGAACTGCTGTTTGGAGCATAAGCACAATCAGGAACCGTCCCCCCACCTCTACTAGGTCAAACTCCACTCTGAGAATTAGGGCAAAAAGTATTGTCACCCCCACCCGTCACCACTCACTACTTGCAACGCCAGAGTGGAAGAGAGTCGAGCCCTTCTCGTTTGCTTTGCGTCAAAATGAGTCTGACTAAATCCAGCGGGAATTTCTCCACTTGGCGCAACAGCTCAGGCTCCTTCCTCGCAAGGGAGCGGACGTTCCATATCTCAAGAGTTAGCTTCTGGAGCCGAAGATCTGATCGCCGAGCGTTTTGTCTTTGGTTGTCGTCCAGCTCACATTGCACCCGACCTTTGGGACCCATGTTGCCTCTTCTGGCTGGTCCTGGGCCGGGCCCCATGAGGAAGGGCCCGGCCACCAGGCGCTCGTCATCGAGCCCCACCACCAGGCCAAGCTCCAGAAAGGGGCCCCAGTGAACGGTGTCCGGCCGAGGTAAAATCTTGATCCTTGACTTTGTCTTTTCATAGAGATATTCAAGCTGCCTGGTACCTCATCCAGGGCCTGTTTGTCTTGGCCCTGGGAGACCCTACGAGGGGGCATAGAAGCGGCCAGACAACACAGGTCTTAGAATCATTGGGACACTCAAACTCCGATAAGGTGGCAGCTCTGGAGAGGAGATTTTATATCATAACAACACATCATCAGTAGGGTAAAACTAACCTGTCATGACGGTGTAAACCCAGCTCATGTTCCTATAAGTGGGTGAACAATCCAACATGGGATAATATGGTTCATTAATTTCATACAAGTTACATTTAGTAACATCCTGTGGTTTCAATTGTACAATTGAACATGTCCAAAAAGGAGAAGGAAGAAGTTGAGCTTATTTATTAATCTTTTGCATCTACAGCAGGGGTGTCAAACTCATTTTAGATGGGGGGCCACACAGAGAAAAATCTACTCCCAAGTGGGCCGGATTGGTAAAATCACAGCACGATAACTTCAAAATAAAGACAACTTCAGATTGTTTTCTTTGTTTAAAAATAGAACAAGCAGATTCTGAAATGTACAAATCATAATGTTGTTGGGTTTTTTTACACTTACATGTTACGGTTAATAGTATTCTATCTTTATTTGTCGTTATTTATATTTTCTGAATACATTTTGTGATAATGTTCATCAGTCAACTCATTGGTGTTAATTTTCAATCTATCAAGATAAAAAAATTATATCAAAATCAAATTACAGGATGTTATTTAGATAGATAGATAGATAGATAGATAGATAGATGGATAGATAGTACTTTATTAATTGATTGATTGATGATTGATATTTTACAGGTCCTCATGTATAGTATTTCCTTTGTTTACATTTTGTCATTTAAATTACATCTCATGTGTACAAAAGGAGGAAGGTGTTGTTCCATCCATCCATCCATCCATTTTCTACCGCTTATTCCCTTTGGGGTCAGCTACAATCGGGCGGAAGGCGGGGTACACCCTGGACAAGTCGCCACCTCATCACAGGGCCAACACAGATAGACAGACAACATTCACACTCACATTCACACACTAGGGCCAATTTAGTGTTGCCAATCAACCTATCCCCAGGTGCATGTCTTTGGAGGTGGGAGGAAGCCGGAGTACCCGGAGGGAACCCACGCAGTCACGGGGAGAACATGCAAACTCCACACAGAAAGATCCCGAGCCCAGGATTGAACCCAAGACTACTCAGGACCGTCGTATTGTGAGGCAGACGCACTAACCTCTCTTCCACCGTGCTGCCCTTTTTTTTCACCCATTCACACACACATTCACACACTGATGGCGGGAGCTGCCATGCAAGGCCCTAACCACGACCCATCAGGAGCAAGGGTGAAGTGTCTTGCTCAAAGACACAACGGACGTGACGAGGTTAGTAGAAGGTGGGGATCGAACCAGGAACCCCCAGGTTGCCGGCACGGCCACTCTCCCAGCAGCGCCACGCCATCTGTGTTGTTCATATGAATAACCAAATATGATTGAGACAAATTACACTATCTTTTGTGCTGTGTTATGGAAAATGAGAATTCAAAATGCTAAAAAATAGTTTTCATGTTCAAATGAAATAAATACACATTTTAAAAGATACATAAAGAGAAAAATAAGAACATTAGAATAAGTGGGAATATTAAATAAGTAGAAGTAAAGCAAAGAAATTGGGAGTAAACATAAAAAAAACTAGAGTAAATACTTTCAGTAGCTTCTATCTATAGATAAAGATAGATACGTAAAGAAAAAGAAAAATACGTAACACAATTGTTTGTCATGTTCAATGTTTGAAGCTGTTGCTCAAAATTGTTCTGATTGTATTTTCACACTTTTCCTGGTTTTCCTTCTTTTCTTTTCTTCATTACTCCATACGCTTTCAGTGTATTGGATGAAGACAAAACCATACAAAAAACAAATACATTTTAATTTTAAAGTAAATCTAGCTGATCCGTTCCAGCACCCAAAAATATTAACACAAAAACACATTCTATGGAGAATATTTATAATTTTACAATCAGGCTTGTCCCTTGACAGTTTGTTTCAGTCTTTGTTTCCTGTCTTTGTTTCCTGTCAGCACTCTTATTTTGGTTATTTCCTGATTGTCTCCCTGAGTGCTTTTCCCCCTCAGCTGTGGCTGATTGGCACTGGGCCACACCTGGTGTCAATCAGCCAGCTGCTGTTTAAACCTGCTTTGTCCTCCACTCGGTGTTGGAGTATTGTCATGTCGTGTCGTTGTTTGCTGAATGCTGTCGTTGCTAGCTGTGTGCGTTAAGATATTCCCTGGATCCTGACTCCTGTTCCTGCTTCCTGGTTTCTGGTTCGTGTTTTCCTTTTCTTATTTTTTAACATTAAAACCATGTTTTCCTGTACCAAGCCTGCCGCCATGTCTGCATCTTGGGGTTCGTCAACAACACACCTTGACATTTACATTGACAACACAATGTGAAATATATATACATAACACATGCAACTTCCTCGGTCCGCAGTCATAGGCCTATTCAATTACAAAAGCCAAAACAAGTGAAGTTGGCATGTTGTGTAAATGGTAAATAAAAGCAGAATACAATTATTTGCAAATCCTTTTCAACTTATATTCAATTGAATAGACTGCAAAGACAAGATACTTAACATTCGAACTGGAAATGTTTGTTATTTTTTGCAAATATTAGCTCATTTGGAATTTGATGCCTGCAACATGTTTCAAAAAAGCTGGCACAAGTAACAAAAAAGACCAAGAAAGTTGAGGAATGCTCATCAAACACCTATTTGGAACATCCCACAGGTGAACAGGCTAATTGGGAACAGGTGGGTGCCATGATTGGGTATAAAAGCAGCTTCCATGAAATGCTCAGTCATTCACAAACAAGGATGGGGCGAGGGTCTCCACTTTGTGAACAAATGCGTGAGCAAATTGTCCAACAGTTTAAGAACAACATTTCTCAACGAGCTATTGCAATAAATTTAGGGATTTCACCATCTACAGTCCGAAATACCATCAAAAGGTTCAGAAAATCCGGAGAAATCACTGCACGTAAGCGACAATGCCCATGACCTTGGAAAGAGGATAAGAACCATCCAGACTGGTGTATTAGTGCCCAAGGCATGGGTAACTTACCCATCTGTGAAGGCACCATTAAAGCTGAAAGGTACATACAGGTTTTGAAGCAACATATGTTGCCATCCAAGCAACGTTATCATGGACGCCCCTGCTTATTTCAACAAGACAATGCCAAGCCACGTGTTACAACAGCTTGGCTTCGTAGTAAAAAAGTGCGGGTACTAGACTGGCCTGCCTGTAGTCCAGACCTGTCCCCCATTGAAAATGTGTGGCACAATATGCGTAGAATACGACAACAGAGACCCTGGACTGTTGAACAACTTAAGCTGTACATCAAGCAAGAATGGGAAATAATTCCACCAGAAAAGCTTCAAAAATTGGTCTCCTCAGTTCCCAAACGTTTACTGAGTGTTGTTAAAAGGAAAGGCCATGTAACACAGTGGTAAAAATGCCCCTGTGCCAACTTTTTTGCAATGTGTTGCTGCCTTTAAATTCTAAGTTAATGATTTGTTTCTCAGTTCGAACATTAAATATCTTGTCTTTGCAGTCTATTCAATTGAATATAAGTTGAAAAGGATTTGCAAATCATTGTATTCTGTTTTTATTTACCATTTACACAACGTGCCAACTTCACTGGTTTTTGTTTTTTGTAGATCAGGCCCATAGTCCTTCCAGACAATTTGAATACTCTGTATATGTTTGCCCAATTATACGTATACAGTATATATCCACTTTTCTTTCATGCAGACATACTGTGTAATTGCATGAATAACAGTACATTTACAGTACTGTTATTCAGACCACAGAACTTTCCTCCAGAAGGTCTTATCTTTATCCATGTGATGTCAGATGAAATAAAAATTGAGCTGTTTGGCCACAATACCCAGCAATATGTTTGGAGGAGAAAAGGTGAAGCCTTTAATCCCAGGAACACCAAGCCTACCGTCAAGCATGGTGGTGGTAGTATTATGCTCTGGGCCTGTTTTGCTGCCAATGGAACTGGTGCTTTACAGAGAGTAAATGGGACAATGAAAAAGGAGGATTACCTCCAAATTCTTCAGGACAACCTAAAATCATCAGCCCGGAGGTTGGGTCTTTGGGCGCAGTTGGTTGTTCCAACAAGACAGTGACCCCAAACGCACGTCAAAAGTGGTAAAGGAATGGCTAACTAAGGCTAGAATTAAGGTTTTATAATGGCCTTCCCAAAGTCCTGACTTAAACGTGTGGACAATGCTGAAAAACAAGTCCATGTCAGAAAACCAACAAATTTAGCTGAACTAGGGTCAAAAATTCAACCAGAAGCTTGCTAGAAGCTTGTGGATGGCTACCAAAAGCGCCTTATTGCAGTGAAACTTGCTGTTAGAATAATTATATATAAGTTATCACACAACTATTAAGCTTAAAGGCCGTTGCTCTAGTTATTATGTATAGTGCGCAACTGTACTTTTTCTTCTCGTGCAAGGGCACACAACTTGTTATCTTCCACTGCAATGTGAGGAGTTGCCTCGCCGCAGATGTTTCTGTCTTTCAGCTTGCTAAAAGCCAAGGACGAACCAGCACCTCAACGAAGATAAGGCATAACAGCAGGCAGACAAAGCAGAGACAGGGCGCAATCACAAGGCCCCCAGCACAGTCCGTTCTGAATAATCACGTATTGTGCGTACTGAGCTGCTCGCATAATGTGTGACCCCTCCCTTTAGAAGCAGCCTCAGCGATGTAACTAGGGAACTCCTGAACTGAATAAAAAGGGGAGCGCGTGGGCTGTTCCTCAGAGCGTAGGGTGAGACTGTAACTGAGTGTGCAGCTCCATGCGTTCTCCTCATAAGCCAAATTGAACTCTGTCCCTGCCTGATTCCTGTCATGTCTGTGTGATCATGTTTTGTTTTGGTTATGTTCGGTTTGGTTTTTGGACACTTTGGGCACTCTTGTTTGTTTTGTCACCATAGCGACCATTAGTTTCACCTGTTTCACGTTTTGCACTCGCGCACCTGTTGTCAATCATGTCTGTATTATATAAACCCGCTGTTGCCGACATCACTCTGCTTCATGTCATGTTTACGGTTTCATGCTTAGTTCACGCTGCTTGTTTCATAGTCCATGCTGCCCTGTTCACGTCATTGCAAGTAAGTTTTGTTTATTAACGCCACAGTTAGTGTCCATAGTTCTGCCTTTGTGCTAGTTTTTGTTTTTATAGCCCAGTTTTTTACTTCCGCCATTGTGCGCGCCTTTTGTTTATTCCAGTGACGTGCGGTGAGGTTCATGACTGGTAAGGCACTGACTTCATCACAGTCAGATTTACAAACATATGAACCCTAAAGAGTATCTTATTCACCATTTGATTGGCAGCAGTTAAGGGGTTATGTTTGAAAGCTCATACCAGCATTCTTCCCCTGCTTGGCACTCAGCATCAAGGGTTGGAATTGGGGGTTAAATCACCAAAAATGATTCCCGGGCGCGGCGCCGCTGCTGCCCACTGCTCCCCTCACCTCCCAGGGGGTGAACAAGGGGATGGGTCAAATGCAGAGGACAAATTTCACCACACCTAGTGTGTGTGTGACAATCATTGGTACTTTAACTTAACTTTAACTTTACACATATAAACTGTAGCACACAAAAAAGCACATTTAATTAAAAAAAACTTTATTATGGTCTTACCTTTACTTATAAATGAAGTCCATGCACCGCTCCTTCTGAACAAATTCATAGATAACTTGTTTATAGAAGTCTTCCTTATCTTTCTTCAGTTTTAAAAGTCTCTCTGTCTCGATGGAGATCTTCCTTTAATTATTACCTCCTGCTTCGATTGAAAGTCCAGTTTAGAAAACTGTTTTATTTTAGATATGTAATCCTCCATGTTAAAAGTCCAGGCGAGAGGAAAAATATAAACGATCGCTAACTGTTGCTGCTTGTTGTCACTTCTTCTGCAGCCGAGTAGTCGCAAGAATGATCTTTGGGATCACTAGCGCCCTCTACCACCATGAGGCGGGATTACTGCGAGCCTCCACAGTGCGTCTTCGCAGCCGTTTTATGATTGCTCAGCACAAGAAATACGTTACACACATACAGTTGTTGACAAAATACACTGTACATTATATACCTCAGCTAACTAAACTATGGAAATGTATAATATAATTCATGTAGCAATACGGTCTCACTGCACAGCAGGCCAGCAGTTAGCCGAGTCATTGCGCAATCCATGGTGAGGCTCAACTGGCTGCTGACTCACCGCAAGTCTCTTCTCAGTATTTGAACGGCAAATGTGAAAATTCAGCGATTTTGAATAAAAATAATCTAAAACTGGTGAAGTTAAATGGAAAATAACTTTATAGTATAATCACTGGATACATATAACAATTTAATATTTGTTTTTTCTTTTTAAATTTTTTTTCTTTCCACAACAACCTTGGTCTGAACACCTTCCTCTGCAACTGGATTTTGGACTTTTTAACGAATCGCACACAGTATGTGAAAATAGGCGAGCAAATTTCTGCCACACTCACCATCAACACCGGTGCCCCACAGGGTTGTGTGCTAAGCCCTGCGCTCTTCACCCTCTTCACACATGACTGCATAGCCTCTTCAAAAGCCAATCTCACTGTCAAATATGCCGACGACACCACAGTGCTTGGGCTCATCAGTAATAATGATGAGACAGCATACAATGCAGAGGTCCAACAGCTGGCTTCATGGTGTGCTAACAATAACTTGGTTCTTAACACTAACAAAACCAAAGAACTAATTGTAGACTTCCGCAGGAAAGGGCAGAACAAACACCCTCCACTTTTAATTAATAACAATCCCGTAGAAAGGGTCAAGCATTTCAAATTCTTAGTGGTGAACATAACAGAAGATCTATGCTGGGACATTAACACTGCTTCTACAGTCGGAAAGGCCCAACAACGTCTTTTTTTTTGAGGAAACTAAAATGTGCAAACATCCATCCATCCATCCATCTTCTTCCGCTTATCCGAGGTCGGGTCGCGGGGGCAGCAGCCTAAGCAGGGAAGCCCAGACTTCCCTCTCCCCAGCCACTTCGTCCAGCTCCTCCCGGGGGATCCCGAGGCGTTCCCAGGCCAGCCGGGAGACATAGTCTTCCCAACGTGTCCTGGGTCTTCCCCGTGGCCTCCTACCGGTCGGACGTGCCCTAAACACCTCCCGAGGGAGGCGATCGGGTGGCATCCTGACCAGATGCCCGAACCACCTCATCTGGCTCCTCTCGATGTGGAGGAGCAGCAGCTTTACTTTGAGCTCCCCCCGGATGACAGAGCTTCTCACCCTATCTCTAAGGGAGAGCCCTGCCACCCGGCGGAGGAAACTCATTTCGGCCGCTTTTACCCGTGATCTTGTCCTTTCGGTCATAACCCAAAGCTCATGACCATAGGTGAGGATGGGAACGTAGATCGACCGGTAAATTGAGAGCTTTGCCTTCCGGGTCAGCTCCTTCTTCACCACAACGGATCGATACAGCGTCCGCATTACTGAAGACGCCGCACCGATCCGCCTGTCAATCTCACGATCCACTCTTCCCTCACTCGTGAACAAGACTCCGAGGTACTTGAACTCCTCCACTTGGGGCAGGGTCTCCTCCCCAACCCGAAGATGGCATTCCACCCTTTTCCGGGCGAGAACCATGGACTCGGACTTGGAGGTGCTGATTCTCATCCCAGTCGCTTCACACTCGGCTGCGAACCGATCCAGCGAGAGCTGGAGATCCTGGCCAGATGAAGCCATCAGGACCACATCATCTGCAAAAAGCAGAGACCTAATCCTGTAGCCACCAAACCAGATCCCCTCAACGCCTTGACTGCGCCTAGAAATTCTGTCCATAAAAGTTATGAACAGAATCGGTGACAAAGGGCAGCCTTGGCGGAGTCCAACCCTCACTGGAAACGTGTCCGACTTACTGCCGGCAATGCGGACCAAGCTCTGACACTGATCATACAGGGAGTGGACCGCCAAAATCAGACAGTCCGATACCCCATACTCTCTGAGCACTCCCACACAGGACTTCCCGAGGGACACGGTCGAATGCCTTCTCCAAGTCCACAAAACACATGTAGACTGGTTGGGCAAACTCCCATGCACCCTCAAGGACCCTGCCGAGAGTATAGATAACAATTAGAGATGCTACCTCAGTAGAAGCATTTAAGTCCCATCTTAAAACTCATTTGTATACTCTAGCCTTTAAATAGTCCCCCTGTTAGACCAGTTGATCTGCCGTTTCTTTTCTTTTCTCCTCTGCTCCCCTTTTCCTTGAGGGGGGGGGGGGGCACAGTTCCGGTGGCCATGGATGAAGTGCTGGCTGTCCAGAGTCGGGACCCGGGGTGGACCGCTCGCCTGTGCATCGGCTGGGAACATCTCTGCGCTGCTGACCCGTCTCCGCTCGGGATGGTGTCCTGCTGGCCCCACTATGGACTGGACTCTTACTATTATGTTGGATCCACTATGGACTGGACTCTCACAATATTATGTCAGACCCACTCGACATCCATTGCTTTCGGTCTCCCCTAGAGGGGGGGGTTACCCACATATGCGGTCCTCTCCAAGGTTTCTCATAGTAATTCACATCGACGTCCCACTGGGGTGAGTTTTTCCTTGCCCTTATGTGGGCTTTGTACCGAGGATGTCGTTGTGGCTTGTGCAGCCCTTTGAGACACTTGTGATTTAGGGCTATATAAATAAAGATTGATTGATTGATAGAGCTGATCCACAGTTCCACGACCAGGACGAAAACCACACTGTTCCTCCTGAATCCGAGGTTCGACTATCCGGCGTAGCCTCCTCTCCAGTACACCTGAATAGACCTTACCGGGAAGGCTGAGGAGTGTGATCCCACGATAGTTAGAACACATCCTCCGGTTCCCCTTCTTAAAGAGAGGAACCACCACCCCGGTCTGCCAATCCAGAGGTACCGCCCCCGATGTCCACGCGATGCTGCAGAGTCTTGTCAACCAAGACAGCCCCACAGCATCCAGAGCCTTAAGGAACTCTGGGAGGATCTCATCCACCCCCGGGGCCTTGCCACCGAGGAGCTTTTTAACTACCTCGGCAACCTCAGCCCCAGAAATAGAAGAGCCCACCACAGATTCCCCAGGCACTGCTTCCTCATAGGAAGACGTGTTGGTGGGATTGAGGAGGTCTTCGAAGTATTCTCTCCACCGATCCACAACATCCGCAGTCGAGGTCAGCAGAACACCATCCTCACCATACACGGTGTTGATAGTGCACTGCTTCCCCTTCCTGAGGCGGCGGATGGTGGTCCAGAATCGCTTCGAAGCCGTCCGGAAGTCGTTTTCCATGGCTTCCCCGAACTCCTCCCATGTCCGAGTTTTTGCCTCCGCAACCGCTGAAGCCGCACACCGCTTGGCCTGTCGGTACCTGTCCGCTGCCTCAGGAGTCCTATGAGCCAAAAGAACCCGATAGGGCTCCTTCTTCAGCTTGACGGCATCCCTCACCGCCGGTGTCCACCAACGGGTTCTAGGATTACCGCCACGACAGGCACCAACTACCTTGCGGCCACAGCTCCAATCAGCTGCCTCGACAATAGAGGCGCGAAACATGGTCCACTCGGACTCAATGTCCAGCACCTCCCTCGTGACATGTTCAAAGTTCTTCCGGAGGTGGGAATTGAAACTCTCTCTGACAGGAGACTCTGCCAGACGTTCCCAGCAAACCCTCACAATGCGTTTGGGCCTGCCAGGTCTGTCCGGCATCCTCCCCCACCATCGCAGCCAACTCACCACTAGGTGGTGATCGGTTGAAAGCTCCGCCCCTCTCTTCACCCGAGTGTCCAAAACATGAGGCCGCAAATCCGATGACACAACTACAAAGTCGATCATGGAACTGCGGCCTAGGGTGTCCTGGTGCCAAGAGCACATATGGACACCCTTATGTTCGAACATGGTGTTCATTATGGACAATCTGTGACGGGCACAAAAGTCCAATAACAGAACACCACTCGGGTTCAGATCCGGGCGGCCATTCTTCCCAATCACGCCTCTCCAGGTTTCACTGTCGCTGCCAACATGAGCATTGAAGTCCCCCAGTAGAACGAGGGAATCACCCGGGGGAGCACTCTCAAGTACTCCCTCGAGCGAATCCAAAAAGGGTGGGTACTCTGAGCTGCGGTTTGGCGCGTAAGCGCAAACCACAGTCAGGACCCGTCCCCCCACCCGAAGGCGGAGGGAAGCTACCCTCTCGTCCACCGGGTTGAACTCCAACGTGCAGGCTCTGAGCCGGGGGGCAACAAGAATTGCCTCCCATTGCCGGCAACGCCAGAGTGGAAGAGAGTCCAGCCCCTCTCGAGAGAACTGGTTCCAGAGCCCTTGCTGTGCGTCGAAGTGAGTCCGACTATATCTAGCCGGAACTTCTCAACCTCGCGCACTAGCTCAGGCTCCTTCCCCCCCAGCGAGGGGACGTTCCACGTCCCTAGAGCTAGCTTCTGTAGCCGAGGATCGGACTGCCAAGTGCCCTGCCGTCGGCTGCCGCCCAGCTCACAATGCACCCGACCTCTATGGCCCCTGCTATGGGTGGTGAGCCCATTGGAGGGGGGACCCACGTTGCCTCTTCGGGCTGTGCCCGGCCGGGCCCCATGGGGACAGGCCCGGCCACCAGGCGCTCGCCATCGTGCCCCACCTACGGGCCTGGCTCCAGAGGGGGGCCCCGGTGACCCGCGTCCGGGCGAGGGAAATCTGGGTCCTTTATTTTTATTCGTCATGGAGGTCTTCGAGCTGCTCTTTGTCTGATCCCTCACCTAGGACCAGTTTGTCTTGGGAGACCCTACCAGGGGGCATAAAGCCCCCGGACAACATAGCTCCTACGATCATTGGGACACGCAAACTCCTCTACCACGGTAAGGTGGCAGCTCAGAGAGGAGATGTGCAAACATTCCGCAGAAATCAATGGTCAACTTTTACAACTGTGCCATCAGCAGTGTCCTTCCTCACTTACGGATTTTTAGTGTGGTTTGCTAGCTGCACTAAAGCGAACCAACAGGCCCTCCAGCGAGTGGTTAAAGCGGCGGGGAAAATTACAAGGACCATACTCCCAGAGATGAGTGCCATGTACACAACTCGCTGCCTAAAGCGAGTACACATCCTGAAGGACAGATACCACCCAGCACATGGCCTCTTCAACCTGCTACCCTCTGGAAGGAGGTATAGATCGATTCGCGCCAGGACCACTAGAATGTCTCACAGTCTGTATCCCCAGGCTGTGAGACTGCTAAATGAACAGCCTGCCCCTTTGCTGCCCCGGACCATCTTATTATCTCACTCTTCACCACCTCAAAAATTGTGCTCTGGGCATTGCATTGCTGCAACATCATCGTAACACCCATCAGACATCTTGACTGTTCCCACCCCCACGTCCCTCTTATCGCGATCTTCCTGACAATGCTAAAATGCTCAAATGTAAATTATTGTCAACCTGCACATCAATGCAGTTTCTATGCCGCTGGACAAAGCTCAAACAAAATCTCGTTGTTCATGTATGACTTAAGTGTTATTATGACAATGACAATAAAGGAATTGATTGATTGATGGCACGTGAGGCCCCGCCTCACTTGCCTCCCCTGACTGCATGTCACTGGTTTATTCCTTTTATTAGTGTTAAAGGGGAACATTATCACAATTTCAGAAGGGTTAAAACCATTAAAAATCAGTTCCCAGTGGCTTATTATATTTTTCGAAGTTTTTTTCAAAATTTTACCCATCACGCAATAGCCCTAAAAAAAGCTTCAAAGTGCCTGATTTTAACTATCGTTATAAACACCCGTCCATTTTCCTGTGACGTCACATAGTGAAGCCAACACAAACAAACATGGCGGAAAGAACAGCAAGCTATAGCGACATTAGCTCGGATTCAGACTCGGATTTCAGCGGCTTAAGCGATTCAACAGATTACGAATGTATTGAAACGGATGGTTGTAGTGTGGAGGCAGGTAGCGAAAACGAAATTGAAGAAGAAACTGAAGCTATTGAGCCATATCGGTTTGAACCGTATGCAAGCGAAACCGACGAAAACGACACGACAGCCAGCGACACGGGAGAAAGCGAGGACGAATTTGGCGATCGCCTTCTAACCAAAGATTGGTATGTGTTTGTTTGGCATTAAAGGAAACTAACAACTATGAACTATAGGTTTACAGCATATGAAATACATTTGGCAACAACATGCACTTTGAGAGTGCAGACAGCCCAATTTTCATCAATTAATATATTCTGTAGACATACCCTCATCCGCGCTCTTTTCCTGAAAGCTGATCCGTCCAGTTTTGGAGTTGATGTCAGTAGGCCAGGGAAGCTAGGGTTGATATTCTTCTCTTGATCATCTTGGGACGGTGTGAGCCAAGACATCTAGGGGGTTTAGCTCGCTCGTCTGCGGGAACAAACTGCCGCCATTGCTTGCCGTGCTACCGAGGTCTTTTGTCCCTGAATTGCTCACACACTCCGGCAGATTCAATGGGGGTCTGGCGGCAGATTTCTTTGACTTTATCGTTGGAAATGCATCTGCTTTGAGTGTCGCAGGATATCCACACATTCTTGCCATCTCTGTCGTAGTATAGCTTTCGTCGGTAAAGTGTGCGGAACAAACGTCCAATTTCTTGCCACTTTCGCATCTTTGGGCCACTGGTGCAACTTGAATCCGTCCCTGTTCGTGTTGTTACACCCTCCGACAACACACCGACGAAGCATGATGTCTCCAAGGTATGGAAAACAGTCGAAAAAACGGAAAATAACAGAGCTGATTTGACTCGGTGTTTGAGAAAATGGGGTTGTGACGTCATCGCTCCGAGAGCGAATAATAGAAAGGCGTTTAATTCGCCAAAATTCACCCATTTAGAGTTCGGAAATCAGTTAAAAAAATATGTGGTCTTTTTTCTGCAACATCAAGGTATATATTGACGCTTACATAGGTCTGGTGATAATGTTCCCCTTTAAAATAAAGATGTCACTACCTTCACGCCACGTCCGGTCCAAGTTCACTTGCATCTCGGGAAAACAACCACACCGTAGACCACGTACTGACAATTCCTTGCTTCTTGTTCTGTTTAATAGATAGTTCGGTGCCAAGGGACATGTAAGCAAATATTAAATTGCTGTATGTATACTTTTGACCCAGCAGATTTGCTCACATTTTCAGTAGACCCATAATAAATTCATAAAAGAACCAAACTTCATGAATGTTTTTTGTGACCAACAAGTATGTGCTCCAATCACTCTATCACGAAAAAAATAAGAGTTGTAGAAATGATTGGAAACTCAAGACAGCCATGACTTTGTGTTCTTTACAAGTGTGTGTAAACTTTTGATCGCGACTGTATATGATGCGATGTATCCACATAGCTATAGGTTATACGTGGAAAATACTTGGTGTCATACGTGGAATACATATTACTTACATATGTCGGATGAAAAAGTACATGAAGGTCTGTCCTGTGGGACCTCTAACCTGCAGCTAGGGAATATGTTCTAATGTAACTGGAGATGTTCTTAAGTACATGCCAGCAACCTTTTCCATGTGCTGACAGAAAAAGAAAAAAAAAACAATCTGATTTGACATGGATGAAGATAGACTCAATTGTCGTTGACATGCTTTATGTTGTGTAAAAAGACAGTAAGGAAATCACTTCTATGCCACAAATAAGCTCTCTATCAATGCTACCGTGCGTGCGTCTCCCTCTCAGTGCGAGTATTTGGTTTCAAATGAAGGCCACGCCTGCTCCGGACGAGGCCTTTTCACGCAAGTTTGGCTATTTAAATGTCGGAGGGACGCTGGACAGGAGAGGACGCACTTTTTTTTGGGGGGGGGACTATCCGAACAACACGCAAGGGGGAAATTTGTGGATTTGGCGCGCAGCCTTTTTATGCTGCGCATATTGCTGGTGCGTAAAGTTCCGTGCGTAAACGTTCCATTCCACAGAACTGTCACTGAGGTGCTTTTTAAACACGCGCTCATGGCAGCACGGAGGCTCTGCGTGGATGTACCGTTTGGATTGAAACCATGAAGACAACTGGACTGGAGATCTTAAATTAAACCCAAACTTTCTGATCCAGCAGCGAGGGGGGTGGAACTCATTCATTTTCATTCCTGATACGAATCAGCGGAGTATTCATGAATCAATATTTGAATTATTACAAAATGAGGCTGAGAACATCGAGGTTAGGTTATCTGTAAGTACAACAAAAACATACTAAATATGTAAATGAGATATATTTCCTTCATTATGTGTATTCTTGTCTTTCACAGGTTACTCCACTTCACAGCACTTTGCTTTTACGCACAGGTAACTTTATTTAGATGTACTCATTTTCATATGTGTTCATTGGACTTTAAGCTGGGGTGTCCAAAGAAGGGCTCAGGGGCCATTCTATGGAATGCTTACAATAAGCCACATTAAACAGTTGTTAATTTTTCACAATAATTGAACAACTCTTTTAAGTGGCTTATGAGAACCAATTCGCAGTTCTAAGCAATTGTATTGCATAGGCACCAGAAAATGTTGGCTATTTTTAATTCTAATATTATGTATGTACATAATATAATAGACATATTATTCTTATTTATTATTTGTATATTTTTCTGTATCTTACAGTACCACAAAGTTTTTTAGGTGAGGTAAATGTCAATGCATGTGGGATATTGCACCATTTTATGGAATGCTTACAATGAAAACAGAAGCCACATTAAAAGGTTATTAATGTTTCAGAATAATTCCCAAAGTATACATTGTATACTGCTCAAAAAAAAAAAAAAAAAAGCTTAGTCCCCAAAAATGTTGCCGTCAAAATAAAAGTGGGTTCTTTTTAGATTTAAAGTAGCGTAAAAAAACAAAATTTTTACAGTACAGTTTTCGAATTTATAGTAACTAATTTCACCATTTTTTTTTAACCATAAAAACATGTTTTTATAATGTAAAGCAGTGGTTCTAAACCGGGGGTGTCAAACTCATTTTAGATCGGGGGCCACATGGAGAAAAATCTACTCCCAAGTGGGCCGGACTGGTAAAATCACGGCAAGATAACTTAAAAATAAAGACAACTTCAGATTGTTTTCTTTTTAGTTTTGGTTTTTTAGATGAGGAAAATTCAAAATGTCAATGCATGTGGGATATAGCACTATTTTATGGAATGCTTACAATGAAAACATAAGCCACGTTAAAAGTTATTAATGTTTCAGAATAATTCCCAAAGTATACATTGTAGAAACAGTAAAAAAAAAAGTTTAAAAAAAGCTTAGTCCCCAAAAATGTTGCCGTCAAAATAAAAGTGTGTTATTTTTAGATTTAAAGTAGCGTAAAAAAAATGTTTTTACAGTACAGTTTTTTAATTTATAGTAACTCATTTCACCATTTTTTTTACCATAAAAACATGTTTTTATAGTGTAAAGCAGTGGTTTTAAAACAGGGGTGTCAAACTAATTTTAGATCGGGGGCCACATGGAGAGAAATCTACTCCCAAGTGGGCCGGACTGGTAAAATCACGGCAAGATAACTTAAAAATAAAGACAACTTCAGATTGTTTTCTTTTTAGTTTGAGTTCTTTAGGTGAGTTAAATTCAAAATGTCAATGCATGTGGGATATAGCACCATTTTATGGAATGCTTACAATGAAAACAGAAGCCATATTAAACAGTTATTAATGTTTCAGAATAATTCCCAAAGTATACATTGTAGAAACAGTAAAAAGAAAAAAGCTTAGTCCCCAAAAATGTTGCCGTCAAAATAAAAGTGGGTTCTTTTTAGATTTAAAGCAGCGTAAAAACAAACATTTTACAGTACAGTTTTCGAATTTATAGTAACTCATTTCACCATTTTTTCTTACCATAAAAACATGTTTTTATAGTGTAGAGCAGTGGTTCTAAAACAGGGTTGTCAAACTCATTTTAGATTGGGTGTCACATGGAGAAAAATCTACTCCCAAGTGGGCCGGACTGCTAAAATCACGGCAAGATAACTTAAAAATAAAGACAACTTCGGATTGTTTTCTTTTTAGTTTGAGTTTTTTAGGTGAGGATAAATACAAAATAAAAATGTCATTGTCAATGCATGTGGGATATAGCACCGTTTTATGGAATGCTTACAATGAAAACATAAGCCATATTAAACAGTTATTAATGTTTCCCAATAATTCCCAAAGTATACATTGTAGAAACAGTAAAAAAAAATAAAAAATAAAAAATAGCAGCTTAGTCCCCAAAAATGTTACCATCAAAATAGAAGTGGGAGCTTTTTAGATTTAAAGTAGTGTAAAAACAAAAATTATACAGTACAGTTTTCGAATTTATAGTACCGGTAACTCATTTTACAGCGAAATTCTAGGCATTGAGCTGCGAGGTTTTTTTTACCATAAAAACATTATTTTACAGTGTAGAGCAGTGGTTCTAAAACAGGGGTGTCAAACACATAGAGAAAAATCTACTCCCATAGTGGACCGGTTTGGTAAAATCACGGCATAATAACTTAAAAATAAAGACAACTTCAGATTATTTTCTTTGTTTAAAAATAGAACGAGCACATTCTGAAAATGTACAATTCATAATGTTGTTGGGTTTTTTTACACTTACATGTTGCCTTCATCTCCTTTTTTATTAGCTCGCTGCATTTTCTAAAGACAAAATGCATTATTAGTGAGCTGTATTATTAGACTCAAGGAACTTTATAGTCATACCAACGCACACGAAAGGGCATGAAATGTGGTAGTAATAATTATGTTTGCCGGCAATAACATAAGCCTTCGACATTCAATATTGAAATATAGTTAAACTATAAATAAATAGAAATAAAAATATATATATATTGAAATAGTTGAAAACATGGTAAAGTTAGATAATTGTGAAAATGTTGACAACATATTAATAAATCAATGTTGAAATTTTGACAAGATCTGATTGTGTTGAAATGATCAGTATGATTTTTATGTATCTTTTTATTTTTAGTTTATATTGGGAAATATTGAAAATAATATATGTGAAAAAACATTTTTGTTACATTTACAGCTACTTATATTCTCCTGCGAACCACATTGTAAAAAGTGTCGTTGTACATTCACAGCAATTTACTGGCTAATAATTGCATTACTTTTACAGTAACATTTACATTGATTTACTGTGAACAGCCTTCACATCAATTTACCGTAATTGCAGAGCTGTGGTTTTACGGTTACCGTATTTTTCGGAGTATAAGTCGCACCTGCCGAAAATGCATAGTAAAAAAGGAAAAAAACATATACGGTATAAGTCGCACTGGAGCCCGGTCAAACTATGAAAAAAACTGCGAAAAATACGGTAGTTACAATAAAGTCACAATTAAATGCTGTAACTTCACAATTGTAATCACAGCATACCGCCAGTTACTGTAAAAGAGTGTGCAAAGTAGTCCACGGAACCCCCTGAGGGACATGCCAGTTTACAGTTTTTAGTTGTGATGTTACAGAGGACTATGATTATGAGTTTACTTTGAAAAAATGAATTACTGTAAAATGGTATTTTTTACAGTCATCTGCTTTAATTTCACAATGAATTGTGATTGCAGTGTGGGAAAAATACTGTTAAATGCTGTGAAATCCTGATAAGTTTAAAGTGCTTTTGCTTTTTTAAGTAGATCAACAACTAATTTTGCGGTGGTTATTGCATGTACTGTATCACAAGTTAGTAAGTCTGTACACGCCTGACCCAAATAACATTGCGATAATCGGGTCTGATATTTGGATATTCCATACGTTGCATGCCTGTACATCTGCAGTGGGCTGCAATAATAATGAAGACATTTTATTAGGGGGGCTACACGGCAATTGGCAGAAATTCAAACATCTTGAAAAGTGGCAAGATCTCACTTTGACAGGTGATTGTTAAAACATATGTGGACCGCTGCATTGAAGGGGGGGAGAAAAGTCAAGAAGGGGGTGAAAGATCACCGGCGGTTAAGGCAAATAACAAGCTGGGGAATTGCCGTCCCCGTGGAGCCCAAATCATCCTTAAAATTGGCCAACCCCACCAAGAACATCAATTAGTAGGATTGAAATCACACATAAAGGCAGCATTCCTCAAACGCATGTGTTTGCTGTTGCCCTGCAGAACACAGTGCAGTCTCCTCCTAATTTCAAGCACCATGTCACCGAGCAGAGCCGGCTGTCGGACCGGATGAGCCGCCGGTTAACGCGAACCTACCAACTGTACAGCCGGACCAGCGGCAAACACGTGCAGGTGCTGTCCAACAAGAGGGTCAACGCTAACGCCGATGACGGGGCAGCCCACGGTAAATGACGGCCATCGCATATTCATCCAGAGTGCTATTTAATAAGTGTCAAATTGATATGGAAACATAATTAAGAGGATGTCAGTTCCCAATACTATTGGGATCTTCCTATACTAAATATTTGTTTATAATCTGTCATGAGAACATATTAAGTCAAATGTAGTATGTATTGATTATAGCAGGGGTCCCCAAACTGGATCGAGGGGCCGCATTGGGTTAAAAAAAAATTGGCCAGGGGCTAAGTAGTATATATATATATATATATATATATATATATATATATATATATATATATATATATATATATATATATATATATGTATGTATGTATGTATGTATGTATGTATGTGTGTGTGTGTGTGTGTGTGTGTATATATATATATATATATATATATATATATATATGTGTGTGTATATATATATATTTATGTGTATATATATGTAGGTATATATTTATATGTATTTATATATGTATATATAGATGTATATATTTATATGTATATATATGTAGGTATATATTTATATGTATTTATATATGTATATATGTATATATAGATGTATATATTTATATGTATTTATAGATGTGTATATATATATGTGTATATATACATACATATATATGTATATATTTACGTGTATTTATATATGTATATATATATTTATATATATATATGTATATGTATGTATATATATGTGTGTGTGTGTGTGTGTGTGTGTGTGTGTGTGTGTGTGTGTGTGTGTGTGTGTGTGTGTGTGTGTGTGTGTGTGTATGTATATATATATGTATAAATTTTTATATATATATATATATATATATACATATATACATATATGTATATATATATATATATATATATATGTATATATATATGTATATATATATGTATGTATATATGTATGCATATATATATACATATATATGTATATTATATATATATATATATGTATATATATATGTATGTATATATATATGTATGCATATATATATATATATACATATATATATATATATGTATATTATATATATATATATATATATATATATATATATATATATATGTATATATATATATATATATATATGTATGTATGTATGTATGTATGTATGTATGTATGTATGTATGTATGTATGTATGTATGTATGTATGTATGTATGTATGTATGTGTGTATTTTCAATCCATCCATTCATCCATCCATTTTCTACCGCTTGTCCCTTTTGGGGTCGCGGGGGGTCGCTGGAGCCTATCTCAGCTGCATTCGGGCGGAAGGCGGGGTACACCCTGGATAAGTCGCCACCTCATCGCAGGACCAACACAGATAGACAGACAACATTCACACTCACATTCACACACTAGGGCCCAATCCATCAAGATAAAAAAATGATATCAAAATCAAATTACAGGATGTTATTTATGTAGTTTGCTCATTTTCCTCGACTGGTGTACTAACATCATGTGGTCTATTTGTTTTACATATGTAGCATCATCTACGAAGATGCAAATAATTGCTATTGCGACATCTAGTGGACACATTTAGAACAGCAGTTTCTTTCATTCAAAAATTTCGGCTCATTTTCATACTTAACAAACTCATCCCGTGGGCCGGATAAAACCTGTTCGCGTGCCTGATCCGGCCTGCGGGACGTTCGTTTGACACCCCTGGTCTCAAACTTTCTTTCACCAAGTACGACCTCAGAAAACATTCGACTCTCCAAGTCCCACCATAATGACCAACATTGAAATACAGTAGCGTAGTAGGCCTAAATATTATTTATAAACAAGACAGAGGTTGTATTTAACATGTATATTTCATATTTTGGCCATTATATACAGTTAATGAAATGAATTGTTGGGGTACCACTAGATGGAGCCTGCCTACCACTAGAATCACTGGTGTAAAGAATATATTAGAATATATAATACCGTATTTTCCGGACTATAAGGCGCACTTAAAATCAAAACTCGACAGTGCGCCTTATAACCCGGTGCGCCTAATGTAAGGAATTAGTTTGGTTGAGCTTACTCACCTCAAATCAATTTCATTTGGTACATGGTGTAATGATAAGTGTGACCTGTAGATGGCAGCCAAACATAAGAGATAAGTGTAGGCTGCACTATGATGGCAATATGACTCAAGTAAACAACACCAACATTTTATATGTTCCATTGAAAATATAGAACATTTCACACAGCGCTCAAAAATCTATCAAAATGTTTTAGTACGACTTTGGCAAGCTATGAAGCTGCACCGCTTGATGTGATGAGTATTATTATGGTGTGTGTATAAGGTAAGACATATTATTTAGCGTTTTGGTTCGCAATATTATGCAAAAGCAACTTTTCTTCCATTCTGGCACCTGCTGATCTGTATTTGGGATCTGCATAAATCCTGGAAAAAATTGCGCGCGTCCGCCTTTGTAGTCCGTAGTCGATAAGCTTCTTCTTGTTCTCTATCTTCTTGTTATGGGACATTCATCCTCCGCTGTTGCCATTTCTAATATAAAGTAGTGTAAAGTTCTTACTTATATCTGTCAGTAAACTCGCCATGAAAGCGCTAAAACATACCGGTGTAGTGAGTATACATTATTCACCCAAGGTACTTTAGTTATTAGAGAGTTTTAGAATTAGTTTGATCCACCTATTATCTTATAACTATTGCCAGTGATTGTCTCCTTGATTGGAAATAAGTTACTTCTGAAAAAATAACATGTATAATAACGAGCCAGTCCTTTGAAGGCTTTGAAGGGAACGATTCCTCAAGATCTGTCTTTCTTCAGAGCCGTAAATCCCATCTCTAGTCACACCGCATTCACTGCAAATTTGTGCATGTGCGACACTAACACTACTTGGACAAACTGCCTGGAATGCGTTGCCAGGAGTTTTGAATCATTCCGCACTCCAGATGGGTTAACTGTCTTCATACTGTATGTTCAATCAGATTAATAATGATTAATCCGCATTAAAGTGTAGTTTTGACAGCGCTAATATAAATGCAAACATGTCAAATCTTGCAGGGAATTTACATGATGTATTACTCCACCAATCAAATAGGAACAGGGTCTCCCCGCCCTACAAATTATTCCTCGCCCTTTCCTGCTCAGTCACTGATAAGAATAAAATGACAATGCTACCATCCGACATGGCGCGCAGCGTTAGTGCTAGTCTTGTAAAGCAGTAGGGTTTGATCGATCGTTGGAGTTGCATCAGAAAGGCTCGCAAATTTATGTTTTAACTAGATGAGGCAAGTGTGTGTGAATGTTCCAATGCTGAAGTTGAACTGAAATCCTGGAATTTTGTTTAGAATTGTTGAAGTAGAGTACACGATTCTTGAACAGGCTGAATATTTTGAAGTTGGAACAGTTTAAATCAGATTAAAAATGTGGGAATTCGGAAACTTTTAAGAATGTTCCATTGATTTTAATGGGAATTTCCAAAAAATGTGGTAATTTCGGGAAAAGCGTGAATTTTTTGGAAAATGGTACCAAAAAAAACACTTGAATGGTTTGAATGAGTTGAAATGGTTGGTGTTGACATTTTTCTAATCGGTAGAGAAATGTTGAAGTAGTAACATGTTGAAATGAAAAATTGTATTACGGAATTCCTAGAATTTCGAAAAAAAAAACTTGAATTTTTGCAGTTCTGATTAAAAGTTAAGTTAAGTTAAAGTTAAAGTACCAATGATTGTCTCACACACACAATAGGTGTGGTGAAATTTGTCCTCTGCATTTGACCCATTCCCTTGGAATGTTTTGATGGTAGAACGGTTGAAATACGTTGAAAAATGTGGAAGGGGTAGTCGCCAGAAAAAAGGGTGAAAATAGGGCTTTGGAAAAACAGGAATTATGGAAAATCCTGGAAAAATGTTTAACTTGAAAGAATTATAGTTTGAATTTTCAGAATGGTGGAATGTGCTGGATGTGGAATGATTTGAATAGGTTGAAAAATTTTGAAATGGTGAAAGTATGAAAAATGGCCAATTCATTTTGAATGGGAAAAATGTCCCGGAAAACCTGGAATTCTGGGAAATCTAGGAATTTGTCAACGGAAAGTTTGCGATTCCCAAATAGGCTGAACAGTTTGAAGTTGGAACAGTTTGAATTGGGTGAAAAATGTGGTAGGTAGAGCGTGCCAAAATCCGTAGAAGAAGAACAAATTGAAGTTGAATAATAAATAGATTAATTTTGGCGTAAAAAAACCATATGAGTGAATGCTTTGGAGCATTCACACAACTAGATGAGACAATTCCTGAAGGAATTTCGTGTGAATGCTCCAATGCTGAAGTTGAACTGAAATCCTGGAATTTTTTTAGATTTGTTGAGTAGAGCACACAATTCACAAACAGGCTGAATATGTTGTAGTTGGAACAGTTTGAATCAGATGAAATATGTGGGAGTTGTGGAACTTTAAGGAATGTCCCATTGACTTCAATGGGACATTCCTTAATTTGGGAATTTTGGGAAAAGCGGGATAATTTTTTTTTAAATGGTAAAAAAAACTCAAATGGTCTGAATGAGTTGAAATGGTTGGTGTTAAAATGTTTGAAATCGGTCGACAAATGTTGAAGTACTAACATGTTGAATTGAGAAATGGTATTACGGAATTCCTGGAATTTCAGGAAAACCGTGAATTTTTCCAGTTCAAAAAACAACTTCGTTTTTTTGTCCTGATTAAGAGGAATGTTTTGACGGTGGAACGGTTGAAATGTGTTGGAAAAATGAGGGAGGAGTAGTCACCAGAAAAAAGGGTGGAAATAGGGCTTTGGAAAAGCAGGATTTCTGGAAAATCCTGGAATTTTTTTGAACTTGGAAAAATTATAGTTTGAATTTACAGAATGCTGGAATATGTTGAAGGTGGAATGGTTTGAATAGGTTGAAAAATGTGGAAATAGTGGAAGTTTGAAAAATGGCCAATTCATTTTGAATCAATCAATCAGTCAATGTTTATTTATATAGCCCTAAATCACAAGTGTCTCAAAGGGCTGCACAAGCCACAACGACAACGACATCCTCGGTACAAAGGAGAAATGTCCCGGAAAACCTGGAAATCTGGGAATTTTTGCAATTTGTCAAGGGAAAGCCCGCGATTCCCGAATAGGCTGAACAGTTTGAAGTTGGAACAGTTTGAATCAGATGAAAAATGTGGGAATTGTGGAACTTTGAAAAATGTCCCATTAATTTCAATGGGAATTTCCAAAAAATTTGTTTTGAAAATGGTAAAAAAAAATTGAATGGTCTGAATGAGTTGAAATGGTTGGTGTTGGAATTTTTCAAATCGGTCAAGAATTGTTGAAGTAGTAACATGTTGAATTGAGGAATGGTATTACGGAATTCCTAGAATTTCGCGAAAACCGGGAATTTTTCCAGTTCAAACAACAACTTTGTTTTTTTGTCCTGATTAAGAGGAATGTTTGGACGGTGGAGTGGTTCAAATGCGTTGAAAAATGTGGAAGGTGTAGTTGGCAGAAAAAAGGGTGGAAATAGGGCTTTGGAAAAGCAGGAATTCTGGAAAATCATGGAAACCGTTTTCAACTTGAAAAAAATTATAATTTTAATTTCCAGGATGGTGCAATGTGTTGGAGGTAGAATGGTTTGAATCGGTTAAAAAATGTGGAAATGGTGAGTTTGAAAAATGGCCAATTCATTTTGAATGGGAAAAATGTCCCGGAAAACCTGGAAATCTGGGAATTTTTGGAATTTGTCAAGGGAAAGCCCGCGATTCCCAAATAGGCTGAACAGTTTGAAGTGAGAACGGTTAGAATCGGGTGAAAAATGTGGAAGGTAGAGCGCGCCAAAATCTGGAGAAGAAGAAGAATAAGTTCAATAATAAATAGATTAATTTTGGTGTAAAAAAAAACACCAAAATTCATCATTATAATAATAATAATGATGAATTACATTTATATAGCGCTTTTCTCAGCACGCCAAGCGCTTCACAAAGAACTGAGAACACAGCATTCATTCACTCCACATATGCACTTTTATGGTGGTAAGCTACATTTCTAGCCGTTAAATGTGTTATTTTGCAGACAATTTATGTCTCATGGATTAGTTTTAGTACAGAAAATGCATTATATTAAATTCAAGTTTGAATTTAAAAAAGCTTAAAAATGTTCCTATATAAATGAAAAAATGTGTGGAAAAAAATCTCAGAATAAAACTTTGCTCAGGACCCCAGTTTAGGTTCCTGAGTCTATCCAATACACAGTGTGGTAGAATGTCAGCCGTAGAAACATTTGTTAGTGGATTTTGGCCGCTTGTGGAACAAACACAAGAGGAACAAACACAAGAGGAACAAACACAAGAGGAACAGTTCCTATGTAAATGAAAAAATGTGTGGAAAAAAATCTCCTAATAAAATTTTGCTCAGGGCCCCAGTTTGGGTTCCTGAATAGGACCCTGGTCCATCCAACACACAGTGTGGTGGACTGTCAACAGTAGAATACGTTTTAGTTGATTTTGGCCGTTGGTGGATCAAACACAAGAGGATGGAAGTGCAAAACCAGAAGCTTTAAAGTGAGGCGTCAACATCTTTTATGACTTTTGTGTGCCGGCGTTCGACAAATGGATCAAGTCTTTGACACCTACTTTGAAGGCGAGCTATTTCTGGCTGGGCTATTGTGGCAACACATAGGTTGCAGAAGTCCTGACCTCAACTTATTTAGGTGCGTCCTTTCAATAGCATACCAAGACTCAGCGTACTCTGCAGTGGACATTTATTTTTCTTTTTGCCAGAGTGACAAAATGTCCACTACAGAGGATTCAGGGTCTCAGGAGGTTGAGGTTCTGTAAGGAATTTTCATTGCATTGCTTCCGGACTCGGTTTAAAAGAGCTGAGGTCAGCGTCCTCACCTCCTAGCCTCTTTCATGTAATCTTTTGTCTTCTTGATTTCCTGACCCACACACTAGTTCTCACACACACCTACTAAAAAGGTGTCGCTCTTGTAAACGACCCAAATCTGCCTCGTTTGAAGACCATCACAGCACAACATGTAGGGAGACTTTGTTTATGTTTGTATGTCTTTTAGATCAAAGGGCTCAGGAGATGGGATTGATCCTTGCAATTCTGATTCAGTGGACAGTAGGGTTGTACGATATACCGGTATTGGTATAGTGCCGCGATACTAATGAATCATATTCGGTACTATACCGCCTCTAAAAAGTACCGGTTCTGGTTTAAGACATGGCTAACTAGCTAGCGGCTAAAGTCCAGTCGCAGTCGGCAGTGTTTTAGCTACTTCTAAATCACTAATCCTCGCCTCCATGGCGACAAATAAAGTAAGTTTCCTACAAGTATCATCCCTGCAGGACGAGGAATAGCTAAACATGCTTCACTACACACCGTAGCTCATTGGCGTCAAAATGTAAACAAACGCTATTGGTGGATCTACACCTGACATCCACTGTAATGATACCAAGTACAGGAGCGTGTCTAATCGATACTAATATTATTACATCTATTTCGTCGCAAAATCTTTTTTCCTTTTTTAAAATGTATATTATGTTTATAAACTCAGGAAATATGTCCCTGGACAAATGAAGACTTTGAATATGACCAATGTATGATCCTGTAACAACTTGGTATCAGATTGATACCTAAATTTGTGGTATCATCCAAAACTAATGTAAAGTATCCAAACAACAGAAGAATAAGTGATTATTACATTTTAACAGAAGTGTAGATAGAACATGTTAAAAGAGACAGTAAGCAGATATTAACAGTAAATGAACAAGTAGATTAATAATTCATTTTCTACCACTTGTCCTTAATAATGTTGACAAAATAATAGAATAGTAAATGTCACAATATGTTACTGCATACGTCAGCAGACTAAATTAGGAGTCTTTGTTTGCTTACTTACTACTAAAAGACAAGTTGTCTTGTATGTTCACTATTTTATTTAAGGACAAACTTGCAATAAGAAACGTATGTTTAATGTACCCTAAGATTTGTTGTCAAAATAAAGCCAATAATCCAGTTTTTTTGTGGTCCCCTTTATTTAGAAATGTATCGAAAAGTATCGAAATATATTTTGGTACCGTTACCGGTACCAGAATATTGGTATCGGGACAACACTAGTGGACAGGATGTTTCATATATGTAGTAGAATACAATTTCATCACAGCATCCATAGTGTATTGATAGAAAGGACGGTGGCAGTCATTGGCCTTATTGCAATATCACACTATATTGCTGTCTTATCTTTGTTTTTTACTCCACCTGTTCTTACTTTTTAATCCCTTTGTGGTTGCAGCTAAACTAGAGGTGGAGACTGACTCTTTTGGGAGTCGTGTTCGCATCAGAGGGGTGAAGACCGGATACTACATCTGTATGAACAAGAGAGGGAAGCTGATTGGAAAGGTAATTCGCACTGTATATATTTGTATATATACTGTATAAACAGGGGTTGTCAAAATGAACAAATTAACCAATGTGATTCATCACAAAAAGAATCGCAAAATTCATGTCCACACTTAGATTAATCATGCCATTTTTTTTTTTTGACCGTACAAGCTCTTTTGCCTTAACGGTCAGTGATCAGATTGTCATACGTACAAAAATGAGTGAGGAGACTGCAACTGTTGTGCTCGATGGAAAATTTCACTCCGAACTACACCCTGAGAGAACTTTTGATAAAACTGTTACCAAGTTATGTACGAATAAATTACATGTATTTAAGTAAAACATCTAAAAACATTCCCGGATGACATTCTGACAATAAAATGGCTTATGGAGTCCTTAGTACAGGCCTGGGCAATTATTTTTTGACCTGGGGGCCGGTATATCTGATTTTTAGGAACACTAATACAAAACCTCACAATAATTAATTGATTGCTAAAAAACGTTATCACAGACCGCCTTAAAAAACGGAATGGAATTTTTAATTTTTTTACTGAATGAGACACCCAGAATGTACATGAAAATAAAGAATGTGGGGTTTACAATATTGACTATGAACGATAAAACACTGAATATTGACAACATATGAACATCACAAACCCTCGACATATTTTACAATCAAGCGAAACGCAACAAAAATGCAAAAAACAAAGCGAAATATGAACGCGAAGGGTAAAAAAAAAAACCCCACCTATAATCTGATACATCTGATACATCACTAAGCTTTAGAACTTTGTTGTAAAAATCTCCTTCCGCGTCTGTCCCTGACTCCCGCATTTCAGGCTGACACTCTGTGGAAACGCTCCACACCCACACTGCTTGGTGCCTCGTCTGAGCTGCTGTGACTTAGATTACCATAGTAACTAATTAGATTACCATAGTAACTAATTAGATTACCATAGTAACTAGTACATCATGCAAAAGCGCAGATTCCAACCGTTGAAATATAGTTCAAGACTTCCGGTAATTTGAAAACATCACTGCACATCATAATGGCAGCTACAGTTTCCATCTTAAAGACCAAAAAAAAAATGATTTGGGAATGTCCAGCAGGACAGGCCCAGGTCTGCCTTTGTAGGTTGCCGCTACTTTTGCGTGATGTCAAATTTGGTTGAGGTCAGGGTTCATGGAATTGCACTGAGTTTGCGAAAAGAACTCAAATTCATGACATGCCAGTTTGTTATTGTAGGCTGAGTTTACAGGGATGTCTAAAGTGCAACCTGGGCACCTTTTTTTTGGCCGGCTGCTTATTTTTCATCGATCCTCTGCATATTCTAAAAATATAATTAATATTCGCAAATTAAATTTTTGTACTATATTATTATTTATTCAATATAGAGGGTGGCCATACATTTACAGTAGACCACATTTATCACAAAAGCAATTGAATTATATATATATATTTTTATAAAATAAGCAGTTGATATTGTAGTTCTGGGGTCACCAACGCGGTGCCCGCGGGCACCAGGTTGCCCGTAAGGACCAGATGAGTAGCCCGCTGGCCTGTTCTAAAAATAGCTCAAATAGCAGCACTTACCAGTGAGCTGCCTCTATTTTTTAAATTGTATTTATTTACCAGCAAGTTGGTCTCGCTTTGCTCGACATTTTTAATTCTAAGAGAGACAAAACTCAAATAGAATTTGAAAATCCAAGAAAATATTTTAAAGACTTGGTCTTCACTAACTGACAAAGAAACAGATAACATATTTGGTGTCCAGTTCAAAGTGTGACATGATTTATTTAAAAATTTGAGAGTTGACTTTTGTATTTTACATGAGTTATTTGTACAAACATGGTGCAAAGTAATTCATGATTTGTTAAAAAATGTTAGTGGCTAGCTAGTTAAAATGGGATATTGCAATTTCACAAGACTGTCTTAGAAGTGATCATTTGGAAATGTTCAATTTGAAAAATGTGCACTTAGAGAAAATATAAAAATAAAGTGTTGCATATTGATATTTATCTGTTTCTATACATATATATATATATATATATATATATTGTGAGAAATCATTAAGATGATCAGTGTTTCCACAAAGATAAATATCATTAGATATTAATAATAACATAGAGTTAAAGGTAAATTGAGCAAATTGGCTATTTCTGGCAATTTATTTAAGTGTGTATCAAACTGGTAGCCCCTGCGATGAGGTGGCGACTTGTCCAGGGTGTAGCCCGCCTTCCGCCCGATTGTAGCTGAGATAGGCTCCAGCGCCCCCCGCAACCCTAAAGGGAATAAGCGGTAGAAAATGGATGGAAACCTTCGCATTAATCAGTACCCAAGAAGTAGCTCTTGGTTTCAAAAAGGCTGTAGTTATTTCCTCATTTAATACACGTCTCTATGGATACCATTAGTTGATAGGCTCCAGCACCCCCACCCGAACCCTATGAGGGACAAGCGGTAGTAAATGGATGGATCGCTCTAATCAATGATGGCGATTGCATCGGTGATATTTTGCTCCAGGGCGTTGATGACCCCCCCCCGTGTGAATTGAATGTATCTCTCTTTCTAGCCATTGATCTTTGTTTGATACGTGCTATCTTTAATATATAACACTTCATTGTGGTCTAGTCCATATGCATTGGATATGCTTTGGTAGAAATGTTGCTCCAAAGTCACTTTTATAACGAGTTTTTTTAAATCTATCTGCAAACAGTTTGTGTGTGGAGGCGTTCCTTTTCATTGCAATTGAGACCCTCCACACCCCACTCCTTTGTAAATGTCAGAGATTAGACAATGAACACCATCGCTATTTTACTTGGTTTTATTTATTTATTTCAATCAAGGCCGCAAATTAATTGCATAAATATGATTTACTGTAGATTCACCGGTCACAGTAGTAGGTATAAAATACAGGAAAAACCTGCACTCTCAAAAAAACGTAATAAAACAAAAATAAAGAGGTGCACGGTAAAAAGTGTACTTAAAGAAAAAGCAAGGCCAGCAACACAAGTGTCCTTCTTATAATTGTAATATAATCGGCACATGCGCTACCAAACACAGACCGGTTTCGACAAAGTCGTCATCAGTGTGCAATTTTCTAACAGGAAGCGATGCACTTAAATAGTCACAGCTGTGGTCAATCAATTGATGTAATAAATCAAAAAAAACTTCAAAAATAAAAGTGCACAAATAGACAAATTGGAAAATTGTACAAAATAAATCAAAGACTCAGTACAGTATCATAGGTAAATAAAGTAATAAACTATTTTTTTTTTCAATTAAAAATAAATACATTTAATACCGTTTTTTTTTTTCATTTAAAAAATAAAAATTGAAAAAATAAAAAAATGTGTGGACAACCATTATAATAAACAGTAGTAGGTATACCTGCACACTCTGATCGATACAAAGCAAGTGTGTCAAGAAGCATCCAAAACTGTGCGCAATCTCACGTCCAAATTCATTAACCAATTAACAATTGATATTGCTTAACACGAGTAGCCAACATTGTAACGATTTTTATTGAAATGTTTATTTTTTTATTGTAACCATTTTTAAAGGTCAGAAAAGACAAAGATCATCACAGGTCCCCTTTGGGTTTGAACTGTTTAAAGGGGAACTGCATTTTTTTTTTTTTTATAATTTTGCCTATTGTTCACAATCCTTATGAGACAAGAAGACAAAAGGTTTTTGGGTTTTTTTGTATTCTAACTTGTAGAAAAAATGGCTTTTTCCAGGTGGCGTGCAATGCAGCTAATGGGAGCAATCAGTTCTCCTTTTAAATCACTTTAAATATGCATTCAAAAACCGCCAGCAATACTTCATTTAAATTCTATAACCTGTGTCATATCCATACTTTAGCGAAATTGTTATTGTAAGAGCGAACACAGCGTAGGAAAAACATCTGCATGCTGCAGCATTCGCCGTGAGTTAACTACGACAAGAATAATGCTCGTTTCAACGTCAGCAGCTGTATGGCTTTTATGCTCGTAATGCACAAAACAATGCGATTGTACACCAATCTGTGCTGACTTAAAAAGATGAACAATCATATTACAGTATCTGTAAAGTAAGACATAATGAATATTAAGGTATTTTTTCTGGCGAAATCGAAGGATTGACGTGTTAAAACAAAATGTATGAGTGTTTGTTTATTGTACACGCTATATCCAAATTACGCTGTACAGTATTGTGTTTTGCCATACATGATGTGCAGCATGCGTCATGATCAATATTTTAGTGACTGACTGGATGGACAGTTATCTTTTTAGTCCAGCTGGCCGGGGACGTTTTTCCGGTTTATTTTGTGTAAGCACTCCAATTAAGTCAAAACAGCATGACTCCAAGTTCCCCTTTTAATGTCTAACCCAGGGGTCGGCCACCCAAAATGTTGAAAGAGCCATATTGGACTAAAAATACATAAACAATTCGGTCTGTAGCCGCAAAAGATTAGAAGCCTTATATACAGTAAGTATTATGATGAAGGCAACACATGATGTAAGTGTCTATATTAGCTATATTAGCCTACTAAAGGCTGACACAAATCTTTGTTACAGAAATGTTGTATTTTAATTTTTATTCTACACATTTTTGCAACATTGGAAATCATTAGTCAAATGCAGGCTTCTCACAGAATGAGATAACTTCTGGAAATTACTGGCTCAGAATGGCCAAAGGTATAGATGTGTGTGTCCAAGTTAAAGGAAATGGCAGGCTGTCTTCTTCTAATGGATTTATTACAATCTTTGCAAGCTGTGTAACGTTTACTGTGGTCTGGAACAACATGGCACACAAACAACTATCATAAATGCAGCCAATATTACGTACAGATAATGTGTCATGAGACATGCAAATATAAATTAAATACACAGAGGACATAAGTAAAGGAAATTAAATGTGCTCAAATATACCTACAAACGAGGCATAATGATGAAATATGTACATACGGCTAGCTTAAAACATTTGGTGGACAAAATGAGACAAAGAAGGAATGGCATAAAACACGTCTTTCTGTGGCAGTATCGGAGAAAGTTGTACATGTAAACAAACTACGATGAGTTCAAGGATCGCTGAAATTAGTAGGACAAAACGGTGCTTGCCGAATACTCTCATCAGTGAAGCATGTTTAACATAAACAGTGGGATTTCTAACAAAAAGGAAGGTTTGTGTCATGTTTGTTCTCCTACAGAAAATATATTAAAACAAAAAATAATTTTTTTCTTCATCTTTTTCCATTTTCACCCATCTGTGAAAGAGGTCCAGGTAGCCACTAGGGCAGCGCTAAAGATGCGGCTTTAGAGCCGCGGGTTGCTGACCCCCGGGCTAAGTCAAACTCCCGGCGACCAAGACTAATAGAAATAGCACTATTTATAATGAATAATAACAATAATTACCTCTATTATCAACAATACAATTGTTCAAATGCAACAATACATATATGTAATGATAACTTGAAATACAAAAGAAAGCAGATAAATGGAGGGGAAGAAAGAGAAGCCAACTATGTTAACCTTGTAGATTGTTATAGCAACAATAGGTTAAGCTTTGTCACTGTGCCATGTGTTACCCAGTTTCCCGTAGGGCAACAATGTTAATATATGTTTGATTAAAACATATATTAACATTATTATTTTAATTTAATTTATAATTATATCTGCAGATTGACCTTAAATTGGTTTTACAGATTTACTGCAATTGTTGAATGACAATAAAAATAATATTAATAATGATATATGACTTGTTTTTAACATTTTTATGACTGAGACCCTTTTGGCTCCCCAAGACCAATCTGGAGATGAGTCCTAAAGAGAAAAAAAACCTTATATATTTTATTGGTTTTGATCATGAAAAATATCACAATGGCCCCCGCATGTTTTGATTTTTCCCTTTTTGGAAAATGTTTGGACATCCCTGGTTTAAAGTATCGGATTAATATCGGTATCGACCAATACTCAAGGCTCCAATATGAAAAAGTTGCATTCAGACACCCCTACTCAGTCGCCAACACGTGGGATTCCTTGTTTGGGCACCCGATTCCTGGGAATGATACAAAGGGAAAATTAGTTTGTTGCAATCAATGTTTGGCCGTACAATAACCAATAACCAACCAATACATTTTAATCAAAAACCGCATTATAGTACCGCGATACTAAAGAATCATTTTTGGTACTATACCGCCTCTAAAAAGTACCGGTCCGATTTTAATTTCTAGAATTATTGATTGTACTGTTTAAAAAAAAAAAAAAGGATTACTCCCTATATGTCTATATATTTTTTTGGATTATTATTTACTATATGTTTATATTCTTTTATTTTATTTATAATTATTATTATTATCAATTTGTTATTATTATTATTATTATTATTATTATTACAAAAAAAGTTATTTATTTAATTAATGTATCCGTAAATATTATTACTATTTTGTTTTCTTGCTGTTTCTTTCTTTTTGTGGGGGTGGGGGGGCCATCGTTGGGATATAAACAAAAAGATATTTTGACATTTAGGGCAGACAACAGATAAATGATGTACGGTATGTAAATAAATGGATAATGGATAAAATAAAAATTAAATAAATAAAAAATAAATAAATAAACATATGTTTAATGTAAGATTTTTTGTTAAAATAAAGCCAATGATGCACTTTTTTGTGGTCCCTTTTAATCAGAAATAATTTATTAATCCGAAAGGGGAAATTAAAAATTTAGAAAAGTATCGAAAAGTACCGAAAAGTATCAAAATAATTTTGGTACCGGTAACAAAATATTGGTATAGGGACAGCACTAATCGGTATCGACCAATACTCAAGGCTCCAATATGAAAAAGTTGAATTTGGACACCCCTACTTATTCGCCAATGCGTGGGATTCCTTGTTTGGGCACCGATTCCTGGGATGATACAAAGGGAAATTTAGAGTAGTTTGTTGAATGCAATGTGTGGCCGTACAATAACCAACCAATGAATTCTAATCAAAAACCGTGTTTAGGGTTGTACGGTATACCGGTATTAGTATAGTACTGTGATACTAATGAATTATTTTCGGTACTATACTGCCTCTGAAAAGTACCGGTGCTTACTTACTTACTTGCTTACTTACTACTAAAAGACAAGTTGTCTAGTATGTTCACTATTGTATTTAAGGACAAACTTGCAATAAGAAACATATGCTTGATGTACCGTAAGATTTATTGTTAAAATAAAGCCAATAATGCAATTTTTTGTGGTCCCCTTTATTTAGAAAAGTATCGAAAAGTACCGAAAAGTATCAAAATAATTTTGGTACCGGTAACAAAATATTGGTATCGGAACAACACTAATCGGTATCGACCAATACTCAAGACTCCAATGTTAATAAAGTTGCATTCGGACACCCCTACTCATTCGCCAACGCGTGGGATTCCTTGTTTGGGCACCCAATTCCTCGGAATGATACAAATTGAATAAAAATCAACAACACCCAGAAAATTAGACTAGTTTGTTGCATGCAATGTTTGGCCGTACAATAACCAATAACCAACCAATACATTTTAATCAAAAACCTAGTGGCCTACAAAAACTAAGATACCACTGTAGTTTAGTTGCATGACGGAAGCAATTTCCACTGTCTGGATGTACAAAACGCATTAATTTTATCTGCCTCTTTTTTTTTTTTACCCAGAGGAAGGGAAGAGGCAAAGACTGCATCTTTACCGAGATTGTTCTGGAAAACAACTACACGGCGCTCCAGAACGCCAAATACGAGGGTTGGTACATGGCGTTCACGCGCAAGGGTCGTCCGAGGAAGGCCTCCAAAACCAAGCAGCACCAGCGAGAAGCCCACTTCATGAAGCGGCTACCTCGGGGCCACCTGCTGAGCGAGCGACGTCCGTTCGACGCTCTCCCTCTCTCCGTCCTCCCTCTCAGCAAGAGGACTAAACATTCCCATCAGCAGCGCTCCGGGGGCCGCTGAGAGCGGACAAGGTGGACGAACCATTACATGGAGTGTGGACTGTTTGTTCTGGGTTCTATGTCTAATCTGGTAGTTATTTCCAGCTCAGTGAGAAGATGTTAGAGGTTGCCAATTTTCTCATGAAATTAGTGGGAAATTGAATTAATAGCAAGACTTTAAAGACTGATTCAAGTACGAAGCTCGACATGGCAGCTATCTGAGTTTCAGTGGATGTTCTAATTCCCCTGAAAAGGCATTTTTGGATATTTTATAACCACTTTTTTTACATATATGAATATATTTTACTGTAAAATATGTAAATTGCATCAAATCGATATTTATTTTAGAGTGTATATTAAAACCACTAAAGAATCCATTCTAAAGCCTTTCTGTCATGTTGTTTTGGAATGGGATGCTCGCATACAAAATGTTGTTTGCCCCCCTCCCTACCTCCCGGCCCGACTTGGAGTCGGAGACCCAGATAACTGAGGGGCAATATCTGTGACAGGCCCCAGGATTCAATGTGCTCAGCAAGTGAGACTTGGGCCTGAATGGCTGCAGCTACGCATTAAAAGCGATGAGGTCAGCCCACCATTTTGGCCCAAACAAAGGTTACCACCATGTCGTTGCATTTCTCACGATCGCACACCGTAACCCTCTGATCAAATGGGCCTTTGTGAAAGCTCATATAAAAGGGCATGTTATACAATAGTGGGTTCGAATAATAACACAAGGAGGGGTCAGTTATCAAAAAGAAGCCAGTCACACAGGGAGGGGTGGGAGGGCGCAGAAAAAACATCGGGGCCTGTGTGGCGAAATGTGGCATGGACTGAAAGAGGGGGAATGGCTGGGAAGAGGCATTCGGGAGTGAAAGGGAGGCAGAAAAAGGAATCCTCTTCCCAGAGGCAGTTGAGCATGACCGTCAGAGGCCAAACGACAGGAGAGGAAGAAGACCCCCGAACACAAGGACCTGGCTGCTCTCACAATGCATGAGCTGGATGGCCAATTTGTTGGCGGCCCAAATAATCATCAAAATTGATGTTTATGGATCTTTTACGTCAACGTCAACGACAATCATCAGGAGCAATAACACTCTAAAAAATGATTCATGCCATTAGTAAGTAAAGCTTAAAATCAAGAGCCTTTTCTGCATTAAAAATCAGTTTATAACTTACAACACCAGTGAAGTTGGCACGTGGTGTAAATGGTAAATAAAAACAGAATACAATAATTTGCAAATCCTTTTCAACCTATATTCAATTGAATAGACTGCAAAGACAAGATATTTAACGTTCGAACTGGAAAACCTTGTTGTTTTTTGCAAATATTAGCTCATTTGGAATTTGATGCCTGCAACATAATTCAAGAAAACCACTGTCAGTAACTACAGTTTGTCGCTACATCTGTAAGTGCAAGTTAATACTCTACTATGCAAACCCAAAGCCATTTATCAACAACACCCAGAAACGCTGCCCGCTTCGCTGGGCCCGAGCTCATCCAAGATGGACTGAAGCAGAGTGGAAAAGTGTTCTGTGGTCTGAAGAATGGGCAGCACGGTGGAAGAGGGGATAGTGCGTCTGCCTCACAATACGAAGGTCCTGAGTAGTCTTGGGTTCAATTCCAGGCTCGGGATCTTTCTGTGTGGAGTTTGCATGTTCTCCCCGTGACTGTGTGGGTTCCCTCCGGGTACTCCGGCTTCCTCCCACCTCCAAAGATATGCACCTGGGGATAGGTTGATTGGCAACACTAAATTGGCTCTAGTGTGTGAATGTTGTCTGTCTATCTATGTTGGCCCTGCGATGAGGTGGCGACTTGTCCAGGGTGTACCCCGCCTTCCGCCCGATTGTAGCTGAGATAGGCTCCAGAGCCCCCCGCGACCCCAAAGGGAACAAGCGGTAGAAAATCGATGGATGGATGGGTCTGAAGAGTCCACATTTCAAAAAATCTTTGGAAACTGTGGACATTGTGTCTTTCGGAACAAAGAGGGAATGAACCATCCGGACAGTTGTAGGCGCAAAGTTCAAAAGCCAGCATCTGTGATGGTATGAGGGTTTATTAGTGCCCAAGGCATGGGTAACTTAACCTAAAACCGGTGAAGTTGGAATGTTGTGTGAAACGTAAATAAAACAGAATACAATGATTTGCAAATCCTTTTCAACCTATATTCAATTGAATAGACTGCAAAGACAAGATACTTAACATTTGAACTGGAAAACTTTTGTTATTTTTTGCAAATATTAGCTCATTAGGGAATTTGATGCCTGCAACATGTTTCAAAAAAGCTGACACAATTGGCATACACCCCCATAAGTGGCATACATACATCCCTCAGGCGGTACTGCATCAAAAAGGGACATCAGTGTGTAAAGGATATCACCACATGGGCTCAGGAACACTTCAGAAAACCACTGTCAGTAACTACAGTTTGTCGCTACATCTGTAAGTGCAGGTTAAAACTCTACTATGCAAAGCCAAATCCATTTATCATCAACACCCAGAAAGGGGCCGAGCTCATCTAAGATGGACTGATGCAAAGTGGAAAAGTGTTCGGTGGTCTGACGAGTCCACATTTCAAATTATTTTTGGAAACTGTGGATGTTGTGTCCTCCGGAACAAAGAGGAAAATAACTACCTGGATTGTTTTCGGCGCAAAGTTCAAAAGCCAGCATCTGTGATGTTATGGGGTTGTATTAGTGCCCAAGGCATGGGTAACTTACACATCTGTGAAGGCCCCATTAATGCTGAAATGATACAGGTTTTGGAGCACATATGTTGCCATCCAAGCAACTTTATCATGGACACCCCTGCTTATTTTCAGCAAGACGATGCCAAGCCACGTGTTACAACAGCGTGGCTTCATAGTAAAAGAGTGCGGGTACTACACTGGCCTGCCTGTAGTCCAGACCTGACTCTCATTGAAAATGTGTGGCGCATTATGAAGCCTAAAATACCACAATGGAGACCCCCGGACTGTTGAACAACTTAAGCTGTACATCAAGCAAGAATGGGAAAGAATTCCACCTGAAAAGCTTCAAAAATTGGTCTCCTCAGTTCCCAAATGTTTACTGAGTGTTGTTAAAAGGAAAGGCCATGTAACACAGTGGTAAAAATGCCCCTGTGCCAACTTTTTTGCAATGTGTTGCTGCCATTACATTCTAAGTTAATGGTTATTTGCAAAAAAAAAATGTTTTCTCAGTTCGAACATTAAGTATCTTGTATTTGCAGTCTATTCAATTGAATATAAGTTGAAAAGGATTTGCAAATCATTGTATTCTGTTTTTATTTACGATCTACACAACGTGCCAACTTCACTGGTTTTGAGTTTTGTATTTAGTCACCAAAACTTCTGTACACATTTCAATCAGTGACCTGAAAGAATGATCACCTGCTCTTTTTGACGTAGCCCAAGTAAATATTTTGCATTATATTATTTGTAGTGTGTTACTTTGGAATAGACTGTACACATGTGATGCCTATTTGTACTTTTCTTTTTTATATAAATAAGCCGAAAATTCAGAAGGATCACCACTGTTGGAGACTACGTTCTTGGTAAAGCTAGACCAGTTTTACCGAAAAATATTGTCCTTGCTGTCCTCAAAGAGATGGGCTGCAAAAAAGTGCATCCAGAACACCCTGCTTGAGGTATGAATACATTCAAATTAGGTAATTTCATACAAGACAATCTACTTTTTTTCCCAACAGACCGTTGTTAGTTTTTTTTATCATAATTTACCTGTTTCACACTGGCGGCATGAGAAGTGCATATGTGTTGCGGAAGATGTTGGCTTACAATTAGGCGTCCATGTTGACAGGTGAGAGCTTTCAGACCGAGCTCAGGAGTCTTGCCTATTTTCTCCACTAGCAGCTGAAGGCTACTCATGCAAATACATCAATAAAAAGTCTGAAACATACAACTTGAAAGAAAAGCCTCAGGTGTGAAAATGCTGTTATACATCTCGGGCTCTCGGTGATACTGTGCTGTTCTGTGTGACTGGACAGTGAATAACAGACCTGCATTTTACAGGCGGCCAGAAATGCAATTTAAAATCAACTATAATATTCTCCATTATCAATAGGATGTATTAAAAGGCAGCTGTTTACAATTCTTATAAGGGAATAATATGTTAGATTTAGGGCTCAGTCTAAGACAAACATATCAATAGCAACTATAGTAAATAAGAAAACATTACAGGTAAGATGAAACATGATAGGCATGATAGGATTTTGCATTGTTTTTTTGTTTTTTTTAACTTTTATTAAAAAATTGTATCTGCATTTTTATGATACATTTGAAATTACAAATTCTAACTCTACTTAGACAAGTTATGCTTTCTTTAAAATAACTAATTATGTGACGATCTGTCACTTCACTTCTGTTCGTTTCCTTGTTTGGTGTTTGTTTCCTGTCGGCGCTCTTAATTTTGGTTCCATTTCCTGCATGTCTCCCTGAGCGCTCGTTTCCCTCACCTGTCCCTGATTGGCAGCCCGGCACACCTGGTTGCGGTTGGCAATCAGGCTGCTATTTATGCCTGCCTCGCCTGTTCCTCAGTGCTCAAGGATTATGTGAGGAACCCGCATGGCTGCAGTAGTTGTGACCCCAAGATGCAGGAACCAGGAGAACGATGGGCAGGTAAGAGTTTGTATTACTCTCAGACAGGAAGAAACAGTCGTGCATGTAAACAATCCCAAACATAATCACAAGCGTCGAGCACTGAGAAACAGGCGAGGCAGGCATAAATAGCCACCTGATTGGCAACTGCAACCAGGTGTGCCGGGCTGCCAATCAGGGACAGGTGAGGGAAACGAGCGCTCAGGGAGACATGCAGGAAATGGAACAAAATTAAGAGGGCCGACAGGAAACAAACACCAAACAAGGAAACTAACAGAAATGAAGTGACCGATCGTCACAAATTCATTATTTTGTTTCTGTATGTATGTATCATAAGCCCATCCTCCTGGAAGAGCAGTTTAACATTCTTTTTCTAATTCACAGGAGGATCGTGTGGAGAGAAGGTTGCTATATGTGGCTGAGTTGTGTATTCAAGGAAAAAGGACGACCTCTTCCAAGAGCAGGTAAATCTGCCTTTTATTTTATTTATTTTTTTACCTTTAAGATTACTTAGGGGCAGCACGGTGGAACATGCAGTGATTCTCAACCTTTTTTCAGTTATGTACCCCCTGTGTTTTTTTTTTTTTAATTCAAGTGCCCCCTAATCAGAGCAAAGCATTTTTGGTTGAAAAAAAGAGATAAAGAGGTAAAATACAGCACTATGTCATCAGTTTCTGATTTATGAAATTGTATAACAATGCAAAATATTGCTCATTTGTAGTGGTCTTTCTTGAACTATTTGGAAAAAAAGATAGGTTTTTATTTATATTTATAAAGGATTTTTGAATTGCTGCTATTTTTAGAATATTTTTAAAAAATCTCACGTACCCCTTGGCATACCTTCAAGTACCCCCAGGGGTACGCGTACCCCCATTTGAGAACCACTGGGTTAGTGCATGAATGTGCCTCACAATACGAAGGTTCTGAGTAGTCCTGAGTTCAATCCCGGGTTCGGGATCTTTCTGTGTGGAGTTTGCATGTTCTCCCCGTGACTGCGTGGGTTCCCTCCGGGTACTCCGGCTTCCTCCCTCCTCCAAAAACATGCACCTGGGGATAGGTTGATTGGCAACACTAAATTGTCCCTAGTGTGTGAATGTGAGTGTGAATGTTGTCTGTCTATCTGTGTTGGCCCTGTGATGAGGTGGCGACTTGTCCAGGGTGTACCCCGCCTTCCGCCCGAATGCAGCTGAGATAGGCTCCAGCAACCCCCGCGACCCCAAAAGGGACCAGCGGTAGAAAATGGATGGATACTTAACACATGAATATCGCTTCTGATCTACCAGAATGATGGTATGGATGTTCCTGACTGATCGAGGATCTTACTTGAGGGAACAGGAATCATAGCAGACCTGGATGTACACAGAGCCTGTGCCATGCTCATGAGGCTGATACACGCACTCAACCTCAGCTACCCAAAAGAACTGGAAACCATTATTGAAGTGTTTCAAAAGATATTCCTCCGGTTGAAGGCCAGGCCAAAGGTAATGAGTCTAAACTGTTATACTAAAACATGTGAAGAGTTTGGCAATCCAAATGGAAAAAAAATGTTACACTGTTATTCAGTTGTTTACATTGTTTTGTTGTATACTATACTATACTATACCTATATGGGGGTTAAGTACAGTGGAGGTTACGTTGACGATCTGTCACGTCACCTCTGTTTGTTTCCTGTCGGTGCTCTTCGGCCCCGTATCAGGGTAAATCCCACCTAACCTTATCCATGTCCACACACAACATTGTCACCATTTAAGACCCCCTCCCCCTCCGCCCGCCGGCGCAACACGACCTAGTACGCATGCGCGGAAAATGCCACGTCATAGTCACCTCCAGTGTTGCTTTGTGTGCAAGTTCTTAAATTTAACTTATCTGAACAATATCCAGTGTTGTGGTATTTCAATTAACTGGAATCCAGTATGCTGTGGGGCCCTATTGTAGTGAATCACACCTGAGACATCATAAATTAATCAAATCTTTATTAGACACGTAAACAATGTGATGAAGAACATTTTACATCAATCAAACTAGGGATCTCGATATCTGGTTAGGACACTCCTCACTCTTTTGCCTTCACCTTTATTGTCCATTCGTTTTTGGTGACTTTATATACTCTGGACCTAGACGTTGAGTCCGCGACATACATGGCGGACAATAACTGATACAGTCTGCTTTGCCAGTCCAAATGCATTCGCTGTTTTCCGTAGTTTTCCCTCGACAGCCAGGTAACACAAAGCACACTCTACCTTTTTTATCACATCCACGGGAGCCCGCTTTCTCGTTGTCTCTCCTTTGACAAATGGACAAAGTTTTTCACTAAGTAGAATCACAGCTGACAGAATTTCTAGGCGCAGTCAGGGCGTTGAGGGTATCTGGTTTGGTGGCTGCAGGATTAGGTCTCTGCTTTTTGCAGATGATGTGGTCCTGATGGCTTCATCTGGCCAAGATCTTCAGCTCTCACTGGATCGGTTCGCAGCCGAGTGTGAAGTGACTGGGATGGGAATCAGCACCTCCAAGTCCGAGTCCATGGTTCTCGCCCGGAAAAGGGTGGAGTGCCATCTCCGGGTTGGGGAGGAGATCTTGCCCCAAGTGGAGGAGTTCAAGTACCTCGGAGTCTTGTTCACGAGTGAGGGAAGAGTGGATCGTGAGATCGACAGGCGGATCGGTGCAGCGTCTTCAGTAATGCGGACGCTGTATCGATCCGTTGTGGTGAAGAAGGAGCTGAGCCGGAAGGCAAAGCTCTCGATTTACCGGTCGATCTGCGTTCCCATCCTCACCTATGGTCATGAGCTTTGGGTCATGACCGAAAGGACAAGATCACGGGTACAAGCGGCCGAAATGAGTTTCCTCCGCCGGGTGGCGGGGCTCTCCCTTAGAGATAGGGTGAGAAGCTCTGTCATCCGGGGGGAGCTCAAAATAAAGCCGCTGCTCCTCCACATCGAGAGGAGCCAGATGAGGTGGTTTGGGCATCTGGTCAGGATGCCACCCGAACGCCTCCCTAGGGAGGTGTTTCGGGCACGTCCGACCGGTAGGAGGCCACGGGGAAGACCCAGGACACGTTGGGAAGACTATGTCTCCCGGCTGGCCTGGGAACGCCTCGGGATCCCCCGGGTTAGGGTTAGGGTTAACCCTAACCCTTAACCCTAACCCTAAGTCTGGGCTTCCCTGCTTAGGCTGCTGCCCCCGCGACCCGACCTCGGATAAGCGGAAGAAGATGGATGGATGGATAGTTTAACTTAATTAATCACGTAGATGACAGGGAAAATCAAGTTCCTTGTATTAAAGTAATTGGGTCTGCCTAACACAAGATGTTTTGGGGCATTTACTGAATAATGGCTAAGTTGAACTAACTTAAAAAGATCCATGCAAATTGTTCATTTTTTTTGTAAATTGAACTTTCATATAATTTTTTAGAGTGTAGAGAGGGATGGTTGCAGTATTGCTACAAGTCAGAATGTTATGATCCGTTGCACGGATCATGTTTTGTTCTGTTTGACTACCTCAGTTCTGTTTTCATCATCCTTGGGTTTGCGTTTTGGTTTCCATGGGTGCTGATTAGTTTCACCAGCCTCTGATTAGTGTTCGGGATGCTCACCTGCTCCTGGACACTAATCAGAGAGCTACTTATTCCTGTTTTTCCAGTGCACTGGACGTCGAGTGGATCTAGCATAATATTGTGAGAGTCCAGTCCATGGTGGATCTAACATAATAGTGAGAGTCCAGTCCATAGTGGATGTAACATAATAGTGAGAGTCCAGTCCATAGTGGATCTAACATAATAGTGAGAGTCCAGTCCATAGTGGATCTACCATAATAGTGAGAGTCCAGTCCATAGTGGGGCCAGCAGGAGATCATCTTGAGTGGAGACAGGTCAGCAGCGCAGAGACGTCACCAACTGATGCACAGATGAGTGGTCCACCCTGTGTCCCAACTTTTGACAGCTAACGCGTCATCTGTGGTGACCGAATCTGTGCGCCCCCCACACCCCCCCTCCTTCGTGGAGAGAGGGGCAGAGCACAAAAGAGACGGCAGATCAACTGGTCTAAAAGGGGGGTCTATTTAAAGGCTAGAGTATACCTGTACAAATGAGTTTTAAGATGGTACTTAAATGCTTCTACTGAGGTAACATCTCTAACTGTTACCGGGAGGGCAAAATAAGTCCTCAGAGCACACTCAGCCAAACTGTCTTTAGTTAATATTGCAATTTGCAATACCAACAAAGCAAGTAAGCATGATAAAAAAACACTTTAATGTACAGTAAGGCTCCACTTTACAAAATGCAGTAGTTCGATGATAATTTACATTGGATTTGCCATAGACATGCTACTGATTAACACTAGAGATTTTATGAAAACAACTAAGAGGCATGTTAAAATCAAACAGCTGGTGTGTTATAAGTACAATGCTTCAACATAAACACTTTGTAGAGTGCAACAAAAGACTAGATTCAACTTAATGGCAAAGACTACTCCCTGACTAGGCCACACATTGCAGCCTATACACTACCGCCATCTAATGTCTTGAAATTGTAACTGCATGCAAAGTATATAACACTTAAAATAATACTGTATAATACTTGCACCTGAGACTCAGAAGTGTAAGAAAACTAACTGTACAGCAGAATTTTCATAATCAGCTCTCTCTTAAACATCAAAGAAAACAATGAGATAGGTAACTATTCTCCGTTTCCGATATCGATTCCCATGTAACGGGAATTGGCAGGCTGCCGTATCAATTCAAATGTGAAAAGTATCCATCTCCATAGCCATAACCGTGTAGCCTATTCACAATCCTCCAGAACATGCATCTGAATTTAGGTTCGGGTCAAGTGATATTTGTGTTGTTAGTCTGGACCCCAGGATGTAGAGACAGCAGATGAAGTGCAAGTACAAACATTTTATTAGGGGAAAACAAAAATAAGGCAGCAGAAACGTGCACAAAAATCAACAAGGCACAGGGAGCATAAGGAAAGCTATGCAGCACGTTGTGGTACAAGGCAACACAATATGATCCAGCACAGTTCAGAAGACAAGGCTGACATAGGAAGCAGCCAGATCGGCAACCAGGGACAGGTGAGGGACCCAGCCCTCAGACTAAAGTGGTGGCAAAGAGAGAAAAACAGGATTTGGAAACAAAATTAAGAGCACTGGACAGGAAGTAAAACTTAATACTAATAACCGGCATGTGAGATTGACATTTTACAGTTTCAAAACAAATACATGTAGATTTTTTTTTATGGGGAATGCATGTGTGATTTGTGTTAATAGCGTAAATGTAAATATAGTGTCAACATTTTAACGTGTTCTTTTTACATTACACCTGTTTTCTGTAGCAGAACCTCCAGGTTCTGTAACAGCTTCTTCCCTCAGGCCATCAGAATCTTCAACGCATAATAGTAATCCCCTCAATTCCGCCCCCCAAAAACAGATTAACTCGCTGGAATATAAAGACAATATAACATACATCCATAAACGTGGATGCATATGGAAAACTGCAACATATTTATCTGTATAGTAATCTATTTATATCTGTACCTTATTGCTCTTTTATCCTGCACTACAACGAGCTAATGCAACGAAATGTCGTTCTTATCTGTACTGTAAAGTTCAAATTTGAATGACAATAAAAGGAAGTCTAATTCTAGTTCCAGATTTTACACGTACTTTTAGAATGTGCACGCAAGCCACAAACGGCCCTTGGGCTGCACTTTGGACACCCCTGCTTTAAATTGTCCATAGGCGTGAATGGTTGTGTGATTGACAGGTGACCAGGAGAGAATGCACTCCACTGCTGGCACAAAGTTGGGTGGGGTAGGCTGTAGTTGACCCACGACTCTTAACAAATAGGTCGAATGTATGTAATACTTTATTCTAAATAAACATTAATTTGGTTTGAACCAAGGTGGCCTACCGCCCGAATGCAGCTGAGATAGGCTCCAGCGACCCCAAAAGGGACAAGCAGTAGAAAATGGATGGATGGATGGATGGTTTGAACCAAACAAACGCAAGTCCTACCACAAAACAATACAATGCATGTAGCACATTTGCTGGAGTATGTGTTTTGCTGTCATTTTTGGAAAATTATTTTACATAATACACAAATAGGGTAGTTACATAACCTAAAACTATGTGGGTTTTCCACAAAATTAAATTTTTTTTTAAGTACATTAGTCCTCATCAGATGCTTGTAAAAACATCACAGACACAAATTGCTGTACCACGTGAACAATAGAATTACACCAATTTGGAACAAAGTCTCATATTGTCTTAATCCAAATTTGCATCAGTGATGTTGACCACAAGCCAGGCCTTACGAAACCTCAGGGGCAAAATGGGAACAGTTTGATCACCAAAGTTCCACTAATGGCTCTCAGGGTGGGCCACGACACGCAAGGAACACTAAGGTATTCAGTTAACACAAATGGGACGTGCTCGTAACAGTGACCCTGGAACGAACAGGGATGGGGCTTTGTGTGTTTTGAGTACTTTACAAGGCCATCAATGAAAGGAGAGCGGGTAAGAAACACAGTAAGGAGCCAGCGCGGGGAAAGCATGTAACATGAGGTCGAATCAGATATACTATGGCACTTTTTTTTTTAAATCATATTTTTTGTGACTAAATCACCTTTCTACAAAAAATGTCAAAAAGTATTTTATTCAAACAAAAGGTCTGGAGAATTTCCTAAAAAGAGGACCTAAAAGGGCTTTGATGAACATTCACCCGTCGGAGCAGATTCTTTTTCTTCTCAGTCACAATTCACTGAGTTTTGCAGTCAACGTTCTCGTCGCTGGATCCCTTCAGCTTCTTCAGCTCCTTCATCAGGTTCTGCTCCAGGGTTAAAATCTCATTGGATTTCTTGTACTGAACAAGAGGAACAAATGAGAAAAACTTAAATCTCGTCCAAAGTAGTGTTGTCCCAATACCCATATTTAGGTACCTATACCAAAATTATTTTGATACTTATCGGTACTTTTTTAAATAAAGGGAACCACAACAAATTGCATTATTGGCTTTATTTTAACAAAAAATCTTAGGGTACATTAAACATATGTTTCTTATTGCAAGTTTGTCCTTAAATAAAATAGTGAACATACAAGACAACTTGTCTTTTATTAGTAAGTAAGCAAACAAAGGCTCCTAATTTAGTCTGCTGACATATGGAGTAACATATTGTGTCATTTATCATTCTATTATTTTGTCAACATTATTAAGGACAAGTGGTAGAAAATGAATTATTAATCTACTTGTTCATTTATTGTTAATATCTGCTTACTTTCTCTTTTAACATGTTCTATCTACACTTCTGTTAAAATGTAATAATCACTTATTCTTCTGTTGTTTGATACTTTACATTAGTTTTGGATGATACCACAGATTTGGGTATCAATCCGATACCAAGTCGTTACAGGATCATACATTGGTCATATTCAAAGTCCTCATGTGTCCAGGGACATATTTTCTGACTTTATAAACATAATATACATTTTTTTTAAACGAAAGATGTTGTGAGGCCAAAAAATATCGACGTAATCATTGTAGTATCAACTAGATACGTGCCTGTACTTGGTATCATTACAGTGTGTTGGGTGTAGATCCATCAATGGTGTGTTTACATTTTGATGCCGGTGAGCTACGGTGTGTAGTGAAGCATGTTTAGCTATTCCTCGTCCTGCAGGGATGATACTTGTAAGAAACTTACTTTATTTGTCGCCATGGAGGCGAGGATTAGTGATTTAGAAGTAGCTACAACACTGCCGACTGCGAATGGACTTTAGCCGCTAGCTAGCTAGCCATGTCTTAAAGCACCTCTTCATGAGGGTGTTTAGTGTTATAACTTCACCTTTATCGTTAGTTTTTAAGCCAAAATGCGTCCGTTTTCCCTTTTCTGTCTACACACTGTGTCTGATTGTAAGTACTCCGTGATTGTGCGCTGCCGAACATGCTCGTCTGCTCGTAAACCAGCAATGACACGACGTGATGACGACGGGGGAGCGACGTGGTGGTGGACCGGTATTTTTCAGAGGCAGTATAGTACCAAATATGATTCATTAGTATCACGGTACTATACTAATACCGGTATACCGTACAACCCTAATCCATAGTAAACAATAGGAATTAAGTTGAATTCTACTTTTTGGTCCTCCATTGAACAGTGATGACTTAACAAAACTTAAGTACATACAAATAATTATATAATAACGCGGTATAACGATACATGTATTCATAATTGGATCTTTGGTAAAAAGCCTTTAATTCGGTCCAGTCGCAAAGAGATTAACAGCAGGGGTACACATTTCAATTGAGGGACAAGACAAAATCTACATTAAAAGCCTGATCTAACATTCAGTAACTATGCCAAAATAGCAAGTGCACAAAATAAAATTCCGCATGTGTACTATTAGTGGGCATGTTGTATGTGATTTACCAAGAGTGCAAAAGAGGTGCATACCACCCTATTTATTGAGGATTTTGCATGTATATCATCTGTCACCATGGAGACACTCAATTCCCTCCACAGGCCAAAAGTTTGGACACACCTTCTCATTTCAATGCATATTCTTTATTTTTATGACTATTTACATTGTAGATTGTCACTGAAGGCATCAAAACTATGACACCTGTGAAGTGAAAACCATTTCAGGTGACTACCTCTTGAAGGTCATCGAGAGAATGCCAAGAGTGTGCGAAAAAGTGATCAGAGCAACGACTGGCTATTTTGAAAAAAACTAGAATATAAAACATGTTTTCAGTTATTTCACCTTTTTTTGTTAAATACATAACTCCACATTTGTTTATTCATAGTTTTGATGCCTTCGGTGACAATCTACAATGTTAATAGTCATGAAAATAAAGAAAACGCATTGAATGAGAAGGTGAGTCCAAACTTTTGGCCTGTACTGTATATGGCATCATAAAGTCCAACCTGTGCCGTCCCTTGTTGACATATCACATAGATCTAATGTGTATCAACTTTTTGGGGCTATATAGAAGTGCGATCTAGACAACAGAATCTACTTTTAGCATCCTGAAGGTGCACTTTGATGCAAGAAAACTATTAAAATCATTTTCTTGCATTTGGAACGATCTAGTTGCAAGAAAATTCATATTGCAATACATTTTTTTTTTGCATTTGGAATGAGCCAGGTGCAAGAAAATGCATAATGCAATTGTTTTTTTCTCAAATTGGAGATATATTATAATCATATATTTGAAAAAACAAACATCAAAACAAATCAATTGAATTTATTTTAATCAGCCCCTTAACTCATCCAGCAACTGTGACATTATAAAATGGCATTGCTGGTAGACAATAAGTACAATATTATTTGTTTCTGAGAGTCCAAATATGTTGACGCGCACAAAGGCGGCATAATCTCTCTCAATCGTCTGTCTTTGCAGCGCAATCGCCTCCTTTCTTACAGCCATTTGTTTGCGCGGACATTCCAGAGTGCTAAATATAGCAGTAAAACAGCAGACGGAAGTGAGCATTTTACCTGATGCGTCACACTAATTTCAGTTTTGTCTGATTTTACTCACCCTAATGCTAGTGTTTGCTTTATTGGTATTTTTATTAGGTTTCAGTACGTCATTTTATAATGCCGTAATAAATACAATTTAAGCATTTCACATCCATATTGACAAAAAAGCACCAAAACATGAAGGAAAATTGGATGCCCAGAAACTAATTGTAAGTACCGTATAAGAATTAATTCACTGCTCTTGTACATTGGAAAACAAAATTATTAACCCTGCTTAAAATATGAGAAGTCTCCCTATTGTAAATTAAGATTTGTTTAAAACTCTGAAATAAATATTGGCAAACGCCAACTGACATTTTTCTTCAGTCAATCCCTGTATAGCTGTGCAGGTGGTTGTTTGTGGTGTTCTGGCATAATTTGACAAGCAAAAATAAAATAAAGTAAAAATATATTTTTTACACATTTTATCATCGTATTTAAGACATTTTATGGATTTTTTATAGACTCTGAAGCATTTTAAGGCCATATATTCGAATGATTAGATTTTTTTTACTTTTTTAAGACCCTACAGGTACCAAGTAGTTCCTATTCATATCAAAGCTCTTTTAAATGATACGCTGTAAATGAATTTATTGTGGGGGAAAAAAAAAATCAGCAAAACCCAGATCCCAGTTTGAGAACCCTTTCCCTTATCAGTCAGGTAAACGTTGAAGCCACAGGAACCAAACATAGAATCATAGTGCAGCAAGTCACACCTGTTGGAAACTAATCTGCTAGAATTAAGTCAACTTTTTGCATAAAAAAACAAGATAAAGAGGCCAATTTGGTAGACATGATTAAAGCACTGGGATCTAACTTTACACATCACACTGCAGACACTCATTAAGCATCACAGGAGGACTTCCTCTTCTTGACCAAAGTGAAGCAAAGATGCCAAACAGAGAGATAGTCATTACAAACTACCTCTCCCTTTTAAAGACAGAAGTACAGTAAAGAAAGTGCTGCTCAAAGGCACGTGGTGTAAACTTACGCTCACTATTAAAGTGTTGTTGGCATGAGTGAAGCTTAAGGCAGAGCTGTCCAATGGAAGTTGACTCCGATCCAGGTCAGGAATATTGAACTTCTTGTAATACCTGGAAAAGTAAAATATGAACGGTTTAAGTACAAATGTGCAGATAACAGCGCCATCGACAGGAAAAGCAACGTGACTACAAGCTTGCGTGCTGCTTGTTTTTATTTATTTATTTGAAGTGGTGCAAATATATATATATATAAATATATATATATATATACACACACACACACACACACACACACTTATAGTAATTTAGTGAATTATTTACTTCTTGTTTGATGTTTTTATGACAATACATCTCTCTAATGGCTGCACTGAAACATGAAAGACTTCTTTGGGATAAGGAAGGTTCCGGATTCTCCACTGAAAACTGGTCTTTGTATCTTTCCGCATTAACACTGGCTGTGGAAACAAAAGGGATTAGAATCAGTACATAAATACACATGTTACTGTTTATACAGTATATATTAGGGCTGTGAATCTTTGGGTGTCCCACGATTCGATTCAATATCGATTCTTGGGGTCATGATTCGATTCAAAATGGATTTTTTTTTTCAATTCAACACGATTCTCAATTCAAAAACGATTTTTTCCCGATTCAAAACACTTCTCTATTCATTCAATACATAGGACTTCAGCAGGACCCCAGTCTGCTGACATGCAAGCAGAGTAGTAGATCTTTGTAAAAAGCTTTTATAATTGTAAAGGACAATGTTTTATCAACTGATTGCAATAATGTAAATTTGTTTTAACCATTAAATGAACCAAAAATATGACTTATTCTATCTTTGTGAAAATATTGGACACAGTGTGTTGTCAAGCTTATGAGATGCGATGCAAGTGTGCACTGTGACACTATTGTTCTTTTTTTTTTTTATGTCAATGAGGGATTTTTAATCACTGCTATGTCGAAATTGTAACTAATATTGATACTGTTGTAGATAATATTCATTTTTGTTTCACTACTTTTAGTTTGTTCTGTGTCGTGTTTGTGTCTCCTCTCAATTGCTCTGTTTATTGCAGTTCTGAGTGTTGCTGGAATTGGATTGCATTGTTATGGTATTGCTGTGTATTGTTTTGTTGGGTTAATTAAAAAAATTTAAATAAATAAAAAAATAAAAAATAAATAAATACATTTAAAAAATCGATTTTTTACAAATGAGAATCGATTCTGAATCGCACAACGTGAGAATCGCAATTCGAATTCAAATCGATTTTTTCCCACATGTACAGTACATGTCAGTAATGTGCGGTCAGGGGAGGCTGTCTCGGAAAAGAAAAACAATAACAAAATAAATACTAATCTGTCCATTGAAGTGTGCTATTAATGTATTTTCAGATTAATTCCAACCATTTTAACATTTTCTTTATCATTGAATTGGCACATTTCCTGTTGAAATAAAGGGCAGAAATCTGAGAGCCAAGAGAAATTGTGCCTGTTTCTGTTTGTCAGTATGTTGCCAATATAATATTTGCATAAACATCTGTAATACACCATGACTTTATACAGCCTGTGTAATGTTTTTATTATAAGTATGACATCATTATTCTTGCAATTCGGACAATGACCTTCAGAGAAATTAGATACGGCGTGGCAAACAGCTCACCCTGAAGAAGGCTTGTCGCTGTCATCTTTCTACAAAAAGGAAAAGCGGAACTAAAATACAACAAGGACAATGTAACAAAGATTTTCCTGGGGAAGGCTAGTGTGTCTTTAATACTCTGTATGAGTCCAACTGTGTTTGGAAAATGTCATACAAATAAAGGTAAGACCAGCCATGAACCTCACCGCACGTCACTGGTATGTGCTTGTGTGTGTTTAAACATATACCGGTATGTACACAACTATTAGGCATATCTACACTATATTGCCAAAAGTATTTGGCCACCCATCCAAATGATCAGAATCAGGTGTCCTAATCACTTGGCCCGGCCACAGGTGTATAAAATCAAGCACTTAGGCACGGAGACTGTTTCTACAAACATTTGTGAAAGAATGGGCCGCTTTCAGGAGCTTAGTGATTTCCAGCGTGGAACTGTCATAGGATGCCACCTGTGCAACAAATTCAGTCGTGAAATTTCCTCACTCCTAAATATTCCAAAGTCAACTGTCGGCTTTATTATAAGAAACTGGAAGAGTTTGGGAACAACAGCAACTCAGCCACCAAGTGGTAGGCCACGTAAACTGACAGAGAGGGGTCAGCAAATGCTGAAGCGCATAGTGCAAAGAGGTCGCCGACTTTCTGCACAGTCAGTTGCTACAGAGCTCTAAACTTCATGTGACCTTCCAATTAGCCCACGCACAGTACGCAGAGAGCTTCATGGAATGGGTTTCCATGGCCGAGCAGCTGCATGTAAGCCATACATCACCAAGTCCAATGCAAAGCGTCGGATGCAGTGGTCCCCAACCTTTTTTGCACCACGGACCGGTTTAATGTAGGCATTGTTTTCAGGGACCGGCTTTCCACTTGTGCCAGATAAATACAGTAAAAATAAGTGAATGAAAAATACAACTTACTATAACGCTGAATTAGTGGGAGCCCTGGACTTGTTTCTTTGCAATGAGATGCAGATGGAAATCAGCCTTTGGCTACAATCTGTCACATGTATATCTTGTATGTTCATTAATGTCATTGTCACAAAGTTATAAAAAATATAACAAATGGAAAATTCCCATGAGGATTTTATTGTACATCTATTAACAAGCTTATTGGTGTGTCTAGTGGGACAGGCGAAAGTTAAGTCGGAGAAAATACAGTCCTTTATAAATTATTTAATGTTTCTCACGGACCGGTACCGGTCCCCGGACCGGTGGTTGGGGACCACTGGTGTAAAGCACGTCGCCACTAGACTCTAGAGTAGTGGTGATGCGTTATCTGGACTGATGAATTACGCTTTTTCATCTGGAAATCTGATGGACGAGTCTGGGTTTGGAAGTGGCCAAGAGAACGGTACATTTCGGACTGCATTGTGCCGCATGTGAAATTTGGTGGAGGAGGAATGTGTGGGGTTGTTTTTCAGGAGTTGGGCTTGGCCCTTTAGTTCCAGTGAAAATAACTTTGAATGCTCCAGGATACCAAAACATTTTGGACAATTCCATGTGTGGATGAACTTGACTGGCCTGCACAGAGTCCTGACCTGAACCCAATAGAACACCTTTGGGATGAATTAGAACGGACACTGCGAGCCAGGCCTTATCGACCAACATCAGTGTGGGACCTCACCAATGCGCTTATGGAAGAATGGTCGAAAATTTGTGAAAAAACACACAACCTTGTGGACAGCCTTCCCAGAAGAGTTGAAGCTGTAATAGTTGCAAAAGTTGGACCGACACAATATTGAACCCTATGGGTTAGGAATGGGATGGAACTTCTAGTTCATATGTGAGTCAAGGCAGGTGGCCAAATACTTTTGGCAATATGGTGTATATTCAAAAGAAAACCTACATTGGAACAATTCTCTTTTATCAACTCAGCATCCAAACTGGTGACAGGACTAACAAATGTTTCTCCAACTTCTTGCTGCCATTGGCCATGTGCTCCAAGAGTACTTTTGTGACGCCACTTTCGTACTGTAAAGCAGCAAAACTTCCATTAAATACCGATACATACTCTCTTATGCAAAATGAATGGCTTTTGGATGACATGTGTTACTCACTGCTTACCAATCAGTTCATCTGTTCTCAAGTCATACTCTTCTGCCATTTCTTTTCCATCAGTAAAGAGGTAGTGGATCTTCCGTTTGCCTTGAATTTGGAATAGAAAAATATGAAAATGTATTATAGTACTTGATCATTAATATATTTACATGACAATGAATGTATTATTTGTTCACAAATACTCTATATTATCATACAGTATATACACTTTATGCTGGCATTAGCCAAAAAGCTCTCTCCCGGTTGCAGTTAGTCCAGAATGCGGCAGCACGACTTTTAACAGGGGCCAGGAGACGCCAGCATATAACCCCAATCCTTGAGAGTTTGCACTGGCTCCCTGTTCATTTTAGAATTGATTTTAAAACCTTGCTGTTTGTTTTTAAAGCTTTACATGGACTGGCACCTCAGTATATCTCGGACCTCATCCAAACTTACAATCCTGCGCGCGCTCTGAGGTCTGAGAGCCAGCTCCAGCTCGTGGTGTCCAAGACGAGACTTAAAACCAGGGGAGACAGGGCCTTCTCTGTGGTCGGCCCTAAGCTCTGGAACACTCTGCCCCTCCATATTCGAACTGCTCCCACAGTGGAGTGTTTTAAGTCTCGTCTTAAGACCCACTTTTATTCTCTGGCTTTTAACACGTGAGTTGTGTGGTCCTCTGTTGTCCTCTGTGTTTTTAAAATTTTGATTTCTATTTACTGTTTTAATTGGTTTTACCCTTTGAAATTGTTTTTAATCATATTTATTTTATATTGTTTTTAATTGTGTTTAATATTGTTGTGCAGCACTTTGGAAACATTTTGTTGTTTAAATGTGCTATATAAATAAAGTGGATTGGATTGGATTGATACTGTGTAATCGAGTGTCAAAACACGGTTCACTTCCATTATTGTTACCCTTGTGAGCGCAACCACAGCTATACCCTTCTCATCCCAACTGTACTTGGGCAGAAGGCAGGGTACAGCCTAGACAAGTCACCACCTCATCGCAGGGCCAACACAAATAGAAGACATTCACACACTAGGGCCAATTTTAATGTTGCCCATCAGCCTATCTCCATGTGCATGTCTCTTGAGGTGTGAGGAAGCCAGAGTACCCGGAGATAACCCACGCAGTCACGGAGGAGATAATGCAAATGCCACACAGAAAGACCCCAAGCCTGGAAATCGAACCCAGGACCTCCTCGCTGTGAAGCACAAGCGCGAACTACTGTGTCGCCATGCTGCTCGGGAAATCAGAAATAAAAAAAACTGCTAAAAATAAGTTGGTTCCATATAACCAACAAAATAACAACCGTAAGCTGTTTATTAACCTTGTTTAGGCCAAGATTGGATAAATAAGCCATCTTGGATGAAGTTACAAGTCCCGTGTCCACTCTGGCGTTGTCAGCGCTAATGTATGTCTTTAGGACACAGTTCACTTCCATTGTCATCACACCTGCGGGTGCAACTTTGAGTGGGTGCAACTTTGTGTAGGGGCAACTTTGAGTAGGGGCGACTTCAACCAAGCCATCAAAGAATGAAATGGTCTCCCAGACAATCTAAAGAACAACTCAAGTTTTCACAGCTTCTCACAAGCAGTCAAAGAATGGCTTTTAGACCACCAGTCCTGCTCACATTAGCAATACCAGGCAGGTCGTTGACTATCAGATGATACCCTGGCGGGAGCAGTCTGATGGCCGCCAGAGTACCACTCCAATCTTGTAACATCGCAAACTTATTTTTTATGTATGCAGCACCAATGGGGTGTATGGCTATTGAATGATACCCTTATGGGTATCATCTGATGGCTACTGCACTGTATGTGGACTTTGATAAACAACTGTTGCACTTCTGCACTTTAAATGAAGCTGCTAAAATACTGTAACTTGACCGCCCACTGATGTGTAACTCACATACCCTCTATGCATTGTACTTGTATTTTAAATTGTTTATCATTATGCAATTTCAATTTTGTTGTGTATTTTCAATCCTGTGTAATTTCATTGCGGATGTTAGATGCACCATAAAAGGACTCCAGATGGAAATTAGCCATCTTCTTAATGTAACTGCACATTGTCCTTCAAATAAACAAATAAAAACAAATACAAAATAACAAACCCATCTCAATTTTTCAGTACTAAATTTTTATACACTGAATTTGTAAGCACTGAATTGTCAGTGGCCTGGTGGTTAGAGTGTGAGCCCTGAGATCGGTAGGTTGTGAGTTCAATCCCCGGCCGAGTCAAACTAAAGACTATAAAAATGGGAACCATTACCTCCCTGCCTGGCACTCAGCATCAAGGGTTGGAATTGGGGGTTAAATCACCAAAAATGATTCCAGAGTGTGGCCACTGCTGCTGCCCACTGCTCCCCTCACCTTCCAGGGGGGGATCAAGGGTGATGTGTCAAATGCAGAGAATAATTTTGCCACACCTAGTGTGTGTGTGTGACAATCATTGGTACTTTAACTTAACTTTAACTTATATAATTAATTGTTAATCTCTGAATTATTATACACTGAAAACACTTTTTAAACACACGCATTTTGCAACACATTTTTTTCACTGAAATTGTCAGCCTAATTTGAAACTTGAAATGTTATTTTATAAAACAAAACAAAAATACAATAAAATGTTTTACATAAATTCAGTGTCAAAAAAAAAGATTTCGTAGTCAAGACACAAATTGACCAAAACATCCAAATGCTTGTCGTGTTCAAACGTGTGAGCGTTGACAAGTAAACAAAAGGTAAAGTGTTGTGTTAAAACTATAATTTTAATTATTTTGGTGGTTGTTGTTGTTTATCTAACAGTATAGTATCTTGCCAATAATACGTCCTTTTCCAACAAGCCCCGGTTGCTAACAGTGAGTCGGCGGGAGCAATTAAAAGTTAAATACAATACCAATCGTTACCAAATATGGCTAAATCACAATTGCAGTTTTTTACTAGAACACATTTTCACCAAATGTTACTCACCATCGTGAATCAAAGCCGTTTTCTTTGACGATTCTAGAATATCGATCCAGTTTTGCGAAGCCATGAGTGTGTTGTTCAAAACGACTTCCGGAATCAAACAGTAAACATGACAACGATCCGGAAGTGGAAATAAGGACTTCCCTTTTAATAAACACAGGAAAGTTATATATTTACCCTTAAACGATTTTTTATAGCACAGATAGATTGTAAAAAAAATTAAAAAAAAATAAAAAAAAAAGGATATTTGGGGGGGTCACAGCGTCAACCAACGTCACTTTGTTAGGTCACCAAAAAGTAGAGATACAAAATTATTTAATGTGAAAATTCTCCTCTCCGGTCCCTTTTTTTTCCAAGTTATGAGTTTTTTTGTCTTCCATGTTTTTGATTGATTGATTTCAACTTTTATTAGTAGATTGCACAGTACAGTACATATTCCGTACAATTGACCACTAAATGGTAACACCCGAATACGTTTTTCAACTTGTTTAAACCGGGGTCCACGTAAATCAATTAATGGTAATTGACGTTTGATACACAAGTGAACACTGCATGACAAGAAGACAATAGAAAATAGATAGACCATGTATATATATTTAACGTTTACATTTCATTGCATAGATAGTACTTACGTATTCATTACCAAGTAAAACAAAAACCGTTAACTAAACAAAAAACAACAACAGAATGACCCGGAAGTGATTGCTGGTAGTACTTTTTGACTTCCGTTTTTTATCTGTATGGGTCCGTCTGAAAAGGGGTAAGCAGCAAAGTACTGACAAACTAACTATTAATGTGGCTAACATATTTGCTTTTCAAATGCAAACGTTTACATTTGTATGTCAAAATGAATGAATATAGTGAAATTATTCCGCTTTATCTGGAAGCACAGCTGTTTGTGTGTACCGTCAACACCAGCGAGGTAGACAACGCAGATTGCAGCAGTAGCTTTTAAAATAGTCCAAATACTACAGTTTGTACTGAATATCAATATCTTTACAATATTACATTTTAAGGACGAAGCTTTAAGAATTTACTATATGAAATATTATATTATAAAAAAAAAATTATATACGCGACGGGGCGTACACTGAAGTATATGTATGGTGACGAAAGTGTCGAAACACCTATTTTTCTGTTAATTCATCATGTGGGTTTATCTATGCTCTTAATCCACCTTGAATCTTAACCATACTTATTGCTAAAATATTTTGAAAACATTTGGACATGCTGTGGATGGGTTTGGTTGAAGAACAAAACAGATGCAAACATTTCTCTACAAAATGGATAGGGGAATCTCCTATTCCTACTTAGATTACTCATCCTTTCAGTTTCCATTACTGCAGTCCATTCTATGTTTGTTTAGAAGGTTGCAGTAGCACTTAGGAGTAATTTGCAAATAATATCGATCAGAAAACTTGCTTCAGCTGAATTGGTGAACTCTGGTGGTTTTCAATCAATCAATCATCCATCCATCTATCCATTTTCTACCGCTTATACTTTTCAGGGATACGGGGAGTACTGGAGCCTATCTCAGCTGCAATCGGGCGGAAGGCAGGGTACACCCTGGACAAATTAATCAAAGTTTATTTATATAGCCCTAATTCACGAGTGTCTTAAAGGGCTGCACAAGCCACAATGACACCTAATAACCACTCCATGCAGGAGAGGGGGGGCAGAGCAGAAAAGAGACGGCAGATCAACTGGTCGAAAAGGGGGGTCTATTTAAAGGCTAGTGTATACAAATGAGTTTTAAGATGGAACTTAAATGCTTCTACTAGTATGAACTCCTTGCATACTAAAAGTGATGTGTCCACCTAATTCCAATAAGCATAAAATTGGATAATTACTGCATGAATTGGGTGAATATATTTCTGCAGACGACACTTTTTACCCAAACTGATGTAAAGAGTAGGTTTTCATTTGTTAAACAACCTTGTGAAAAGACATACTGTTGTCGTGGAAAAGATGGTTTGTCTGTTTCAGAACGCTCAAATTGTTTGCATGCATTAAGCAATAAAAAAAAAACCTCTTAAGGAAATTGCTGAAACTTAGAAAGCCTGGTTAAGAACTGTCCAACACATTAGGGGTGCCCCGATCCTATTTTGCTATCGGCCTGATGTCAGCAACAAAACAAGTACTGGATTATGTTGGCTTGCATCTGATATCTCCGGTAAAAGCTAGAAATATGTTGTAAGTGTCTTTAATTCAGCGCTTCTCATTTATTTTCTGTTACACCCCCCACCTCTGAGGAAGGAGAAAATAGTTTGGGATCCCCCACTCTCCACCCCGACTATAAATAGTATACATTTTCTAGAATATTACTAGAGTACACCTCTGCATAACATTTTATCCTGATTTACATTAAATATAACTACAAACCGGTCTTTCCTCGTCTCTCACCATGGTCACAGTGAAGTTAAGCATTACATACGCTTCGTCATATTCTAGTACAACAACAAGAAAAGCATGTACCCCGCCCCACTATTTGAGAAGAACTGCCTTAATTGAACAATATTGCTGTCTAAAACAACACATTTGTCAATATAAACACATATCAAATCCTTATGGTTATATACTACTCACAAATTCAAGATTCTCCAAGGCAGAAAGTATCCAGTAACAAATGTGTCCGCATCAAATGGGTTAGTATTTTACATACCTACCATTGTTCTCTGAGTCGTTGCACTTGATCAAGCCTTTTCTAACATTCCCCCACAACAAAATTATATAAGTATGTATGATTTAGTGTTGTCCCAATACCAATATTTTGGTACCGGTACCAAAATTATTTCGCTACTTTTGTAAATAAAGGGGACCACAAAAAAATGCATTATTGGCTTTTTCATTTTACAAAAAAAATCTTACAGTACATTAAGCATATGTTTTTTATTGCAATTCTGTCCTTCAATAAAATAGTGAACATACAAGACAACTTGTCTTTTAGTAGTAAGTAAACAAACAAAGGCTCCTAATTTAGCTGCTGACGTATGTAGTAACATATTGTGTCATTTATCATTCTATTATTTAGTCAAAATGATTAAGGACAAGTGGTAGAAAATGAATTATTAATCTACTTGTTCATTTACTGTTAATATCTGCTTACATTCTATTTTAACATGTTCTATCTACACTTCTGTTAAAATGTAATAAACACTTATTCTTCTGTTTGGATGCTTTACATTAGTTTTGGATGATACCACAAATCTGGTTATCAATCCGATACCAAGTCGTTACAGGATCATACATTGGTCATATTCAAAGTTCTCATGTGTCCAGGGACATATTTCCTGAGTTTATAAACTTTCTTTTCAGAGGCGGTATAGTACCGAATATGATTCATTTGTATCACGGGTACAATACTAATACCAGTATACCGTACAACCCTCGTATGATTCATATCATATTGGATCAATATCAGTATCGGCCAATACTCAAGGCTCCAATATCCATATTGTATCGGAAGTGAAAAAGTTATATTGGAATGCCCCTACAACACATGATTAAAAAACGAAAGGACGGTAGAGAGACCTTGCGCAATGGTCCAAATCTCCCGTCATCAAAACAACTGCAGAAGCGTGTGGACACAATGTCAGAGTGAACATGTGCCGTAATTATGGTCTTAAAAGTCTGATGAAATATTAGTGTGCATGTGAGAACTTTTTTTGGTGTGTTTCAATAATTCAGATTCGCTTTGCAGGCTCTCGGCTTGCCCCTTTTAGCCTGGACCATGGAACCTTGTCATGGGATTATGAAAGCTTTCCCCAAAGTTAAAAGAGCCAGAATTTCTCAGGGAAAGGATTCTCCTCTTTTAAAGAAGAAAGCTGATACATTTGATGTGACAGGTTGGTATAGTTATTCATCCATCCATCCATTGTCTATACTGCTTATCCGCATTAGGGTCACAAGTAAGCTGGAGCCTATCCCAGCTGACTTGGGGCGAGAGGTGGGATACATCCTCGACTGGTCGCCAGCCAATCACAGGGCACATATATATAGGGGCGGTATAGCTCGGTTGGTAGAGTGGCCGTGCCAGCAACTTAAGGGTTGCAGGTTCGATCCCCGCTTCCGCCATCCTAGTCACTGCCGTTGTGTCCTTGGGCAAGACACTTTACCCACCTGCTCCCAGTGCCACCCACACTGGTTTAAATGTAACTTAGATATTGGGTTTCATTATGTAAAGCGCTTTGAGTCACTAGAGAAAAAGCGCTATATAAATATAATTCACTTCACATACAGACAAACAACCAATCACACTGGTATTCACACCTATGGACTATTTACAGTCTCCAATTAACCTAACATGCATATTTTTGGAATGTGGGAGGAAGCCGGAGAAAACAAGTATAGTTTGTAGTAGTATATTTGTTTGCATGTGTATTGTACTTGTAAATTACCACTAATTGATGGACAGTTTGAAATGGCCGTGTTTCCTATACATTTTCTTAGGGAACAAGGGAGTATTCCAGAATTGAGGTTAAGTAAATGTGATTATGAGATAAGGGAAATACACGGTTTTCCATTCCAAAAAAATAGGAAAGTCCAACTCTGAGTCCGTAACCATGGTAACTTACTCTATCAACCTACTGTGCCCGCTGGAAGGTTTTCTTGAACAAACCCTGAGGTATTTTAATGTGTCCTCCCTCCTGATAAACGTTAAGCAAACTGTCAGACATGATGTGTATGTTCCTTTGTAACCAGTAGATGTTCAACACAATTAATTCCCGAAGACTTATGTCAGGAGAGGATTTTGAGGTATCATTATAAAAAAATATATTTTTTGTCACTTTAAAAATCCTTTATTCTAGATATTTAATATTAATTGAATTTATTTGGATTAAAAAAACATTTAACGAAATGTAATGTAATGTAACGTAAATGTAACTAAAACCTGTGATATATCCTATACTGTTAGCAAAAAGAAATGTATATTCCTTAACTTGATTTCAGATATTTATTCTGTCTTAATTAAATTTGTAGTATTTTTTTTTATTAAAAGTAGTTTTTTTGGGTATTTCATCATTGTGAATATGAATAATATGTGCGCTATATTATTTACAGTAAGCAAAATAATCTGCTAACAAACCAATGACACTTTGGATTATTCTTTTTTAATAAGTATATCTTAGGTTTTAGTACATAATGTACTATTTATGATAAACAAATTGTTGTAAAAGAAAGTGCTTCGGGAAAAAAAATATATAGCCTCTCAATGATATTTGCATTGACTTTATGTGTCACATATAATTAAAACACATTTGAAATATAATTGTTTAGCCTCCTCTGTGTACGTTATTTATTTGTTTTACCGGTGGGATTGCACCTAAATTAAAATTATATTTAATCCATATCATTCTTCCAGTTTTGTTTTTTTTTGGTCGGGCTAATAAGAACATATAACGTTACATCAATAAACTCTTGCAGTAATTACAGTCGTGGTCAAAAGTTTACATACACTTGTGAATTACATAATGTCATGGCTGTCTTGAGTTTACAATAATTTCTACAACTCTTATTGTTTTTTGATAGAGTGATTGGAGCACATACTTGTTGGTCACAAAAAACATTCATGAAGTTTGATTCTTTTATTAATGTATTATGGGTCTACTGAAAATGTGACCAAACCTGCTGGGTCAAAAGTATACATACAGCAACATACATTATCAATTTTGGTGATGTAGAAAAGTTACAATAAAATCAAATTAGCTTCATGGCATGGCCTCTTAACTTCATGTGAGTGATTATGATTGACGTCCAAAATTATTTTGCAGTATTACTTTTCATACTAACTTGCGCATTAACACTTTCAGTTCCAGATGGGTAAAGAAAGACGGCCTTTTCTGTCCCCAGTTGCTATGGTGAATCATTGAGCATGGCTTATTTTTTTGGTCTTAATTCAGAGTCAACATACACAGGATTAAATTCCCATTTTAATGTAAATCAACTTTGTCAACTTTAGGTTTAAACTCAGTGTTTGTTGAACACCCGACCTGGAATACCCACCTAGTCTACCAGACAATAAGACGTAGCATGAGGGGTCAGTGTTGCCAACCAAGCAAATTTGTAACTATATGGTATTCAGACTGACAAAATGATAGAAAGTGGGAAATCCAGCAACTTGTTCTGGTTTTATTGGACATGTTTGGAAACTTAAACGAAAGCACATCTGAATAGTAGGTGCTGCCCTAGTAGGCCTTTCCTTATCTAAAAGCACTCTGTCTTGTTTGTGACCCTTTTGTCGTCCCTTTTTTAGGAAATATATTTAGAAACACCTCAGTCTACATCCTGCCTGCTGGAATCGGAAATGCGAGATGTGAAATCTTCCAAAATCAAATTCAACAGAATGGAGGCCGGACAGAGAGGTCGTTGTGTACAGGTGTCACTCATGTTGTTGTTGATGACAACATGGAGCAAGACCGAGCTCTGCGCCTCCTTAAGGTGGATGCAATGCCCCCTGGCGTCCATCTAGTGAAATGCAGTTGGCTAAGCGGCTGTATTAGTGAGAAGCAACTCTTGGAAGAAACAAGCTACAGCATCATTTTAACAAAAAGGTACATGTCTAGTAATAGTTTTTTTTCCTGATTTGGTATAACTATCTGCATTAACGCAATTGTATCTTAATATGGCTACAGTCCGATTTAGACCTAGTATAACAGTTGCAAATATTCTCTATATTGCAAACAGCCATCTCTCCTTTTATTAGGTCAAGTGTTATTGTCTGTCTATGATTGTATATGTTGATATATATCTTTATGTATATGTATATATATATATATATATATATATATATATATATATATATATATATATATATATATATATATATGTATATGTATAAATATATGCACCGTATTTTTCGGACTATAAGTTGCAGTTTTTTTTCATAGTTCCATTGCGACTTATATATGTTTTTTTCCTTCTTTATTATGCATTTTCGGCAGGTGCGACTTATACTCCGAAAAAAACGGTGTGTGTGTATATATACAGGTAAAAGCCAGTAAATTAGAATATTTTGAAAAACTTGATTTATTTCAGTAATTGCATTCAAAAGGTGTAACTTGTACATTATATTTATTCATTGCACACAGACTGATGCATTCAAATGTTTATTTCATTTAATTTTGATGATTTGAAGTGGCAACAAATGAAAATCCAAAATTCTGTGTGTCACAAAATTAGAATATTACTTAAGGCTAATACAAAAAAGGGATTTTTAGAAATGTTGGCCAACTGAAAAGTATGAAAATGAAAAATATGAGCATGTACAATACTCAATACTTGGTTGGAGCTCCTTTTGCCTCAATTACTGCGTTAATGCGGCGTGGCATGGAGTCGATGAGTTTCTGGCACTTCTCAGGTGTTATGAGAGCCCAGGTTGCTCTGATAGTGGCCTTCAACTCTTCTGCGTTTTTGGGTCTGGCATTCTGCATCTTCCTTTTCACAATACCCCACAGATTTTCTATGGGGCTAAGGTCAGGGGAGTTGGCGGGCCAATTTAGAACAGAAATACCATGGTCCGTAAACCAGGCACGGGTAGATTTTGCGCTGTGTGCAGGCGCCAAGTCCTGTTGGAACTTGAAATTTCCATCTCCATAGAGCAGGTCAGCAGCAGGAAGCATGAAGTGCTCTAAAACGTGCTGGTAGACGGCTGCGTTGACCCTGGATCTCAGGAAACAGAGTGGACCGACACCAGCAGATGACATGACACCCCAAACCATCACTGATGGTGGACACTTTACACTAGACTTCAGGCAACGTGGATCCTGTGCCTCTCCTGTCTTCCTCCAGACTCTGGGACCTCGATTTCCAAAGGAAATGCAAAATTTGCATGGTTGGGTGATGGTTTGGGGTGCCATGTCATCTGCTGGTGTCGGTCCACTCTGTTTCCTGAGATCCAGGGTCAACGCAGCCGTCTACCAGCAAGTTTTAGAGCACTTCATGCTTCCTGCTGCTGACCTGCTCTATGGAGATGGAGATTTCAAGTTCCAACAGGACTTGGCACCTGCACACAGCGCAAAATCTACCCGTGCCTGGTTTACGGACCATGGTATTTCTGTTCTAAATTGGCCCGCCAACTCCCCTGACCTTAGCCCCATAGAAAATCTGTGGGGTATTGTGAAAAGGAAGATGCAGAATGCCAGACCCAAAAACGCAGAAGAGTTGAAGGCCACTATCAGAGCAACCTGGGCTCTCATAACACCTGAGCAGTGCCAGAAACTCATCGACTCCATGCCACGCCGCATTAACGCAGTAATTGAGGCAAAAGGAGCTCCAACCAAGTATTGAGTATTGTACATGCTCATATTTTTCATTTTCATACTTTTCAGTTGGCCAACATTTCTAAAAATCCCTTTTTTGTATTAGCCTTAAGTAATATTCTAATTTTGTGACACACGGAATTTTGGATTTTCATTTGTTGCCACTTCAAATCATCAAAATTAAATGAAATAAACATTTGAATGCATCAGTCTGTGTGCAATGAATAAATATAATGTACAAGTTACACCTTTTGAATGCAATTACTGAAATAAATCAAGTTTTTCAAAATATTCTAATTTACTGGCTTTTACCTGTGTGTGTGTGTGTGTGTGTATATATATATATGTATGTGTGGGAAAAAAATCACAAGACTATTTCATCTCTACAGGCCTGTTTCATGAGGGGGGTACCCTCAATCATCAGGAGATTTTAATGGGAGCATTCGCATACCATGGTTTATATAGGGCACAGAGTGGGTGGGTACAGGCTGGCGTAGGGGTGTGGTGATTGGCCCATGTGTTACCTAGGAGGTGTTTCCGTCTATGGCGGCATGCTGTTACAATTTCGCTGCGCTTGTTGAGGGATGACAGGTCTGGACGGTAAATAATAAACAGTTTCTCTTTCAAGCATAGGTTACATCTTTTATTACCACTATTGTAAGGTGTGCTGGATGCAAGAATTTGCCATGTTATTGAATATTCAACATTATTGTCTTTGAGGTCCCAAATGTGTTTGCTGAGTTCTGTGGTATTTCGCAGGTTTTGGTTCCTGAAAGAAGCCTTGTGATTGTTCCATCTGGTTTTGAATTCTCCCTCGGTTAATCCTACATATGTGTCGGATGTGTTAATGTCCTTGCGTATTACCTTAGATTGGTAGACAACTGATGTTTGTAAGCACCCCCCGTTGAGAGGGCAATCAGGTTTCTTTCGACAGTTACAGCCTTTGTTGGTTTTGGAGTCGCTCTGTCCGGGGGCCGACGGCTCATTTGCAATTGTTTTGTTGTGGTTTGAGATGATTTGTCGTATATTGTTCATGCAGCTGTAGCTCAATTTAATGTTGTTCTTGTTGAATACTTTTCTTAGGGTGTTGTCTTTGGGAAAGTGTTTGTCAATCAGATTGAGGAATTTGTGTCCAATGTTAGTTGAGACGTTTTTGCTGTATGGGGGGTTGTACCAGATGATGTCGTTTCGTTTTCTGTTCTTTTTTGGCTGGTTTCCTGGCGTGGGTTCATAGGTGAGGGTGAAATTGTATCCGCTTTCATCAAGGGCTTTTTGGTACGGGGGGGTTGCTTGGTCAAATTCAGCTTTGCTAGATGACAGCATCGATAGCCTTTTATTGATTCCGGTAGGTATTCTTTTCGTGGTGGTGGGTGGATGGTTGCTGTCATGGTGCACGTATTGGAGTGTTGTGTTGGGTTTCGTGAATGGTTGGTAGCTGTTATTTCTCAGGTTGAAAGTGACGTCAAGGAAGTTGACGGTTTGCTTGTTGGCTTCAATCGTGATCCGTAGGCCGTTCTCTTTGAAAATTTGGCATATGCGCTTCTTGGTATTCTCGCTGCTCCTTGGCGAGGCGCGACACACTACCAGTCCGTCATCACGGTAAATACCAAGGTTCAGATTGAGGCTAGCGAGCTGGGAGAGGAGGAAACTCCCAGCACACCTTACAATAGTGGTAATAAAAGATGCAACCTATGCTTGAAAGAGAAACTGTTTATTATTTACCGTCCAGACCTGTCATCCCTCAACAAGCGCAGCGAAATTGTAACAGCATGCCGCCATAGACGGAAACACCTCCTAGGTAACACATGAGCCAATCACCACGCCCCTACGCCAGCCTGTACCCACCCACTCTGTGCCCTATATAAACCATAGTATGCAAATGCTCCCATTAAAATCTCCTGATGATTGAGGGTACCCCCCCCTCATGAAACAGGCCTGTAGAGATGAAATAGTCTTGTGATTTTTTTCCCACACATACATATATTGCGCTCTACTACGGTATCGAGCACTATTTTTTGGATAACCTTATTAAGACATATATATATATATATATATATATATATTAGTACAGGCCAAATGTTTGGACACACCTTCTCCTCATTCAATGTGTTATCTTTATTTCCATGACTATTTACATTGTAGATTGTCACTGAAGGCATCAAAACTATGAATGAACACATGTGGAGTTATGTACTTTACAAAAAAAGTTGAAATAACTGAAAACATGTTTTATATTCTAGTTTCTCCACCCTGCTTTGCACACTCTTGGCATTCACCTGTGAAGTGAAAACCGTTTGACAATCTACAATGTAAATAGTCATGAAAATAAAGAAAACGCATTGAATGAGAAGGTGTATTCAAACTTTTGGCCTGTACTGTGTATATATATATTTATACACATATTGTTGTATCCTTTCTATTTCTAGCGATCTTGAGACTCCACAAGAAAATAACCATTTGTTGGACGACAAACCCACAGCTGAAATTACTGTAAAGCCAGAGTGTGATCAAAGCAAGGAAGAAGAGAAAATAGACACGGTTGGTGGCTATTACATTTGTAGAAAAACCATAAAAGTGTTAACCACAGGACTGTACTCTATTTGTGGTGGTGGGTTGCAGGGGTTTGCCGTCTTCTATGAGCGCTTGTAAAGGAAATGCATGACACACAAAACACTTTCTGTCTTTCACTTTTAATGTTGGAATTATGCATTACACCAAAGATTCCGTACCGAAAAATATGAATACATTTGCCATAGGGTTACATGGTATACGACATAAATGTGGCTGCCGCCGAAAGAGCTTTTAATACTGTTGTTATAGCGTGATAATGCATGTTGATGGCACATTCGAGCAGTGTCCTGCAAATTTGACAGCGACAAGCGAATGAGTGCATCCTCAAGGCAATGTAGCGTCCTCACTGGCTGCTAACATCCCTCCACAGTGCAGCTTCTAAATCGCTGATCCTCGCCTCTATTGCAGCAAATAAACAGTTTGTTACTAGTATTATTATCAATGAAGAACAAGGACTAGCTACACTACACACCGTAGGAGGATATGCTAACCGCAAGCTCGAGCTCTTGAATGTGAGCAGAACTCGCCGGATCGGTACAAATATCGAAAGTAACGATACCAATTACAGTACCACTATAGGTCGATACTAATGTGGGTAAATAAATAAAAAAAGATTATAAAAAAAAAAAGATTGTGTTTTTGTTATTGTTTACAAACTCAGAAAATAAGTCCCTGGACACAGGAGGGCTTTAAGGGGAAAATCCAAATGATTTACCACAAAGCCAACAGCAGAAAATGTTTTAAATATCTAATTGATATTGTTACACCATTGTTCTGTGTTTTTGTCTGATTAGAAGTGTGGTCAAAAATTGAATCATTCAATGATCTTGAAAATGTTCAGTATCGGCATTGGTATGACCAATGCTGCCTCTGTAACTACTTGGCATTGAGTCGATACCTACATTTGTAGTATCACCCAATACTAATCCAAAGTATCCAAACAACAGAAGAAAAAGTGTAGCTAGAATCATGTTACAACTAAATGTAACCAGCTATTTATAGTAAATTGCCCTAATAAGTAGATTAATAACAGCTTTGACTAAATAATACAACTGGAAAAGACGCAATATGTGAAGGCATACTTCAGCAGCTAACTCAGGAGCCTTTCTAACTTGTTTTGAAATAGTTCTATTATCATTTATATGTCAAATGATATATTGTGATATACATCGTTATTGCAAGAGGCTGCAACATATATCACAAAATAGATTTGGGGCCATATCGCCCATCCCTGTCAGTAATTACATTTACAATTGTCACGTTTGTGTTGTCAGTGCCACTTTATAATATTGTTATTCATTTTCAGGGTGGAGCAGACAAAAAAGAAGTGGTGCGAGGAGAAGATGACGGTGTCTCTCAGATACACCTGGAAGCTCTAATCACTGGCCAGCACCCAAAAGATGAGACTCCTGGGCTCAGCCTTGATCCTGGTCCTGACACTGCCACACATACGGTGGTGTCAGGGAAGTGGGTCTGTGCCCAGTCTTCTCAATCCAAAAGTAATAACTTCAACAAACACCTCACTGACAAACTCGAGCTGCTGGCCAAGGCTTATACACACCAGGGGGACAAGTGGAGGGCACTGAGCTACTCCAAGGCTGTCAATGCACTGAAGAGCTATCACAAGACCGTTACATCCTATCAGGTAAGCTCAAGTAGATGCAGTGGATAGGTTTGTGTCATAGGTTCGTCAGTGGGCTGGATATTCATACATGGGTACGAATTCAATGATTCAAGGAACTGTATTGGCATACCAGCACACATGAAATTGCACAAAAATTAGTATCCAAGGTCCCAGTTTTAGCCCAATGAGTACCACAAGTACAATAGTATGTATATAGTAATTTAAATAGAGTAGTTTATGAATAACATAGGTTAATAGGAATATATTAAATATACAACAGAATGAATATACTCTATTGTAATACTGTAGTGCAGATATAATGTAAAACAATGACAGCAAACAAAATAAGCATTTTGAATGATCATTGGAAATAATGAAAAATGAAAATGTAAAATTGACTTCTTTAATATGAAATGTATTTTCTTCATGTCATTAAACTTTTTATAACTCGCTGAATTTTATGTAATGACAAAATGTATTGATTTTTCTTCTTTTCTTGATTGGAGGGAAAATAGGACATCTAGTTCTGATTCATAAAATATTAATTTTTGCAATTATTTTCTGGCAGGCAGGTATTAAACATGATTAAAGAAAATAGTCCGATTAATCACGCTCAAATTTGGGCTAATCATGATTATTCACAGGTTATTACTCGCTTGCATAATACTTCAAAAAAAAATATTTTGACACATGCATTTTATTGTCAGAACAGTTTTAAAATGTTTTTCTTGAATGCACGTCATTTATTTGACCAAAACTTGCTAACAGTTTTATCTAAAGTCCAGTCGGGTGTATTTTGAAGTGAAATTTGCAGTCGGAGTCTCCTCATTCGTCTTTGCACTGATGTATGCATTGATCTGATCACTGGCCAAATAACAACCTTTCAGGTAACCATTGACTGTTAAAGTAAAGGAGCACATGTGGTCAAAAAAATTGTGTGATTATTCTGTGTATTTACATGACTAATCCAATCATTTTTTTGTGATTATTCACAAGTTAACTCGTTATTTTTTACAGCTCTAGTCTAAACAGGTCATTGTTGATTTTTTAAATGCTATGTGTTTATAGTCTTACTATACATTGATTAGTAGGACAGTAATTGTTTCCTCCACACACAAGGCAATTGTTCTCTCAAAGTCTCATATTTATTTTTCTATGTGTCAGGAGGCGTGTCTTATACCAGGAATTGGCAAGCGCATGGCGGACAAAATAGATGAAATTATGGAAAGCGGTCATCTGCGCAAACTAGATCACATTGGGGAGGCTGTGCCAGTATTGGAGCTTTTCACAAACATCTGGGGTGCAGGAACCAAGACAGCACAACTGTGGTACCAACAGGTAAAACATCCTTTCTTCATCAATTCAGATGCCATGCTTCTTGTTCATGGCAGGCTGAACAAGTTTATCCCCGCTGACACAGGTTGGCGACTGATTTTGGGTCAGTTGGAGGACTGGCACAAAGTAACAATCATTCACGCTGCAATTCACACTTACAGGCATTTTAGAGCAGGGGTTCTTAAACTTTTGGACGTCGCAACTTAACATTTCCACTACAGAGGCGCCCATGGCCCACTCAAATATTACTACTGAATTAGTAAATTTACTCTTGATTTTAATAGTATTTAATAATTATGTCTAACCTACTTACCGTTTACAACCTTGTCTAATGATATGAAACCATGTGTTAATCACAAATAGTATTAGTTAAACACATAAACATTAAGCTTAGGTCAGGATTATTAGAAAAATAAGTACTAACAAAATATACTGAATAAGAACAATAGATTTACATACACTTACTGTATGTGGTGCTAAAATAAATTAACAAAATTAATAATGCATGTATTTTTCAAACTGTCAATAAAATTTTAGTGCAAATGAAAATACAGCTTCACCACTTTAGTCATAATGTTGAGTTTATTTCGAACATGCATGCATACATGTTTGCGCTTAAGAAACTTCTGCAGGACTTTAGCTCCAGACTTCTTTACGAGTATGCGTGTTTTTCCCCATCTTTATCAAAATATAACTATAGATGTCAACATTGTGTATGTGCCTAAAGCTTCATTTATAATCGTTGTATTTGGTAAATGCTTAACTCTTTTAGGTTTTGCTCACATTTGATATATTTTATTTAAATTCACTGAGTTATAAATAAATGATAAATGGGTTGTACTTGTATAGCGCTTTTCTACCTTCAAGGTACTCAAAGCGCTTTGACACTACTTCCACATTTACCCATTCACACACACATTCACACACTGATGGAGGGAGCTGCCATGCAAGGCGCTAACCAGCACCCATCAGGAGCAAGGGTGAAGTGTCTTGCTCAGGACACAACGGACATGACGAGGTTGGTACTAGGTGGGGATTGAACCAGGGACCCTCGGGTCGCGCACGGCCATTCTTCCACTGCGACACGGTGCTTTACGGAACACTGGTAGTAAACATTTGTTTTAAAAATACAAATAATATCAATATAATACTTAAATAGGAAACACTAAACGTTAAAAGTATATCAAACAAACCTTTAATAGAGTAGTTACCGCAAACCCGTGCATTCTTCGGCTCTGCTCTCTTTGGTGTGAGTGGTACTTTTGTCGTCTTTTTTCATAAAATCTTGCACTTTTCCGCCATTCTTGATTACCTCTCGAGGAACTCTGATGAAACATTTATCCTCTTTGCGATTCAAACGGTTCGTACAGCTGAAAACAACGCAAGCATAGGGCATTTTTCTTTGAGAAAGGCTAAATGGAGCTTAGTACCCATTGAGAACAGACGCTGGCTTGACCACCACTCTTAATTCAATGAGCCGGACGTGACGTCATTTTGAATCCAAGCAATGCACTGCTCTGATCAATGGGCCCCGTCCCTATGGTTAAGAAACACTGATTTAGAGCCTTCTATTGAACATGTGTTTGTACTGTGTTTGTCTAATACTTGATTTGGTAGGGATTCCGTACTTTGGAGGATGTTCGCACCAAAGCCCACTTAAGCCATTCTCAGAAAATAGGACTCAAGCACTATGACGACTTTCTGGACAGAATGCCCAGGGAAGAAGCTGCAGCCATTGAGAAAGTGGTACGTCGCTTTCTTTGTCTTCAACAGTTAGCATTCTGACTCCCAAACATCTCAAAGCAAAAAGTTCATGTTTGGGGAAAAAAACGGTGAGCTTTTCTTTAAAATGTGAGAAATAGGCCACACAACAAACCATCTCAGAGGGGAAAATGAACTCTTTAATACTTGTCTTAAATTAGCCAGATACAGTCACACCTCGGTTGTCTCTGTTATCATTACAGCCAAACTTTGCGCGTCACAAATAAATCGGTTTGGGGCCAAAGAAAGTTGCGTGTGCCAGCACTTTTGATGAAGAAGGTGAGAAACACTATGGAATTCAAGAAAGAATCCATAGTAAAATACGAAGATGGTATCTACGTAGCTTTCCCCTCCTCTACTTCTTGTGTGCTCCTTGTGGTTTTCCCCAAAAAGAGTTTTCAATAAATGTGGAAGTAATGTCAAATGTTCATTCTTCCATTTAATTTGTCGTGAATATTTACTTTGCAATGTTTTGTGCATGTAAAGCTATAATTATTCTCCATAAAAATGAATTTTTCTGGATGTCTGGAACAGATAGATGACTATGCAGCATGTGCAAGTGTCATGTGATGATTTAATAGGTTTACCTCTCAGTAATTAACTTGCAGAAGGCACCCTTGTTTATGACACTGAGGTTTTAGAAAAACGCCACCTTTGATGCGTCCACACTGGAGAATAACTAAAAAATCTAAAATAATAATATAAATTATATGTTGAAATATAAGTAAATATAAATAATACATTTGTAAATAAATAAAAACATAAAAAAGTGAGAATAAAAGCATATTACTATAATCTAAACAACAGAAAAAAAGCATGCATTAGTACCTCCGTGTTGGCCTGAGAGATACTATTATTTTTTTTTAATTTAGTTTGTTTCGGTCACATAATCAACTATTTTGTGTGATCAATTTAACAGTGCGGATTAGACATATTAACAATCATACACATACACACACAAAAAGAAAAAGAATGACCGAAAAAGGAATAGGCTGAAGTCAAGGCTTATATTTGCCTATCCTATACATTCCCTGAAAATTAGATTGCCTGGAACATCAACGTTCAAAAAATCATTGGGATGAAATTAATCGTCGCTATATTTGATAATTTTCCATTATTTCACCTTTTAAGGCTTTTTAAACCTTAACAAAGAACTACATGTCTTCAACTCATCACTGAGCTTGTTCCACCATTTAACTCCTAAAACTGAAATACATTTGTATTTTATATTCGTTCTTACTTTACATATTTCAAAAATCAATATCCCCCGTAAATTATAGTTTTCTCCTCTTAATTTAAATAACCTAAGAATACAAGCTGGAAGGCTGTTGTTCTTTATTCGAAACACAATTTCCATTGTTTTTAAAAACACAATATCTGAAAATGTTAACACATTAAAACTTATGAATAATGGATTGGTAGGTTCATGGTATCACGCTTTGTGTATTATTCTAATTACCCTTTTTTGAAGTTTAATTATTGGGTCTATATTTGTTTTATAAACATTTCCCCAAACGTCAACACAATTTTAGATATGGAAAAATAAAATAATAATAAATGGGCGGACTATGTTCTTCGGACTATGTTCTTCAAATGATAAAAACATTTTTGTACTGTTTTTGTAATGTGGGATAAAAGTCAGCTCCAAGTCAATAAATCTAATAAAATGGTTTGAAAACTAGTAATTTTTGTAAAGGTTTCTCTTTCTAGCCTTCAAGACCTATAACTAAAACCTATGTTTTGTGCTGGTTGAGCTGTAGGAAATGCACTGTCATCCATGACTTGATGTGTAAAATGCTGTTGAAAAGTGTATGTATTGGTCCTGTGTCATCCGTTGTTTAGCCCCATATCGCCATATGTAAGGCAATGGAGATCATCACGTTTGATGGCAATTAGTAAGCCTTGTGTGAACGTCAAAAAGCGCAATATGAATATGTATTAAATTTGGCAAGCCACAATTTTTCAACTTGGCCTGATGGCCTTACTTAGGGTACCCCTTTGCCAGATAATGGATAAAAAAATCCCCCAGATCCCAAATATTGTAGGAAAAATGGAAGGCTACCCTTAAAGAGTTTCATATAATCTTTAATTTTCAATTGGCCATGTGTCTTACTTTTATTCATATAAATAGTGACTCTTGTATGTGTATTTCTGGGATATGCAGGTAAGGGATGCGGCCCTGGGTATAGATTCCGGCCTTGTGGCAATGGCTTGTGGCTCCTACCGCCGAGGGAAGACCACATGTGGAGATGTTGATGTTCTGATATCACACCCTGATGGGAAGTCCCACAGGGGTATTTTTAACAAAGTGCTTCAGGTCCTCCATGACAGCGGTATGTTCTGTCACATTTAACAAGTACAACATTTTCTCGTCCAACGAAATACACTCAAATCATGTTGAATTTTTCCATGCAGGCTTTTTGACTGATGACCTGGTGAGCCATGAGGAAAATGGAGATCAGAAGAAATACATGGGTGTGTGTCGTCTGCCAGGACCAGACCGCCGCCATCGTAGGTTGGACATTATTGTGGTGCCCTATCAAGAGTTTGCCTGTTCTCTAATGTATTTTACAGGCTCTGCACACTTTAATCGCTCAATGAGAGCCCTGGCGAAAACCAAAAATATGAGCTTGTCAGAGCATTCGCTTAACAAAAGTGTAGTACGCCAAGGTAGCGCCAAGGTGCATGCTGGCACACCTCTACCTACACTTACAGAGAAGGATGTGTTTAATCTGTTGGGTATACCATACAGAGAGCCTGGTGAAAGGGACTGGTGATGGTTTCTGGGACATTTGAACTCTTCACAACAGATTGTTGATTCTAGCGCCACCTATAATATTGTCTGCCTCTAGCGGATTTGTCTGCTTTTTTACACTGTCATCATGCACACATGGAAAAAAACTTGCTTCAGAAAGTTTGGTACTCAAGCTTAATGAACATGCACATGAAAAAATAGATTGTTTTTATTTGCACACTATTTTACTCAGCTAATACAATGAACACAATCTTAAATCATGGAACCTGTCACTAATAAAATATTTTAAACAAAGTACATGAAATCAAAGTGGAATATTTAATACAAACACTATTTTTTGCTAAATATTTCTCTTTGTCCCCTTGAAGTGACTGTTCTAATCCCTTTAACAGCTCAGTACACTGAAAAGTGTCACACAGTATATGGTAGGTACAAAGGGATGTTTATTTGCCTTAAAATGTGGCTAAGAATAGTATGGTTTTAAATGTTTATGTGACACTTTTTGTCATACAATGGTTTGTAAAGACAATCATGTTCATGTGTAAAAGTGATTCCCTCATTAGGACTTTACCCTGGCTGCCTGCTAATTCACCCTTTGACCATCTGAGGCTCCTGATGCTTGTCAAATACATTACTGCTGCTGTTGCCAGGCAACACTTCTTCCTGCATTCCCCTTCGACTTGTCTGATGTGCATTCAAGTTGTTACTTGGGCTTCTAGAACCACAAAAGCACGTCTAGCAGTGAGTGTTGCCTCCTCATCCTTCTCAAACCAAAGTATGTCATTTATGTATTATATTTTCATTAGTGTTGTCAATTAAAAATATTTTATCACATTAATCACATATTTGCATTTTGATTAAATGTGATTAATCACAGTAAATTACAAGACTCCAATATTTTGATGTAAATTACACGCATGTTAAATTTGAAATAACTTTAAAAAAGACCCCAATATTTTTTATTGTCAGAAAGTTAAACAGTAACATTTAAATGTTGCATTACATTTATTTGTTCAAAGCTTGCTTACAGTTTTATCTTAAGTATCGTATATTTGCACTGACATATGTATCACTGACCACAGAGCGGGAATATTGTACTAAATTGTTTAAAGGACACATTTACAGAAAGCTCATGACCGGGGCGCCAAACTTCTCCTTTCACTGTTATTCTTATTTTGTATAATCCGGAAAACCAGCGTCCTATGCGATAGACATTTGATTGTGGTACTTTTATTGTATTCCTACTGTTTTTAAGGACCTTCTGTAAAAATATGAGTGCTTCACAAGTTTTTTTAACTGAACTCATGGGCCACTAGTTTAATAGCCTGCCCTAAATGATAAAAAAAGAGAGGACCTAAAACGGAACCTTGAGGAACAATAATGGATTTATAAAGCACTTCACAGTGAGAACTAAGAACCCATCATTCATTCACTCTGCATTGACACTGATGGTGGTAAGCTACATTTGTAGCCACAGCTACCTTGGGGTAGATTGACAGAAACATTAAATGGGAAACCTTGGTGCACAGCCATTTTCAGATTTCTCCAGATATGTTTCATTGGATTCAAGTCTGGGCTTTGGCTGGGCCACTCAAGGACACTTACAGATGTGTCCTGAAGCCATTCCTTTTTGATATCTTGGCTGTATACTTAGGGTCTTTGTCCTGCTGAAAGATGAACCGACGTTCCAGTCTGAGTTCAAAGCGCTCTGAAGCAGGTTGTCATCCAGGAAGTCTCTCTACATTGCTGCATTCATCTTTCCCTCTATCCTGACTTGTGTCCCAGTTCCTGCCACTGAAAAACATCCCCACATTATGATGTTGTCACAACCATGCTTCATTGTAGGAATGGTATTGGCCTGGTGATGAGCGGTGCCTGGTTTCCTCCAAACATGATGCCTGTCACACCAAAGAGTTCAATCTTTGTTTCATTAGACCAGAGAATTGTGTTTCTCATGGTCGTAGTCTTTTACATGCTATTTGGGAAACGTGTACTAAGGAATGTCTTCTGTCTGGCCAATCTACCATACAGGCCTGATTGGTGGATTACTACAGAGATGGTTGTCCTTCTCTAAGGTTCTCCTCTCTCCTGCCTCCACAGAGGATTGTTGTTGCTCTGACAGAGTGACCCTTACTGAGCTCTTCTCTCCCAATTTCTACGTTTAAACGGATGAAGGATGTCACTGTGCTTAATGGGACCTTCAAAGCAGTAGGTATTTTTCTGTACCCTTCCCCAGATTTGTGCCTCGAGACAAGCCTATCTCAGAGGTCTACAGACAATTCCCTTGACTTCATGTTTAGTTTGTGGTCTGTCATGCACTGTTGGGTGTGGGACCTTATATGTAGACAGATCCAAATCATCTCCAACCAACTGAATTCACCACATCAAATCAATCTTTAGGAACATCTCAAGGATGATCGGTTAAAACAGGATGCCTGTGAATTTGCTGCAAAATTATTGCCTCCCGTGGGGCCAAGAATGGCTCTGCCGAATAGCAACCTGCTCTGCCTTTCAGGTAACCAGCTATTGTTAAGGTGAAGGAGCATGTACTGCCAAAATAAATTCTGTGATTAACCTGCATACTGTAAATACATGATTAATGCAATGATTTTTTGGTAAATAATCGCATGAGTTAACACATTAACTTTGACAGCCCTAATTTTAATAGATAACCTTTAATAATACATTATTATTGGACTATAATTAGAAAAACATGAAGCACAAAAGAATACTCAATAATTAGTCATCCTTTGGAGGACTAAAACAAGAAAATAAATTGGTGATTTGGCAGCAAAGTCTATGCGTCCTCTTTGAACATTTCCCGCAGGAGCCATTGGAAGCTGGTTTAGAAGCTTGAATGAGTCTGTCCCGATCTGAACAATGGGACTGTATATATTTTGTTTTTGCGGTATTCCTTTGGCTTTCCCTCCATCATGGTGCGAGCGGTGCAACAGTAGTCTATGCTCTGGTGGTTGGAAATGTTCAGGTGAGCCATTGTAATGAAAGAGTGCAGCAAGGCCTGATGGGGATTGATCCTTTGACCCGCGTCAAGGTGCAACATCCATTTCAGCAACTCCACAAATGCCTTCCGATCGTCCGCCTCAGCAGCCTGTCCAGGATAAAACGTGGCCAAGAAGTCCAGACAGCTAGGGGTTTTAATGAAGCCACTCCACTCCAGAGGTTTAACGTGGTTGGCTGCTTCATACTCTTCTGGTGTCTTCAGTCTGTAGCTTAGACCTCCACTGGCCTCCCTAGTGAAGAAGCGCTTTGTATGTTTCCCAACACTGAGCAGGTGGTCCTCTGGTTGACCCAGAACCTCCACCATACACTTCATCATCTGGTATTCACAGTCAACAGGGAAGTGGTTGTCAGCTAGGTAGAGGAACGCCAGGACACAGCCCACGCCCGAGATGTCTACAGCCTCAGTGAGAGGAAGGCCGAGGGCCGCTTCCGGAGCTCCGTAACTAATCTTTTGGCTGAATCTTCATCCCGAGATGGACATCGGCTGATGGGAGAGAAAGCCCAAAGTCTATTAACTTTACCCTGAGAGGCCGGTCGTCCTTGTTTACACACATGATGTTGTCCGGTTTAATGTCTGCATGCAGGATACCGAGATGCCTCAGAGCATCCAAGGGCCACCAGGAGCTGCTTGGCAACTGATCGTATTTCACTTAGCGACATCGGCACCCACTCTTGTCCTACAATCAGATCGAACAGGTGACAGTCCAGCATCTGAAAAACCAAAAAGGTATGTCCCATGTACAAACCCCGTTTCCATATGAGTTGGGAAATTGTGTTAGATGTAAATATAAACGGAATACAATGATTTGCAAATCATTTTCAACCCATATTCAGTTGAACATGCCACAAGGACAACATATTTGATGTTCAAACTGATAAACATTTTTGTTTTTGCAAATAATCATTAAGTTTAGAATTTTATGTCAGCAACAGGTGACAAAGAAGTTGGGAAAGGTGGCAATAAATACTGATAAAGTTGAGGAATGCTCATCAAAGACTTATTTGGAACATCCCACAGGTGTGCAGGCTAATTGGGAACAGGTGGGGGCCATGATTGGGTATAAAAACAGCTTCCCAAAAAATGCTCAGTCTTTCACAAGAAAGGATGGGGCGAGGTACACCCCTTTGTCCACAACTGCGTGAGCAAATAGTCAAACAGTTTAAGAACAACATTTTTCAAAGTGCAATTGCAAGAAATTTAGGAATTTCAACATCTACAGTCCATAATATCATCAGAAGGTTCAGAGAATCTGGAGAAATCACTCCACGTAAGCGGCATGGCCGGAAACCAACATTGAATGACCATGACCTTCGATCCCTCAGACGGCACTGTATCAAAAACCGACATCAATCTCTAAAGGATATCACCACATGGGCTCAGGAACACTAAATACAGTTCGTCGCTACATCTGTAAGTGCAAGTTAAAGCTCTACTATGCAAAGCGAAAGCCATTTATCAACAACATCCAGAAATGCCCCTGGCTTCTCTGGGCCCGAGATCATGTAAGATGGACTCATGCAAAGTGGAAAAGTGTTCTGTGGTCTGACGAGTCCACATTTCAAATAGTTTTTGGAAATATTCGACATCGTGTAATCCGGACCAAAGGGGAAGCGAACCATCCAGACTGTTATCGACGCAAAGTTCAAAAGCCAGCATCTGTGACGGTATGGGGGTGTATTAGTGCCCAAGGCATGGGTAACTTACACATCTGTAAAGGCACCATTAATGCTGAAAGGTACATACAGGTTTTGGAACAACATATGCTGCCATCTAAGCGCCGTCTTTTTCATGGACGCCCCTGCTTATTTCAGCAAGACAATGCCAAGCCACATTCAGCACGTGTTACAACAGCGTGGCTTCGTAAAAAAAGAGTGCGGGTACTTTCCTGTTCCGCCTGCAGTCCAGACCTGTCTCCCATCGAAAATGTGTGAGGCATTATGAAGCGTAAAATACGACAGCAGAGACCCCGGATTGTTGAACGACTGAAGCTCTACATAAAACAAGAATGGGAAAGAATTCCACTTTCAAAGCTTCAACAATTAGTTTCCTCAGTTCCCAATCGTTTACTGAGTGTTGTTAAAAGGAAAGGCCATGTAACACAGTGGTGAACATGCCCTTTCCCAACTACTTTGGCACGTGTTACAGCCATGAAATTCTAAGTTAATTATTATTTGCAAAAAAAAATAAAGTTTATGAGTTTGAACATCAAATATCTTGTCTTTGTAGTGCATTCAATTGAATATGGGTTGAAAAGGATTTGCAAATCATTGTATTCCGTTTATATTTACATCTCACACAATTTCCCAACTCATATGGAATCGGGGTTTGTAATCAAAGCCCTCTAAGAACTGTGTAGCGGTAAAGTCCTATACTCTTACTGCTACTGGTTGCCGAATATAACTGAAGCTAGTTTAGACATGTGCAGCTGGCTAATAATTGATGTCCAGAATTTTGTCCATGTTTAGCACAAATATTTATTAGTTTATTAGTCACGTAAATCAAACTCACTTTGTAACAAAAAACGGAAAATAAACGGGAGCAAACAAATCAAAGCCTGGCACAGTCAAAAACTGTTGCACCTCCACTCAGCAACACCTGAGCAAGATCCCAGCCCCTCCCTAAGTAGACTGGCACTTGGCCTTGAGCCAACTCCTTTAGTGACGTCATGAATTTGACGGACAGAAAGAGTAAATGGCTCTAACAATGGCTCTAACACACCAGCTCCTAATTGCTACTGGCGTGATGAACAGAGCAATTGAATTAAAAATAAATACATAAAAATAGAGCCATAATACCAAAACAAAACCTTTTTTCTTTGGTTTTCATGTTCCCTTTTGCAATAATGCAGTTATTTTACTCCATACCTTCACATAGAAGGCATATCTTTGTTATGGGTCTTTCTATTATGCTCGTTTTGGTTTGCAGACGAACTGAACGTACAAGGCCTTTCCTATCAGGAAAGGTTTCCAGTATTCTTCCAAGGATCCAACTTCCTCTTGGTGCTGAAGCATCCACTACTGTGACAATATCTCCTGGTGTGAAACATCTTTTTTCATTTGTCCACTTTTGTCGCTCTTATAGCAACGGTAAATACTTGTGAATCCACCTTTTCCAAAAAAGGTCAGCGATATATTGACTCTGCCTCCATCTTCTTTTTGCATACAGATCCATCTTTGTAAACAGACCTGGTGGAAGAACTGGTTTTCCTTTCATAAGGAGTAAGTGATTTGGCGTCAGAGCCTCAAGGTCATTTGGGTCATCCGATGGTCTTGGGATGGGGCGATCATTTAGTATAGCTTCAACTTCGCACAACACAGTTTGAAAGCCTTCATCGTCCAGTGTTTGTTGGCGAAGCACCGCACTTAAGATCTTTCTGATCATTCTGATGATGCGCTCCCATATGCCGCCATAATGAGAAGCAGCCGGTGGGTTGAAACTCCATTTGATTCCCTTTTGTGCTAGAGATCTTTCGATAAGGGCTTGATCAAAGGAAGCCAAGGCCTGTCTTAGCTCCCTTTCTGTTCCCACAAAGTTGGTACCATTGTCGGATCTCATGTGGGAAACTTGTCCTCTTCTACAGACAAATCTTCTGATAGCGTTAATGCATGAGCTTGTATCGAGGGAGTAAGCCACTTCCAGATGAACAGCTCTACTTGCCATGCAAGTGAATATTACTCCATAACGCTTTACGATGCTTCGCCCTCTTTTCACGTTGATGGGGCCAAAATAGTCCACGCCCACGTTTGTGAACGGGGGAGATCTGGAGTGACTCTCTCTGTGGGCAGGTCCTCCATTTTTTGTTCACCAGTCTTTCCTCTGTATTGTCTGCAGAATCTGCACTTTGTGGTGACCTTCCTCTCCGCAGAATTGGCGTTTGTGATCCAAAACCTTTTCCTTACAGTTGAAAGTATATGATTCCTTCCTCCATGACCAAGTAGTTGGTGGAAATGCCAGAGAATAAGGCTGGAGATGTGTTGGTCTTTAGATAAGATGAGGGGATGCCTTACATCTTCGGGCATAGCTGCTTTGTTTAGTCGACCCCCAACTCTCAGAAGACCTCCATCTAGAATTGGATCTAGCTTGTAGATGGAGCTGCTCTTTTGTACTGGTTTCCCAGAGGTTAACAAAGTGATTTCGCTGTGGAATCTTTCTTGCTGACAAAAATAAATTATTGATACCTCTGCTTCTGAGAGATCATCAAGAGACAACTTCTGGCTTCCCAGTGAAGCTCTCACAGCCTGCATTTCCTTATGCGCATCCAATACTAGTGATCCATTACCAACAGTACGTGTAGACTGTAGCTGTCTTCTTTTCCTACTCATGTTTAGCAAGACCTTTTTTAGCTTGAGGATCCAGGCAACTGCAACCTTCAATCTTTGCCAGTCAGAGAAATAAGTTATTAGTTGATGAGTAGCGTTCACATCGTTAACAACAGTTGCATTCACTATGAGATTGCGTTTAACTTCTGGGTCCTCAGCAGAGACATTGATGTCTATCGGCCCTTCTGGCCAGCTTTCCTTAGGCTCCCATAGAAACATTGGGCTTCCAATCCACCTCTGTTTGACCAGATCTTCTGCCTTCAATCCTCTTGAAGCATCGTAGGCAGGGTTTTTTGTTGTGGGGATGTATTGCCACTGTGACACATCTGTGTGGTCCCTTATTGTTGTCACCCTGTTTGCAACAAATGTCTTGAACCTCTTATCTTCATTTTTATGTACTTTAGAACTGATGTGCTATCTGTCCAAAATACAGATTTTTCCAGAGGAAGGTGCAGCTCTGCCTGGAGCATTTTGTCCACTCAAACAGCGACGACGGCCCCTGTGAGTTCCAGGCGAGGTATGGTGACAGGCTTCAGCAGAGCCACTCGGGCCTTTCCAAACAAGAAAGCAACATGAACTACTTTCTGTGTGTTTTCCATTTTGAGGTATGTGACAGTACCATAGGCATCTTCAGGAGCATCTGACAAGTGATGCAATTGGGCAGTTGCAATACCTCCGAAGTTCTTGGGCTGGATACAACGATGGATCTTGAAATCTGCCACTTTCTCAAGGTCTGCTAGCCATTTGTTACACTTGTGCTGGAAGGCTTGAGGTATCGGGTCATCCCAATCACACTTCTGTCTGCATAACTTCTGCAACAACAGCTTAGCAGGGAGTATGAGTGGTGCTAGGAATCCTAACGGATCATAGACAGAACTGATTATGGACAGCATGCCGCGCTTTGTGCGGGGCTTCTCCTTGACACTTGAAGGTAAAGGTGTATGTCTCAATGCACCACTGAAACTAAAGCTCTCTCCATTGGTAACTTGTCTCTGTCCAGATCTAATTCATGCAGGGTTTTGATTTGTGTTCTTCTGGGATGCTTTGAAGCACCTTCCGGCTATTGCTGATCCATTTTGTGAGATTGAAACCTCCTTTCTGGCAGACAGACCTGAGCTCAGGGATCAAGCAGACAACAACCTCATCAGAGGGAAGGCTTTTCAGCAGGTCATCCATGTAGAAGTTCCTGTTAATGGTGTCGATAACCTCTACTGGAAAGCTGTGCTTGTTGTCGTTAGCGGTCTTTCTAAGAGCAAAGCATGAGCAGCTGGGTGACGAAAGTGCTCCGAACAAATGAACAGTCATGCGATGTTCCACAAGATCTTGCTTCAAGTCCCCCTCAGGCCACCACAGGAATCTCAAAAAATCCCTGTGCTCTTCTGCCACCTTGACTTGGTGGAACATGGCCTCTATATCTGCCATTACTGCCACAAATTATTGTCTGAACCGTAGAAGGACTCCTACTAAGGTGTTGGTTAGGTTAGGGCCTTGTAGGAGTTGACTGTTGAGTGAGACCCCTTTAAACTCTGCTCCACAGTATTGATAAGTTTGGGTCGCTATTATCGGGGAGACTCACTTTCACGCCCACCCGTCATACGGCAAGGGCTCCCCATTCACTGTGAGCACACTTAGAGGTTTACGCCCTATGAGATCTGCTAATGGCCGTGGCTTACGGTCGGGAAGGTAAGTTTCTACCCACTTACGATCAAGAAGACTCCCTTGAGCACCTGTGTCAAGCAAACATTCAACTGTAAAATTGTTAATGTTGCACTTGACCCTGCATTTCTTCCCTACTAACTGGGCTACTTGTTCCCGCACCTCATTGTTTTTGGACTGAAGAGAGGACATTCCAATGTTTCTTACATGTGCTGGTCTCTCCCCTGGTGGCTTCACCTCTGTAGGGCTCCAAGGACTGCTGTTCATTATGGTGTGGACATCAGCAGGGGGTTGGTTGGCACCCTTGACAGGAGGCCTCTTGAGACAGCCAACAGCACTGTGCCCGACCTCGCTACATAGGAAACAATGGTAACATTGTGCCTTCTTCAGCACACTCGGGGCAGCTATATTGTCTTGCTGTTTGCCTGGGCCTTGGTCTGGCATTTGTGCATCTACAGGGTTGTTCTAACGTTTGGTTAGCTGTGAGACACTCAACCAGTTTTGTCAGGGCATCAACTTTGGAATTAAGTTCCTTTATCACATTGCTTTTATTCTTTGCCTTATGCCGTAATGTTTTATCCATGACCTTATCAATCTCAAGTTGGGGACTGTGAGCGTGTATTACCTTATGACGAGATCCGTGAGCAAGTCTTTGCTGCCTCTCACTCTCTTCACCGCACACCTGGTTCACATGCTAAATTAGTTCTTCATCTGACACAGCACAGTTGCACAACCGTGGTTTAAGTTCGGTGCAAATGTCACTAGATTTGGGTAGGAGGCCCTGGAGAATAGTGTGCAAAAATACATTCTGCACTGCACGAGGTTCATACTCAATGTCTATATTACCTTGTCTAGATGCAAATAGCACTTTCTGTTTTAGTCCAATCATCCTGTACAGGAACTGTTGGGGACTTTCACTCTCACGCTGCCGGGTGCTCATCATCTCCTGGAACAACTCACTTCCACTTTTTCCACTTAAGTGGGAGCGCAAAAAGCTTCTGAGCTCACAGAGTGTGTAATCATCCTTGTTAACTAGCATATCTTTGAACTGTCCGGGTCTGACAATACGGAGGATGCCCTGGATGATTTCACCTTCAGAATGACATGCTTTGAGCCCATCTATCTGTTTACAAAGTCCATGGTAGCTAATATCTGACACACTGTCCCCCATCTGACCCCCGTGAACTTTAAATTATCTACGCTGAAGTAGGGCTATATCTCGTAAAGGAACCATACTACTAGGGCGAGCGTGAGAAGCGGCTTGATGTAGTGTTTGGGTACCAGCTCAGGTATGTATGAGCTTGCCGTGTATCAGTCAAAGTAGGTATGTTTATGGAGTCGTACATATGTGTTGCGTTATACGTGCGTGTCTTCTGTGTTTCATATTCAGATATCTTTCTCCCCAAAGACTCTTAATTGGCCATTAATGTTTGGTACGCGAGTGCTTGTGGATCAGCGGAAACATGTGGCAATGTGTCATCACTGGTATCCCTATGTCCCTGTTGTATAGTTGTCAGTTGTAAGGGTGGTGGGTTAATGACGACACTCTGTTTGCTTAGCGTTACGGACTTCGGCGAAACGACTGGCCCTGATGTCATTAAAGGGGAACATTATCACCAGACCTATGTAAGCGTCAATATATACCTTGATGTTGCAGAAAAAAGACCATATATTTTTTTAACCGATTTCCGAACTCTAAATGGGTGAATTTTGGCGAATTAAATGCCTTTCTAATATTCGCTCTCGGAGCGATGACGTCACAACGTGGCGTCACATCGGGAAGCAATCCGCCATTTTC
>NC_084574.2:25072500-25140000 GCF_033978685.3 Nerophis lumbriciformis
ACAAAAGGCACGTCCCGCTAGGAAAAGGCACTGAAGCATAGGGATGGCTATGCGAAACAAAAGTAAAACTGAACTGGCTACAAAGTAAACAAAAACAGAATACTGGACTACAGCAAAAACTTACAGCGTGTGGCAAAGTACATGCGTACACGACATGACAATCAACACTGTCCCCACAAAGAAGGATAGCGTCCGCACAACTAAAATAGTCTTGATTGTGAAAACAAAGCAGGTGCGGGCAATAGCGCTCACAGTAAGGCGTGAAGCTGCTACAGGAGGACACCAACAAAACAGGGAGGGTCACCAAAATAACAGTGCAGGACAGAAACTAAAGCACTACACACAGGAAACAACAACAAACTCAAAATTATGCACGACTACCTGGTGGAGTTTCATTTTTTTAACATTTGTCCATTTATACTCTAGCCTTTGAATAGCCCCCTTTTTTTTTGACCAGTTGATCTGCCGTTTCTTTTCTTTTCTCCTCTGCTCCCCCCTATCCCTTGTGGAGGGGGAGACACACAGGTCCGGTGGCCATGGATGGGGTGCTGGCTGTCCGGGGTCGGGACCCGGGGTGGACCGCTCGCCTGTGTATCGGTTGGGAACATCTCTGCGCTGCTGACCCGTCTCCGCTCGGGATGGTTTCCTGCTGACCCCACTGTGGACTGGACTCTTACTGTTATGCTGGATCCACTATGGACTGTACTCTCACAATATTATGTTAGACCCACTCGACATCCATTGCATTCGGTCTCCCTAGAGGGGGTGGGGGGTTACCCACATATGCGGTACTCTCCAAGTTTTCTCATAGTCATTCACATCGATGTCCCACTGGGGTGAGTTTTTCCTTGCCCTTATGTGGGCTCTGTACCGAGGATGTCGTTGTGGCTTGTGCAGCCCTTTGAGACACTTGTGATTTAGGGCTATATAAATAAACATTGATTGATTGATTGATTGATTTTCTGCTGGTGGTTTGTCTCCAAAAAATGTGCTATGGCTCAAAAAAGGTTGAAAAACACTAATATAAATAAACTTTGATTGATTGATTGATTGATTGATCACTGTTACAAGCGGCCCCTTGAAGACAGCCATAACTACTATATAAAGTGGCCCTCAATGAAAAGGAGTCTGTCACCCCTGCTTCAGATCATGCGGAAAAGACGCATTGATTTGTGATTGGTCGGCCAACGCCGCGCTGTCCAATGGCGCTTGAGTCCGTGAAACCGGTAAGCCATCCACGCAGCTGCGAGCCATTCACGTTGCGCACGTGGACCGGGTGGAGGCGACCACGCCACACCCAGCACACGCAGGCCAAGCCCTCACGCGGAAGGAACAGATTGTGTAACAGCTGAAGAAGCGGAGCTTCACCAGTTGCTCCCTCCGTGTGCCTTATCCACTGCACCCACCATGCCGGGGAGTGAGCGCACTCAGCCGCCCTTCCGCGCGTCGGCGCCGGCGAATTAGTGGAGGGGGTTCGAATGTGAAGTGGATGTTTTTTCCCGTAGTTGTCGCAACTTTTTTCGGGAGGCATGAGAGGCGCGTGTGTGGCTCTTAAAATGGGATTGTTTTTGCACAACGCCGCGCCTGTCACCCCCACGGCCGCCACCACGGAAAGGGTAAGCTGCCGTAAACACGTCGGGCTCGGACAGGGATGCTAGCATGCTAGCTGCTAGTTTACCTGGCTAACTTACTGTTAGCATGCTGGCGATGTAAACATTCACTCCTTCGTCAAACGTAAAGCTAGCTGCCGTTGCGTGACAGGACACATAATGTATAATGTTGTTAATGGTTGGATAGCTTTAAGAGACACTGTCCTGTCGAAAAGAAGAATATACGCTCTATAGTAGCGCTAGCTAACTCACCTAGCATAGGAAGCCTTGAGGACTCAGGGCCTTGCTATGGTGTTGTTTTGCTGCTTTTTTGCCTCAGGAAAGTCGCATTAACTTTATTTTTGAGTGTCTATGTATATACGTGTTGATGCAGAAGTCGTTTATATTCCCTAAAAATGTTAGTTTTTTTAGACGTGTTTGTCAATACTATGCTAGTGCACTCCTATTTTAGTCCATGCAAATGTTTGTTGTGTAACAATAAAAATGTAACTTATGATTTCAAAGCAAGTTATCCACCAATTTAGATGTACAAAAATCTAAATAGGCAAATGCATCGCAATTGTGTAATAATATGATGAGGCGATTATACAACCGGCCCCCTGAAGACATCCATAACTACTATGGCCCCTTCTACACTAAGCCGGCTAAGGTTATCCAGGGTAAATCCCACCTAACCTTATCCTTGTCCACATACACACAATGGTCATTTAAGACCCCCTCCGTCCGGTCCTAGTCACCTCCAGTGTTGCTTTGTGTGCAAGTTCTTAAATTTAACTTATCTGAACAATATCCAGTGTTGTGGTATTTCAATTAACTGGAATCCAGTGTGCCGTGGGGCTCTTTTTGTAGTGAATCACACCTGAGCCATCATAAATTAATCAAATCTTATAATTGCGTTAATGGTTGGATAGCTTTAAGAGACACTGTCCTGTCAAAGAAGAATGTACGCTCTCTAGTAGCAGTAGCTAACTCACCTAGCATAGGAAGCCTCGGGGACTCAGGGCCTTGCTATGGTGTTGTTTTGTTGCTTTTTGCCTCGGGAAAGTTGCATTAACTTTATTTTTGAGTGTCTACGTATATACGTGTTGATGCAGAAGTCGTTTATATTCCCAAAAATTTTTAGTTTTTTTAGACGTGTTGCACTCCTATTTTAGTCCATGCAAATGTTTGTTGTGTAACATCAAAAATGTGACTTATGATTTCAAAGCAAGTTATCCACCTATTTGGATGTACACAAATCTAAATAGGCAAATGCATCGCAATTGTGTAATAATATGATGAGGCCATTGTACAAGCGGCCCCCTGAAGACAGCCATAACTACTATGGCCCCTTCTACACTAATCCAGGATAAATCCCACCTAACCTTATCCTTGTCCACATACACACAATGGTCGTTTAAGACCCCTTCCGTCCGGTCCTAGTTACCTCCAGTGTTGCTTTGTGTGCAAGTTCTTAAATTTAACTTATCTGAACAATATCCAGTGTTGTGGTATTTAAATTAACTGGAATCCAGTGTGCCGTGGGGCCCTTTTGTAGTGAATCACACCTGAGCCATCATAAATTAATCAAATCTTATAATGTTGTTAATGATTGGATAGCTTTAAGAGACACTGTCCTGTCGAAAAGAAGAATATACGCTCTATAGTAGCGGTAGCTAGCTCACCTAGCATAGGAAGCCTTGAGGACTCAGGGCCTTGCTATGGTGTTGTTTTGCTGCTTTTTGCCTCGGAAAAGTCGCATTAACTTTATCTTTGAGTGTCTACGTATATACGTGTTGATGCAGAAGTCTTTTATATTCCCTAAAAATGTTAGTTTTTTTAGACGTCTTTGTCAATACTATGCTAGTGCACTCCTATTTTAGTCCATGCAAATGTTTGTTGTGTAACATCAAAAATGTGACTTATGATTTCAAAGCAAGTTATCCACCAATTTAGTTGTACAAAAATATAAATAGGCAAATGCATCACAATTGTGTAATAATGTGATGAGGCGATTATACAAGCGGCCCCCTGAAGACAGCCATAACTACTATGGCTCCTTCTACACTAATCTGGCTAAGGTTATCCAGGGTAAATCCCACCTAACCTTATCCTTGTCCACATACACACAATGGTCGTTTAAGACCCCCTCCGTCCGCCGGCGCAACGCAACCTAGTAGGCCGTCATAGTCACCTCCAGTGTTGCTTTGTGTGCAAGTTCTTAAATTGAACTTGTCTGAACAATATCCAGTGTTGTGGTATTTCAATTAACTGGAATCCAGTGTGCTGTGGGGCCCTATTGTAGTGAATCACACCTGAGCCATCATAAATTAATCAAATCTTATAATGGCGTTAATGATTGGATAGCTTTAAGAGACACTGTCCTGTCGAAAAGAAGAATGCACGCTCTCTAGTAGCAGTAGCTAACTCACCTAGCATCGGAAGCCTTGAGGACTCAGGGCCTTGTTATGGTGTTGTTTTGTTGCTTTTTGCCTCGGGAAAGTCGCATTAACTTTCTTTTTGAGTGTCTATGTATATACGTGTTGATGCAGAAGTCGTTTACATTCCCTAAAATGTTTTGTTTTTTTAGACATGCTTGTCAACACTATGCCAGTGCACTCCTATTTTAGTCCATGCAAATGTTTGTTGTGTACCTCTAAAATTTTGACTTATGATTTCAAAGCAAGTTATCCACCAATTTGGATGTACAAAAATCTAAATAGGCAAATGCATCGCAATTGTGTAATAATATGATGAGGCGATTATACAAGCGGCCCCCTGAAGACAACTATAACTACTATGGTCCCTAAACCGGCTAAGGTTATCCAGGATAAATCCCACCTAACCTTATCCTTGTCCACCTACACACAATGGTCGTTTAAGACCCCTTCCGTCCGCCGGCGCAACGCGACCTAGTATGCAGTCATAGTCACCTCCAGTGTTGCTTTGTGTGAAAATTCTTGAATTTAACTTATCTGAACAATATCCAGTGTTGTGGTATTTCAATTAACTGGCCTCAGGAAACTCGCATTAACTTTATTTTTGAGTGTACATGCATAGACGTGTTGATGCAGAAGTTGTGTACATTCCCAAAAAGTTTTTGTTTTTTTAGACGTGCTTGTCAATACTATGCCAGTGCACTCCTATTTTAGTCTATGCAAATTTTTGTTGTGTAACATTAAATATGTGCTGTGAATTTTCATCTTTCTTAATCCCCAGTGTTGTCTAAATCACCGTTTTTCAACCTTTTTTCAGGCCTAGGCACATTTTTTTCATTGACAAAATCCAGAGGCACACCACCAGCAGAAATTATTTTTAAAAATGAGACTCAGTAGTCGATATTGACAGTAAAAAGTTGTTCTCGCAATCGTTGAATATGACTTTAAACTAGGGCTGCAACAACTAATCAATTATAAAAATAGTTGGCGATTAATTTAGTCATCGATTCGTTGGATCTATGCTATGCCCATGCGCAGGCTACTTTTTTTTTTCTTTTTTTTTTTTTTTTTAATATATGAACCTTTATTTATAAACTGCAACATTTACAAACAGCTGAGAAACAATAATCAAAATAAGTATGGTGCCAGTATGCTGTTTTTTTCCAATAAAATACTTGAAATGATAGAAATGTAGTTTGTCTCTTTTATCCGATTATTAATCGATTAATCGAAGTAATAATCGACAGATTAATCGATTATCAAATTAGTTGTTAGTTGCAGCCCTACTTTAAACCATAACCAACTATGCAACAGCTCTTGTCTCAAAGTAGGTCTACTGTCACTCCCTATCACACCACGCCGTGACTTATTTTTAGTTATTTAGGTGTTTTCCTGTGCGTAGTGTTTTAGTTCTAGTTTTTCGCTCCTATTTTGGTGGCTTTTCCTGTTTTGTTGGCAGTTTCATGTCTTCCTTTTAAGCACTATTCCCCGCACCTGCTTTGCTTTAGCAATCAAGACAATTTAAGTTGTGCGGACGCTATCCTTCTTTGTGGGGACATTGTTGATTGTCATGTCATGTACGGATGTACTTTGTGCACGCCGTCTCTGCTCCACACGCTGTAAGTCTTTGCTGTCGTCCAGCATTCTGTTTTTGTTTAATTTATAGCCAGTTAAGTTTTGGTTTTGTTTTGCATAGCTTTCCCTAAGCTTCAATGCCTTTTCTTAGCAGCACTCGCCTTTTGTTTATTTTTGGTTTAAGCATTAGATAGCTTTTGACCTGCACGCTGCTTCCCGCTGTCGTCTGCATATTATGATCACGACAAACCATCGTCATCGTTCCCGACATCTTCAAAGCAATTAGCTACCTGATGCCATCTACGGACATGGAAGAGTATTATACGGTTACTCTGCCGAGCTCTAGACAGTACAGACACTCAACAACGGCACATTATTTTCAGATTATAATTACTGGTTTGTAAAAAAATATGTTTAACCCATTTAGGTGAAATTACATAATCTACCACAGTGTTTGAAAAACATTGGTCTAAATTAAGGCTGCAGCTAACGATTATTTTTCTATCGATTAATCTATAGATTATTTTTTTCGATTAATCGGTTAATCTATAGATTATTTTTTTCGATTAATCTATAGATTATTTTTCCTTTTACCGATTATTTTTTTTATTTAAAATGAAGATGAAAAAATAAATGTAGGCCAGTTTTTTCAAAAGGCATGGCTTTTATTTACAAAAAAAAAAGTATGGCCACTCAGTCAACATTGACAACAACATGACAAAATATTCTGTAATAATGTAAACATTTAACAAAATTAAAAGTAGCTTATTTGCTCTTAATGTGCAAATATAAAAGTAAACATCCAGTGCAAATCTTAATATTCTGCAATAGTATAAGCATTTCAAAAGTAAAAGTATTGCTTATTTTGCTTTAAAATGTGCAAAAATAAAGATAAACATCCAATTCAAAAAAGTGCAAAACGGAAATATTCTGTAACAGTGTAAACATTTCAACAAAAGTAAAAGTATTGCTTATTTGCTAAAATGTGCAAAAATAAAGATAAACATCCAATACAAAAAAGTGCAAAACGAAATATTCTGTAACAGTGTAAACATTTCAACAAAAGTAAAACTTTTGCTTATTTTGCTTAATAACACAACAATGATAGTATGATTAAAGTGAAAGTTAATTGTTCGTTTGTACATAGTATACGTAATTGTTAATGTTGTAAAAGGTATTTGCACAACTAATTAACGTTAGCGTTAAAGAGGAGCGCGTCTTTGTAAACACTGAACAGGCACGCCAAACGCTCCTCTCAGAGCAAAACGGTGCTTTAGTTTATGAATTTACAACGCAGATACAAATGACACATTCATGTTTTTGTGTAATGATGACAACGTATACTCACGCGGACGATTGACTAGTTGATGGTGATGGCAAGAACGCTGCCGTTGTGCTGCTATGATAGGCCATTTCCGCTCGACACAGTGTGCATACAACAACATTATTAGCAGAGGTGGGTAGAGTAGCCAGAAATTGTACTCAAGTAAGAGTACTGTTACTTTAGAGATTTATTACTCAAGTAAAAGTAAGGAGTAGTCACCCAAATATTTACTTGAGTAAAAGTAAAAAGTATGTTGTGAAAAAACTACTCAAGTACTGAGTAACATACACACATAAATATATATATATATATATATATATATATATATATATGTATATATATATATATATATATATATATATATATATATATACATACATTGATATATACATTGATATATACAGTATATAATTTATATTTATTTATTTTGCCGTTTTTGTTTACATGTTAAAGGTGTTTTAATAATTATACATGCATGTTTAACATATAGATTCCTTTCTTTCATGAAGACAAGAATATAAGTTGGTGTATTACCTGATTCTGATGACTTGCATTGATTGTAATCAGGAAGCAGTGCTGGTAACGTCCACGTTTTCAAATGGAGGAGAAAAAAAGTTCCTCCTTTCTGTCTAATACCACATGAAAGTGGTTGTTATTTGGCATCTTATTTGTCCACCTTCCATATTCGTTTTTATACCCTTTACAAGAAATACATTGGCGGCAAACTCCGTAGCTTGCTAGCTTGTTTGCGCTGGCTTTCGGAGACTCTTATTTTGAAAGCGCAGGCGCGATGGAGCGGGACTTTTATTGTGAAGACAGGAACTGTGCAGTCAGTCTTTACGGTTGAAATAAAAAAAGGGTCTTTTTTCCTTCACACTTTTGATTGATTGATTGGAACTTTTATTAGTAGATTGCACAGTACAGTACATATTCCGTACAATTGACCACTAAATGGTAACACCCGAAGTTAGCTCGGAGCCAGTCAGGTCATGTGACCCCTGGCTCTGTTTGATTGGTCCAACGTCACCAGTGACTGCATCTGATTGGTGGAACGAAGTGAAACGTCACCAGTAAGGCAGGCACTTTGAAGGTCTGTCTGACAGACCAAAACAAACAAAGCGTGCATTAACAGATCGATAAAAATTAGTAGCGAGTAGCGAGCTGAATGTAGATAAAAGTAGCGGAGTAAAAGTAGCGTTTCTTCTTAGGCCGTTTATTGAAATACTCCCACACTTTTGACGACTTTTGGCGTGCTTTTTTCCCCTCGCTCGCACCGCTCGCATCGTCTGCTTTGCGCTCCGCCATGACGGTAGTGTGACGTAAATATGCGACGCGTCGACGAACAAAAACGTCCTCGACGTATTTACGTAACCGATGACGTCGACTATGTCGACGCGTCGTTTCAGCCCTAGTCTAAATATGACAACTTCATGTCAGCATAATGGAGTGTATTGGTCAAGTTAGCACTCTTGTTCTGCTAAAAAAGTGTTTAATTTAATTTCTCTTCATAATGTGAAATATGTAATTTTTTTTGCAAATTTTAACCCTTCTTTGTTGGCCTTGTCTTGTCATCAGTATAGTTTGAAGTTCTCCAAAATGTTAGTACTCCTTACTGTCCACAGTCCAAGTCAAGTGTTTGTGGGCATCCACAGGCAAAAGGACAGCAGTTATTTTTGTTCATCACCTGTTGTATCACGTGCAGTATCCATATTTGTTTATTATCATATGCACACACAGCCAAATTAGGATATCCTGCAAATTGTCTTGTCGTGCACGTGTTATTAGTTCATGAGTTTTAGTGGTAGTCATGAAACACAGCTCAGGCCGCCTTCCATGGTCCTTGATAGATTTGACTATCTGTTTACGGTACGTGACACAATATCATATGTATTTTATCGGTCTATCAGCCTCATTACTATAATTAGTTACCACCATTATAGATGATCATCAACTTTTACTAGCTTTCTTGTGTCCGTCATTCCGCCCTTTATTAAAAATGGATCTTCCAAAGGCACATCTACTGTTCGGAAAACATACTCGTGAGGGTGTTGTGTTCCATATTGCTGTTTAACAGGAAGATTGTAGAAAACCCAAAACCAGTTAAGTTGGCATTTTGTGTAAATCGTAAATAAAAACAGAAAACAATGATTTGCAAATCCTTTTTTCAACTTATATTCAATTGAATAGACTGCAAAGACAAGATGTTTAATGTTCGAACTGAGAAACAAAATTTTTTTTGGCAAAAAATCATTAACTTACAATTTAATGGCAGCAACACATTGCAAAAAAGTTGGCACAGGGGTATTTTTACCACTGTGCTACATGGCCTTTTACAGTCTAAATGTTACGACTTCATGTCAGCATAATGGAATGTATCGGTCTCGTTCTGCTAAAAAAGTGTTTAATTGAATTTCTCTTCATAATGTGAAATATATCATTTTTTTTGCTAATTTTAACCTTTCTTTGTTGGCCTTGACTTGTCATCAGAAGAGTTTGAAGTTCTCCAAAATGTTAGTACTCCTTATTGTCCACGGTCCAAGTGAAGTGTTTGTGGGCATCCACAGGCAAAAGGACAGCAGTTATTTTTGTTCATCACCTGTTGTATCACGTGCAGCATCCATATTTGCTTATTATCATGTGCACACACAGCCAAATTAGGATATCCTGCAAGTTGTCTTGTCGTGCACATGTTTTATTGGTTAGTGAGCCTGAATTTAGCGTCCTTTTTAGTGGTAGTCATGAAACACAACTCAGCCGTAAACAGATTTGACATTATCTGTTTACAGTACGTGACACAATATCATCTATATTTTATCGGTCTATCAGCCTCATTCCTCAACTTTCTCTGTCTTTTTTGCCACTGGTGCCAGCTTTTTTGAAACATGTTGCAGGCATCAAATTCCAAATGAGCTAATATTTGCAAAAAATAACAGTTTTCTAGTTTGAACATTAAGTATCTTGTCTTTGCAGTCTATTCAATTGAATATAGGTTGCAAAGCATTTGCCAATCATTGTATTCTGTTTTTATTAACCATTTACACAACGTGCCAACTTCCCTGGTTTTGGGGTTTGTACAACATATCCCCTTAAATTCTTATAGCTGTCTTTTGTTTCTTCACTCAGCTTTTCATGCAAGTGATAAGGAACGAGAGAATCTAACTATAGTTTTTATTTTTTTAGCTTAAGATGACTATTAAGATTTTTAGTCTATTACTGTCACTTGACAGCAATCAGTGAAAAAAATGTAACCATCAGGCTCATCATCATATTTTATTAGACGAGATAGCCAAGTCTTGGCCAATGGTGTGGCTTTTTTCAGGTCGTCGTTTGTGACACGGACCTGGCTTAAAGAACATTGTGGTGACTGTCTTACCAGGGTTCACCACAGTCGCACCGGCCGTCTGTTTTTAGTAGGGCTGGGCCGATTAAACAATATCAATATAAATTGAGATAGACAAGTCATCCATATCAATGTAAAATGCGTTCGATAAAACGCTCAATAAATGTATATTTTTTTTGGTCGGAAAGAAACCAGAAGAAATTAAGCATGGTTGGTTGCATGAACAAAGGCACTCCGGTTTGGTAAGCTAACAAAACAGGAGGTGGTCAGTGAGCAATGGGAGGGACATTCTAAACAACTAAATCGTGAAACCGTATCAAATATCAGTTTGGTTGCGTCGTCTCGCTGTTGAATGAGAAAATAAACTTAAGATGAGTGCTGCAGAGAGCGAAAAAATTGTAGATAAAGTCACGTTGACAGTATAGCAGTTTTTAAATTGTTTTGTCTAAAATCCTGTAGTCCTTTGCCGCACTCATCTTTTCATTTCAACCGACGTCCGTTCCCTATTCGGATGTATAGAAATATCAGGTAGGAACTAAAGTGCAGGACTGCATAACTCAAACAAATGACAGAATATAAGAAATTTGCTACTTTAAAACAATAATTTGGTCAAATAATATTTAAATAATTACCGTATAACATTAATTTCCATACTTAAATAAAAAATAACTGACCAAATTGAATGTAACACAGAGATGTACCTTCCTGACTGTAAACCTGCAAATACTTGTTCTCAGCTTTCTCTGTTTACATTTTCACACTTTAGGCTATTTCCTTACACTTTAAGCATTTCTTACATATTCTTTTGGTTTGCACCTTACAGAGGTTAAAGTTTATCGTGATTTTAGAATTGTATTTAAATTTAGTGTTTCCCATGCTTATATTGACATTTAATTTCCTGTCTGCCTCTATACCTGAGGGCATTATAATTAGAGGAACGTTACATTTGAAATAAAAATGTTAACTTTTATTATATTTTTCTCCTGGTCTATATTTTCCACAGGTCATAAGAATATCAATAATTATCGATATAGACCAATATAAAAAACTTCTATCGTGATACAGTTTTCAGCCATATCGCCCAGCCCTAGTTTTAGGCCTATCTTGCTATGTTTGTGCCGGTTTAGCATATCTTGCACATGCCCTGTTCAGTGGGCACCATTCTCTCCTGTTTTCTTTTGGATTTGTGGGATTAATTGAGGCTAGGCGATATGGCTAAAAACTGTATCACGACATAAGTGTTTTAGAATCAGAATCAGAATCGTTTTATTGCCATTGTTTGAGAACGGGTTCACAAACTAGGACTTTTTCTTGGTGCAATCGTGCAACATAAAACACACATAACACAGATTTGGTAATAAAAAGAGCTGTAACTGAGCTATCAGATCTTGTTATTGTTTATATCTATCTATCGTTATTTTGTTATATTTTTTTATGACTTATTAAAAATAAGGACCAAGGGAAACATATATTTTTTGTACACATTTTTATTTCAAATGTAAATTTCCTCTGATTGTAATCCCCTCAGCTATCAAGGCAGAAAGGAAATGTCAACACACAAACACAATTCTAAAATCACTGTAAAGACTTAACAATAACCTCTTAAACCTAAAGTGCAAACATAAGGAATATGTAAAAAATGTTTAATAAAGTGTAATGAAAAAGTGCATAGTGTGAAAATGTAAACAGAGAGAAACCTGAGAAGAAATATTTTTTGCAGGTTTAGTTCCAGGAAGGTACGGACGGACGGCTATGCAACATTTAGTTTGGTCTGTTGTTCTTATTTAAGTATGGAAATGAATTTGCTATGCTGTAATTATTTAACTATTTTTGGACCACATTGCTATTATTTTAAAGTAGCACATTTGATATTTATTTTATTTTTACAGCCCTGCATTTTAGTTCCTACCTGTTGTTTCCGTATACCCGAATAGAGAACGGACAAGGGTTGAAAACAGGTAAACTCGGCGGAGGACTACGGTCATTTTGGAAAAAATCCTAAAAAAACTGACATTCTGTTGAGGTGACGCTTTCTGTTTTATCGACAATTTCTTTGCTCTCTGCAGCAGTCATTTTAAATTTCTCTTCTCACTTCATGTAGCAAACCAACAGCAAGATGGTGCAACCAAACTTGATACTGTTGGCTGTTTGTGTGTCCCTCCCAATGCTCAGTGATTACCTCCCTGTTTTGTCAGATTACCAGAGCGCGATTGCCTTTTGTTCAGTCGACCAACCTTGCTTTATAACTTCCCTTTTTTACAGAACAAAAATATGTATATTTATCTAACGTTTTATCAAGTCCTCTGATTGATTGTGTTTTCCAGGTGGTTTTTTTGGGTAGGTTTTCATGGTGATTCTATTCTATTGGCTGTACAGTGTTAAAACCATCAGGCTAAATCATGAATAATGCTCCTGCAGAGTCACTGTGCTAATCTGCTCGTTTAATAAGCTCTTTGTCTGGTTTGAGTGTGTGACGTGTAATTCTTTGCTAAAAACACCAGGGGTGGTGTGTTATTAACAGTTAAGTCAGTAAGCAGCCACGGCACTCGTGGACAGTTTTATTGAAGCTGGATCTAATCCGTGTGTTTTAGGATTTACTATCTATATATACAGTACAGGCCAAAAGTTTGGACTCACCTTCTCATTCAATGGGTTTTCTTTATTTTCATGACTATTTACATTGTAGATTGTCACTGAAGGCCTCAAAACTATGAATGAACACATGTGGAGTTATGTACGTTACAAAAAAAGGTGAAATAACTGAAATTATGTTTTATATTCTAGTTTCTTCAAAATAGCCACCCTTGGCTCTGATTACTCCTTTGCACACTCTTGGCATTCTCTCGATGAGCTTCAAGTGGTAGTCACCTGAAATGGTTTTCACTTCGCAGGTGTCATAGTTTTGATACCTTAAGTGACAATCTACAATGTAAATGAAAATAAATCAAATGCATTGAAATGAGAAGGTGTGTCCAAACTTTTTGCCTGTACTGCATATATATATATATATATATATATATATATATATATATATATATATATATATAAATATATATATATATATATATATAAATATGGAAACACTGACATATTTTTTTCTCTTCTTCGCCACTGTCTCAGTGCTCACGTGCGGAGAATTGACTCGACTTGCCGGGGAAAATTTTTTTGTATAGTCTCCGGTACTAAAAATACTGTATTAAATTAATACAGTTTGCATAAGAATGAAGGTCAAGGAGTAATATGACAAAAATAAGGCCTCTTATTACTTTTGCCAAATAACCCTATTGTGAAATAAGCACCAAGTGATATTAATGCCTCTGGCTACATTTTACTGTCAAGCTTGTTTTAACGCTTGTAGTGCTGTCAAGCGATACGTTGTTTGAATCACATTATTCACACGTTTGTACTTAGATTATTCACATGTTATTACTTGCTTGCACGATTTAAATTAATTTTAAAACAGACACCAATATTTTGGCATAAGCAGTAAACGGTAGTTTTTTGTAAATGTGTTTACTTGAATGCTCATCATTTACTGTAGTTGTTCAAAACTTGGTAACAATTTAATCTAAAGTCCAGTCAGGTTGTGTTTTCGAAGAAAAATTTGCCAGCGACCCCTCCAGTCAGAATCTACTGACATACACATCGACCTAATCACTGACCGTATAACAACCCTTTTCTGGTAACCATCCACGAGAGCAGTGGTTCTTAACCTTGTTGGAGGTACCGAACCCCACCAGTTTCATATGTGCATTCACCGAACCCTTCTTTAGTGAAAAATAAAATGTTGTTTTCTTTCAAATTCAAGACAAAGTTATATGTTTCTGGTAACACTTTAGTATGGGGAACATATTCTAAGTAACAAAGACTTAATTTACAGTTATTTGGACACTAGGAGAATATATTCTAAGTAACAAAGACTTAATTTAGAGTTATTTGGTTAGGGTTAGAGGGTTAGGGCCAGGGTTATAGGGTTAGGGTTATAATAAGGCCATGCCGAATAAGGCATTAATAAGTACTTAGTAATGACTAGTTAAGAGCCAATATGTTACTAATTTGGATGTTAATAAGCAATTAATTAATGGTCAATATGTTCCCCATACTAAAGTGTTACCATGTTTTATTACTGGTGCACAAAATGAACCGTGCATGAACATCACCTTGTTCAAAGAACAAAACCAACACAGTGCATAAACTCACAACAAATGACACACCTGCAAATCAGTGTGACTTCTGCTGTTGCCGTATCCGTAATACGCCGATAGGGAGAAGTTTTTATTTACACGATGAGTCGGGTGTGTCTTGACCTCCGCCGAACCCCGAGCCCGACTCACCGAACCCCTAGGGTTCGATCGAACCTAGGTTAAGAACCAGTGCACTAGAGGAAAGTAGCATGCGCGGTCAAAAGAAGTCGCGTGACAACCGTATTTTTCGGACTATAAATCGCAGTTTTTTTTCATAGTTTGGCCGGGGGTGCAACTTATACTCAGGAGCGACTTATGTGTGAAATTATTAACACATTACCGTAAAATATCAAATAATATTATTTAGCTCATTCATGTAAGAGACTAGACGTATACGATTTCATCAGATTTAGCGATTAGGAGTGACAGATTGTTTGGTAAACGTATAGCATGTTCTATGTTAGTTATTTGAATGACTCTTACCATAATATGTTACGTTAACATACCAGGCACGTTCTCAGTTGGTTATTTATGCGTCATATAACGTACACTTATTCAGCCTGTTGTTCACTATTCTTTATTTATTTTAAATTGTCTTTCAAATGTCTATTCTTGGTGTTGGGTTTTATCAAATAAATTTCCCCAACAAATGCGACTTATTTGTTTTTTTCCTTATTTATTATGCATTTTCGGACGGTGCTATTTATACTCCGGAGCAATTTATAGTCCGAAAAATACAGTAATCTGCAATTACACGTGATAAATGCAATATTTTGTGATTTTAATAATATACGTCAGTGTCACCTTTTTAACTTTGACAGCTTGATTTGGTAAGTGAACGTTATTTACAGATAGTTTCAGGAAACATTAGGTACACATGATGAGATCCATTACAACAGCTGTATTCTGATACTTTGCAAAGATGATAATTTTTAGTCTTATACGGATTAGGGATGTATCGATATCAAAATCTCAAAATACGATATTATCATGGTACCAAGGCCACAGTACGATATTGTTGTATTTGTCCCAAAAAAATAAAGTGTCCAAGTGTGTAAAATGAATTGGCAGGAATGTTAAGGATAAATACACTTACTGTAATTGAACACAAACATAATGCAAAATGTTTTTAATCATATTTATTACTACTAACAAATATTTTTAAGTGCAAAGAATTGTGCAGGAACATCCACCGTGTCTCTCAACCTTTTACTGTCTGAGAAGCAATGTCGTCTAAAATGGAAATTTTTATGTGTTTGGAAAATGCAGTTTTTCAGAAAAGTTAATTCACATTTTTACTTTTAGTAATGTAAATACTTCACAAATTGTGTGAAAGGGGAACTGCACTTATCGTTCACAATCATTATGAAAGACTTGACGACAGATTTTTTTTTAATGCATTCTAAATATTAAATGTAAATAATAGTCAGTTTGTATTGGAGCCAATAGAAGCTCCACTATTCCGCCCATATAATCCGATAACCATTGAAAAAGCGCCAACAATACTCAATTTAAATTCCGTGACTTAAATATTAACCAATATTGGTGATATTGTTATTGTAAGCGCTAACGCAGACAAACTATTTCTAGCGGCGACATAATCACTTCTGCTTGTCTCTATGTTTACATCATTGAGGGGTCGCTTCCCTGCTCTCTAAGTTTTTTGTAGATCATAAATTATGCCTCTCACCTGGAAAGTAGGTGGCTGAGACTATAATCCGACAAGTTTGACCGCCATTTAGGACCTGGAACTGTCGAACGACACAAAACGCGTTTGTTCTCCCCACACCACACACCGTTTTTTTGCAAGGATTATGGGACGTTTTTCATGTAAATGGAAATATATGAACATCCCAGCAGTCGGCATTGTAATGGCAGCATTCTTTGTACAGTAAGTGATGTTTTATCATGTTTGGTGGCTCTCAAAGTCTGCAGTCAGCAGAAGAAATTAGTGATGGAATAGAAAAAAAGCAAACAACGTGATGCGTTTTTTAAAATTATTGCACCGCATATTCTTAAGATGATCAAAACACGTACATATTAAATGTTATAAATGTGCCCGTTACTACATTATATATATACTTACATCATGTATACTGTATAAAACCATAATGGAGGTGTTTGGATGTTTTTTTAAGGGCTCTATAGGCAAAATTAAACAACTTCCACAGGTTCTATTGTAAGCAGACTTTTGATCGAATCCTTTTAATATTTAGAATGCATTAAAAAAAATCAATTCGTCATGCCTTTTATAATTGTAAACGATCATAGACAAAATTACAAAAAAAAGGGCAGTTCCCCTTGAAGTTGAAAATAACCTTGACTATAAAAGCACCTTTTATACAGCATAATAAATAAAAGCTTTAAATAAGTGGGTCCACTATGAATGTGTAATCAAGTCAGGGATTACCTAACTTGATCCACTTTCATTAAGCAACAGTATTAGATGGCAGGGACTTTGGTACTGTCCTTGTTGTCTCCTCGTTTTCAACAGCCTGTAATTTGGAGGGTTTACAGAGTTTAATAATACAGCGAGTACACTGTTGCCTGACGGATGATGGATGGTGGAATCCAGTTTGTCCAGATACCTCGCTCCTACACTTCGTCACAGTTTAAGTGTTAAATAAATAAATAATGATAAATGGGTTGTACTTGTATAGCGCTTTTCTACCTTCAAGGTACTCAAAGCGCTTTGACACTACTTCCACATTTACCCATTCACACACACATTCACACACTGATGGAGGGAGCTGCCATGCAAGGCGCTAACCAGCACCCATCAGGAGCAAGGGTGAAGTGTCTTGCTCAGGACACAACGGACATGACGAGGTTGGTACTAGGTGGGGATTGAACCAGGGACCCTCGGGTCGCGGACGGCCATTCTTCCACTGCGCCACGCCGTCCCTACACCAAAAATATTTTATCAGGCATATGTACTGTATTATATAAGCACGAACACAAGTGGATAAGGCAATTTGTGTGGATTGTTCAGTAGATCTGGGGATCGGAGCTTCGAGCTGGAATAATTAATGTTACTGTAGCCAATAAAGAATTTTAATTTACTAAAAATGTAATTATAACTCACACTGTTCAAAATGTTACTGTTGACCTTGCATTTTCCTAAAAAAAATTGTGCTGTAAACCAGGTATGTCCAAAGTGCAGTCAAGGGGGCATTTTCTTACAACAAGGCCAATAATTAAAGTTAAAGTTAAAGTCCCAATGATTGTCACACACACACTAGGTGTGGTGAAATTTGTCCTCTGCATTTGACCCATCCCCTTGATCACCCCCTGGGAGGTGAGGGGAGCAGTGGGCAGCAGCGGTGCTGCGCCCGGGAATCATTTTTGGTGATTTAACCCCCAATTCCAACCCTTGATGCTTAGTGCCAAGCAGGGACGTAATGGGTCCCATTTTTATAGTCTTTGGTATGACTCGGCCGGGGTTTGAACTCACAACCTACCGATCTCAGGGCGGACACTCTAACCACTAGGCCACTGAGTAGGTTAGATATTGTACATTGTGTATTAACTGCCATTTAGCTTTTTCTGATGCAATACATATGAAGAGGTGTGTGTAACAAGACTACATTGTATTCCTATCCTGCTTTAAAATGTACACTCAACATACCAGTATCTTTAAAGGTGAACAGCACATTGTGTTTGGAATTTTGCCAATTGTTTTGTTTTTTATGCATTCTAACTAGATTAAAAAACAAAAATTCGATTTACAATTGTTTCAGATTTTTTTCCCAACGTTTTAAAGAAATTAATACAACAGACATAGATAATCCAAAAGAAGTTTTTCTTTTATTTGATTAAAAAAAACTGTTAGTTTGAAATGACATTGCATACACTGCATCTTACCCTTAGCAAATTCTAGTTTTTGTATATTTTATGTAATAATTAAAAAAAAAAAAAATATTTGCTTCCTCTGGAAAACTGTCTCAAATAAAATACTTCTGGTTCCAAAATGTAGCATTGCACATTGCATGCACATAAAAAATAATCTCCAATATTGAGATTAATTATGTGAAAACGTAACATTTCTGTCTTGAAAAAATACTTCTGTAAAAAAATGTAGTGTTATTACAAATTGTATGCAAATAGATAATCAAGTAAAACATTGAGAAGGCCATATTATAGTTTTAGTAAGTGGATAAAGGCAGGCTTTTTCATTCGCAAATCTTGCTGGTGTGCAGAGCGACTGCTTTTAGGAGTAAGATACATTTTAACCGGAGTTTGTTTGTTGTTGCAGTCTTGTTCGGCTTATAGAGTTGCATATCACACTCATCGCACTCGAGTAGAGGCTTTGGTTTCAGATGCTGGAGTAAGTTTGTTGTTCTGCTGACTTTCTTAAAACTTTGTAAGGTGCAGTCATTTGTTCCACGCATGTTGCCGCAAAATGCTTTTCTTTGGACAAAACGTCTCGCTCTCATTACCATTAGCGAGGGCGATGGAAACTCATAGAGGAACTTTTTTTTTAATTATTTGTCTGCAAAAAAACTTTGTTTATCGATAAAATCGATGTGTCCCCCAGGCCTAATTCTAATTCCGAAATAAACGTAAATAAAACTCATCTTATGAGCGCTGACGCAAACAAACTATTATAGCGGTGCAGCAATCACGACCTTGTGTGCCGATATTGACACGATCAACTGATCAGCTTCTTCCTCGATCAGCTGCTTCCTCGTTTCCTTGCTCGTTATACTTTATTGTAGATCATAAATCATGCCTCTCACATGGTTCGTAGAAGGACAAGGATGTAATCCAGCAAGTTTGTACACTTTGACAGCCAATTTACACCCAGTAATGGTGAGAACGACACAAAAATACGCTTGATTCCATCCATCTTTTCTCATTTTTCATCTAAATTGGAATAAATGAACATCCTAGCAGCAGTGCTGTATGCTTAGCTTTTTCACTAGTAGCACTGGTGCTATTACATGAAAAAAATTGGCAAAGAATTTTGTAGCGATATTGAATGTCTTAAATATTAAACTTTCATTTAACACTCAAACAAGGTACAAGTGCAAGTGAAATGCTTATTTAGTGAAACAAAGATATGTAAAACCATCAACATACATCAATTAAAGATGCATCAATAGTCAATTGTTAGTCGAAACGTAGCTCTTGAATTGTGATCAAATCGTGAGGTGCCAAAGATTACCACTTCTACTTATGGTCATAGTAATAGAGCGGCTCACATAGGGTACATTGTAAGCAGAGTTTTGAGTGCATTTGTTTACGAGTTAGAATGCATTGAAAAAGAAATCATACATCCGTTATGTCTTTCATTTACAACACAAATATTTACAGAAGTAGAAAACAAGTACAAAACGTATAAGAACAAGCTAACTGGCATACTACGAACATGCAGAAAATAATATTACCGTCAATTATTGGACCAGAACAAAAACAATATGAGAGCAACATAGGGCATCCTAAATAGCATTATTAAAAATGGTGCTAAAAAGGACTATCCTAAATACTTCTTAGATGGAAATGTAAAAAATGACAATATGAACGAAGTAGTTGAAAGCTTCAATAAGTACTTTGTGAACATTGGACCAAATCTGGAGGCAAAAATTCCAGATCCTGAGTCAGTTGAGGACTTGAATGACAACATAGATAGAAACCCCAACTCTATGTTCCTAGAAAGAGTGACAAAAGAGGAAATAGTCAACATTGTGAAAAAAGGTAAATCCAAGACCAGAACTGATTGCAATGAAATTGATATGAAAACAAAAAAAGGTTATTGAAGAGATTTCAGAACCTTTAACATATCAGCAACCTATCATTTCAAACAGGCAAATTCCCAGATAAAATGAAAATAGCAAAAATCGTACCTATTTATAAGACTGGAGACAAACACCAGTTTACAAACTACAGACCTGTTTCTGTACTTCCACAATTTTCTAAAATACTGTTTAACAACAGATTAGACAAATTCATAAATAAAAACAAAAGACTCACAGACAACCAATACGGCTAGAGAGCCAACATCTCAACATCAATGGCATTAATCGAAATAATGGAAGAGATCACAAATGCAATAGATAGTAAAAAAAAATGTGCTGCTGCAGTGTTTATGGATTTAACAAAAGCATTTGACACAATTAATTATAGCATCTTAATAAACAAATTAGACCGGTATGGCCAACAAGAAGCAATATGTGAAGATAGGCGAACACACTTCCACAGAGCTGAAAATATTTTGTGGCATACCTCAGGGATCAATACTCGGACCAACATTGTTCAATCTCTATATAAATGACATTTGTAAAGTTACACAGGACTTAAAGTTAGTATTATTTGCAGATGAAACAACTGTGTTTTGTTCAGGAGAGAACACACAGAAGATAATACAAATAATAACAGAAGAATAACAAATTAAAAAGATGGTTTGACAAAAACAGACTATCTTTGAATCTCAGTAAGACTAAAATAATGCTAAAAGAGAAAGTCAAACACAAATACAGATAGATAAAGATAAAAAAAAAATTGAAAGGGTAAAAGAAAACACATTTTTGGGTGTAATAATAGATGATAAAATGATTTGGAAATCGCATGTAAAAAATATACAACATAAAGTAGCAAGAAATACGTCAATAATGAATACAGCAAAACATGTTCTAGACCAAAAATCACTTAATATTCTTTACTGCTTGCTAGTGTTACCATATCTGAGTTATTGTGCAGAAATATGGGGAAACAACTACAAATGTGCACTTCATTCACTGTGTTACAAAAAAGATCAATTAGAATAATACATAATGTTGGATATAGAGCACATACAAACCCTTTTTTTATTATTTCACAATTATTGACATTCCATGATTTGGTGCATTTACAAACAGCTGAAATGATGTACAAAGCAAACTATAACCTGCTACCCAAGAATGTACAACAATTCTTCTCAACAAAAGAGGAGAAATATAACCCTAGAGGAAAATCTCATTTAAAACATTTGTATGCACGTACAACACTTAAAACCTTTAGTATATCAGTATGTGGAATTAAATTTAAGGCTGCATCTAACGATTATTTTTCTATCGATTAATCTATAGATTATTTTTTCGATTAATCGGTTAATCTATAGATTATTTTTTTCGATTAATCTATAGATTATTTTTCCTTTTACCGATTATTTTTTTATTTAAAATGAAGATGAAAAAATAAATGTTGGCCAGTTTTTTCAAAAGGCATGACTTTTATTTACAAAAAAAAAGTATGGCCACTCAGTCAACATTGACAACAACATGACAAAATATTCTGTAACAATGTAAACATTTAAAACTTTTAACATTTAACAAAATTAAAAGTAGCTTATTTGCTTTTTAATGTGCAAATATAAAAGTAAACATCCAGTGCAAATGTTAATATTCTGCAATAGTATAAGCATTTCTAAAGTAAAAGTATTGCTTATTTTGCTTTAAAATGTGCAAAACTAAAGATAAACATCCAATACAAAAAAGTGCACAACGAAATATTCTGTAACAACAGTGTAAACATTTCAACAAAAGTAAAAGTATTGCTTATTTTGCTTAATAACACAACAATGATAGTTAAAGTGAAAGTTAATTGTTCGTTTGTACATAGTATATGTAACTGTTAATGTTGTAAAAGGTATTTGCACAACTAATTAACATTAGCGTTAAAGAGGAGCGCGTCTTTGTAAACACTGAACAGGCACGCCAAACGCGCCTCTCAGAGCGAAACAGTGTTTTAGTTTATGAATTTACAACGCAGATACAAATGACACATTCATGATTTTGTGTAATGATGACAACGTATACTCACGCGGACGATTGACTAGTTGATGGTGATGGCAAGAACGCTGTCGGGTGTTTTCTTTTCAAATGTTCGTTCATAGCCGTTGTGCTGCTATGATAGGCCATTTCCGCTCGACACTGTGCATACAACAACTGTCAAGTGTTTTGCTTTTTTCGCTGTGCTTATCCCACACTTGAAGGGATGTACCAATGCTGAATGTGGCTTCTGGATTTCACTCAAAAGACCAGACCGTAGTTACTTTTTCCTTTTATTTTCCTTTAGTTTGCAACAGTTTTTCCAACGAAGAAACAGCTTCTTTTTTCTTCTTTAGTCTTTTTAGCAGTCTTTAGCAGTGTTAATAGACTTTAGTTTCTTTAGCTGTCATTAGCTGTCTTTAGTAGCCTTTAGTAGCCTTTAGCTTCTTTAGTAGGTGAAAAACCTTTAAGGACAAAACACCACAAGATTAACATGCTGTAAAAAAATCAATCAATTATCAATCCCATAATTTACAACTATTAATTAGGCTATCAAACTCTTAACCATTAAACAAGTGCAAGAAAATGGACACATCTTTTCCCTTTAAGTTAAAACAGATTTTAAATAAATTGTCTCAACATAAATGCAGCAAGATACATATAAAATACATTTAAACCCAGAAACACCATAGATAAATGCAACAGAAAACCCAATATGCAAATACATAAATACCTAACCAATTAACCACCTATTTAGATACATATTTAAAATCCATATTCAATATAAATATATTATTAATTTAGCAGTGAAACACTCAATCTTAAATGCTGTCTACTGGTAGAAAAATGCCCCTTTTTCTATGCCTTCACCAGCAGCCAATGATCCAACACAGTTAAATCCAACACTTTAAATTGAGTGACTTCACCCTCCTGATGAAGCAAACTGCTCCAACATTTATCAAACTAAGCAAAGAATATCAACACTAAACAACAGTTACATAACACACTGTGTATTTAGCCTCCAGACTAAGCACGCTACATGCACACAACCCCGCCGCCCCCCCAATCTCACCAGCGCAACAGGTGCGCCACACCCACGAAGAGAAATATTAAATCTTACATACTTTTGGCACAACTCTGGGTTATCTGTAATGAACTAAACCTTTTTCCACTCTGCGCTGGCGTCTTTTGTACTCCTTGATTTGACACAGCTGTCTAATTACTGGGCTCGCGCACCAGCAGATGAGACAGGAGCGCGCCGCGTTATACCTGCGCGTGAACGTAAACTGATCGGCTCTGATTTTATAAGCCGACTGGCCGAAATAATGCCGAATTATATACATTTCCTGGGGTTGCCTAGGTGAATAGGGATGCGGATGTGCTCTAAGATAAAATATAATTTTATTAAGTGGGGTTTGGCTGGTTGCTAAACAGCCACGGTTGCGAGCTCGCGCGTCAGCTGACGAGACAGCTGTTCACCGCTACAACATTATTAGGCCGTTTATTGAAATACTCCCACACTTTTGACGACTTTTGGCGTGCTTTTTTTCCCTCGCTCGCACCGCTCGCATCATCTGCTTTGCGCTCCGCCATGACGGCAGTGTGACGTAAATATGCGACGCGTCGAAGCATAAAAACGGCGTCGACGTATTTACGTAACCGATGACGTCGACTACGTCGACGCGTCGTTTCAGCCTTAATTAAATTATGGAACGGATTAAGCAAAGAAATCAAACAAAGCACCAATATGATTCAGTTTAAGAGGCTGTTCAAACTACTTCACAAAGTACACAGAACAAGAATTATGATGAACATCTTGAACCCTTTTTTTCCCCTTTTTTATTGAGACAAAGATTATTTATGTATGTATTATTTGTTTGCTTACTATGGTATATTATTTATTTATTAATTCCCTGTTCTGTTACAGAGAACAAAGAAATGGGATAAAATTGCTATAGTATGAAAAGGGGTAGGATTAAATAAGCTCTGATTCTTCCTACTCCTTTCCAAATGTGCTGTAATGAAACAACTGGAAATATGTGATGTATTACATTGTATCGTATGCATGTTCGAAATAAACTGAACTGAACTGAAGTGCAGTTCCCCATTTAAAAGCATTTAAAATTGTGAGAGGCTTTTCTTTAGATGGCCAAAATGTTAACAACCTGAGATACGTGCTTGACACTGCACAACTGATCTGCAAAACCTATTGCTTACCATCAACAATAAAACAAATATACTGAATGAAAAAGCATATTAATAAAAGGCATACCATGCATATTACAAAGTACATCAAAATGCCCACAATTCATATAAAAGTCGATGGAAAAAACTGACATAAGTATTTAGGGCATATAACCTCAATGGAGGGACCACGTTAGAAAGAAATTAAAAGTAAAATAGCTATGCATATACATGCAGTAGGGGTGTAACGGTACGTGTATTTGTATTGAACCGTTTCGGTACGGGGGTTTCGGTTCGGTTCGGAGGTGTACCGAACGAGTTTCCACACGAACATATGAAGTAGCCGCCTAAGCTAAAGTCTTAACAAGCTGCTCTGCTCTCTGCCTCTGTCTCCTACACAGCACTCAGCATTGTCCCACCCACACAACCATCTGATTGGTTACAACCATAGCGGTAACAGCCAATCAGCAGTGCGTATTCATAGCGGTAACAGCCAATCAGCAGTGTGTATTCAGAGCGCATGGTGTCAGTGCTTCTGCGGTGCGGGTCAGCAGATAGGTGTTTAGCAGGTGAGCAACAGGCAGCGGACTCTCCCCAAATTAAAATAAACACCTCCCAATCAACTACTAGTAACATCACTATGAGCCCGTTGACGTTCTAGAAACAAACTGCAGCTCAGCTCGCTCGCAGTCCTGTCTTGAGGTGAAGGCTAATTAGCTTTTAGCGTAGCGTTAGCTCATTTTGCGTTGTGTGTGTAATGTAACTGCATCATTAAGCCTACATGAACTCCATGGTGTTCAGGGATGAATAGTCTCTCCTATTGCTATTGTACTATTTTTTTTCAGCTATAGTTACATTTAATACATTACAATTAATCATTAGTAATGTAGCAGCCTAGTTTTGAATGGCAGGGTCACTGCTATCACATGTTGATAAAAATATAACATTTACATAATAAAAATCAACTACAGGCTTCCCAAATGCTGTAATAAATTAAGCATGATGAGTTGACTTGAAACTGTTTAATGTTGCACTTTTTATATGTAGAAGAAAAGTTTTGTCATTCTATTTAATCTGAGCAACAATTTGAGGCAGTTTAATGTTGATTAAAGTGGGCAGAATTATTATAGTGTTCCCAATGTTAAAAGGATAAAGCCATTGTTTACAAATTTGGTAAATAAATAACCAAAACATTTATATTTTGTTGTTTTCTTACTGTACCGAAAATGAACCGAACCGTGACCTCTAAACCGAGGTACGTACCAAACCGAAATTTTTGTGTACCGTTACACCCCTAACATGCAGTGATATGTACTTGAGATTCAGAATACTTACCAGTAAGTGCTTTATAACATCGAAGCCTGGGCAATATGGCCTAAAGATGAAAACCTTTTCTTTTTCTTTTTTCCAAAAATGCTGTTCTTTTTAAACCAGATATAATTTGCACTCTGTATGGAATATTTTCAAATAAGTAAATTAAGAGCATCTTATGGAAGGCAATGCTTCTGTATTGAGTAAAACACTTCTGTAAACAAAAATGTAACATTGTACATTGCATGCAAATATGCAAATATCAATCAATCAATCAATCAATGTTTATTTATATAGCCCTAAATCACAAGTGTCTCAAAGGGCTGCACAAGCCACAACGACATCCTCGGTATAGCCCACATAAGGGCAAGGAAAAACTCACCCCAGTGGGACGTCGATGTGAATGACTATGAGAAACCTTGGAGAGGACCGCATATGTGGGTAACCCCCCCCCCCCTCTAGGGAGACCGAATGCAATGGATGTCGAGTGGGTCTAACATAATATTGTGAGAGTCCAGTCCATAGTGGATCCAGCATAACAGTAAGAGTCCAGTCCACAGTGGGGTCAGCAGGAAACCATCCCGAGCGGAGACGGGTCAGCAGCGCAGAGATGTTCCCAACCGATATACAGGCGAGCAAAATACATAATAATGTCCAACATTGAAAATAATAAAGTACAATTTTAAAACATGTCTTAAATGATAAATGATAAATGGGTTGTACTTGTATAGCGCTTTTCTACCTTCAAGGTACTCAAAGCGCTTTGACACTACTTCCACATTTACCCATTCACACACACATTCACACACTGATGGAGGGAGCTGCCATGCAAGGCGCTAACCAGCACCCATCAGGAGCAAGGGTGAAGTGTCTTGCTCAGGACACAACGGACATGACGAGGTTGGTACTAGGTGGGGATTGAACCAGGGACCCTCGGGTTGCGCACGGCCACTCTCCCACTGCGCCACGCCGTCCCTGTGTTACTGCTTAATAAACTACAAACTGTCTCTTGTTCTTCTATTTCATGTGTGTCCTTGTGGTCGTACTTCCAGACAGACAAAGCCAACAGTGTCCTCCCTTAGAGCAACTAGTCCTGCGATGGCATCATCAGGCCTCCAACAGAACAACAATATCAAAAAGTACTTCTTAAGTTCCGATCCCAGGATTGTCACATCCACTTTTCAGTATACCTTCGTCTTTAGAGAAGCTTCATCTAGACTGCAGTTCTTCTCTGGTGGTAGCGTCTTGTTGCTCCTGGGATTTGTACTCTTGTTTCCCTTGTCTGTGACCAGCGTGGTACTGTCGGATGGCGCTTAAGACATCAGCGGGCTTCCAGCGGTCGCGGGTAAGAGCGTCCTGCAGGGTGAAAGTGCCATCTCTCGTGCGGCGAACTCCCTTGCAGAAATAATGAATAAAATACTTCTGTAAACAAAAATGTAGCATTGCACATTGCATGTAAATGTCAAGTATGAATGAAATAGTATTTATTTTCTTAGTACTTATGGATTTTATATTCATACTCTTTATGGGTTTCACTTTCTGCTTTAAATAAAATGTAATTGTGTGTAGGGCTGAGCGATACATCGAATATACTCGATGTATCGTGGGTTTATCTAGAAAATGACTACATTGTGAGTATTCGAGTATACGTCCTCACGCAGTTGCGTTTAGCTGCAGGCATTACACTACAGGCGTTTCTCACTCTTTCTCGTCTCTCCTTCTCACAGAGACGTAAAACAAGCGCACCCTCTTACATACGTCACAAACTGTCACGCGTGTAACGTCATACGTCCTTGCGGAGCAGAGAGGTAGCAGCATGGGTAACGTTAGCTGTGGTGGTAGCGGAGCGGTGCAAGTGGTAATATGAGAGAGAGGAGGTGCGAATCCGGTAACAAATGAAGGAAGAAAAATTAATTCCCAAGAAAAACAGCACGGGTCCATCGTCTGGTGGTGGTTTGGCTTCAAGCGGAAAGATGTTGAACAGTAATATGTAGTAGTATGCGGCAAAAGCGTTGCTAAGAAAAGGAGCAGCACTACTAATTTGTAGCATCATTTGAAAAGTCACCCGCTGGGCCGTTAGAGAATAAGGAGTGCTTAAAACTCTGCATGTCAACATCTCCGGCCGGTGCCACAGACAACAAAATGCTGAAGCTACCAGCATTGACCCAATTGAGCTTGGCGTCTTCCATTTCCACATCAACACTGTATGACAAAACTAGTCAAAAACAGAAGGAGATAACGTCCGCAGGAACCTACCACATAGCGAAGGACATACACTATTTGATTTCCTATTATGCAGCTAATTTTTATTTGACAGTTATTGAAATATCTTGTGTGACATCATGCACAAAAGTGCACTTTATTTGTTTTAAACTATTGTAGTGGTGTTCTGTACAAAAAATGCACTTTAATTTAGTGTTGTTTTGATATGTCATCTTAGTGACATCATGCACAAAAGTGCACTAATAGCTTGTTTTAAAATGTCTGACAATCTTTCACTTTCTGTTTTGAAATGACATGACTGTTTGTGCCACTGCTTAATAACTGTTTAATAAATACAGTTTTGGTCAATTGACTTAGTTGTGATTTCCCTCTCTGCATGAAAGTTTAAAATGAGCATATATTAATGCAGTATGAACAAGAAGCTTTTAATGTAGACACATAGAATCATCATACTGCTGTGATTATATGCATCGAGTGTTCATTCAAGGCTGAGGCAAAATATCGAGATATATATCGTGCATTGTGACATGGCCTAAAAATATTGAGATATTAAAAAAAGGCCATATCGCCCAGCCCTAATTGTATATTATTTACAATGAAAATAAAATGTATCTATCAATCAGTCTGCATGTCTTAAACTGATCGTTACAAAGTTGAACCTGATTTATGTTAGGTTTTGATATGCATTTAAAAAAGATGGCTTTAACCAAAGTCAGTATTTTTTAGTGCTTGAAAACTAATTTTGTTTTGTGGGATCTCCTCTCTTTGCTGTTACGTAACTCACCTTTTTAAGGTTCAAATGTTTAATCGACATCGCTTGCTTCATCACATTCTCGTGGTGCAGCAGGGCATGTTTTTGTAGAAAAAGGCTGTTTGCAAAATCCCAACCCACATCAGTACAATGGAGCTCAGGCTGAAGACCCAAACAAACTGCGGTTACGCGTATCAAGTGGCAAACACGGCCCAGGCGGCCATAATGAGAGCAGAAACTGGGGGAAAGCCAGCAGATCAGTGAAAACAGCTGAAGTTATCTGAGCTGCCACGGCTGGACAGAACATCATGTGTTTATTACACAGTGATTTAAATGTGTTTGTTAAGCCTCATTTTAGAATATGTCAAAGAAGTAAAAAAAACAGTGTTTTGGGTTGATGAGTCAGTTTTAGAATATGTCAAATAAGTAAAAAAAAAAAAACAAGGTGGTTTGGGATGATAAGTCTTATCAGGTGTGTGGTTGTGGTCAATTTAGTGCTGAGCAAGTAGGCTGTGTGGATTGGTGTTGACCCTGCTCCTTGGAAATTTCCGTAGAGCAATCCTTGTTGGTCCGAGACTTGAATGTGTGTGTTTTAGGGTGGGGGTGGGTTTGTGTGAGGCAAGAAGGGGGAAGCAGCAACACAGTATATTTGAGAGCTGTTTTATGTGTGGAAGTGAGACCACACATAGTCTTGAGATTTTGGACTCTGGATTATCGTGCTTCACAGTGTGGGACCTATGATGGTAATTTTACATAAAGTATACACTTATCTCGTACACATCTTTCTTTGCTAGCTAATTATTAAGCTAATTTAAAATCAAATACCTCCTAGAAAAATCCCATTTTTGATGAAGATTTTAATTTGTGTACTGCCTTTTTTGCTGCTGTCATCATTGATTAGATAAACTATTGTGCTGCTCATGTACTTTCATATCACACGAAATGGAGGTCAATGGCGAATATTGGTAATGTTTTTAGCTTTGGTTTACATCATTTTCCAGCGAGGGCCACATAGAGAAAAATTGAAGGATGCGAGGGCCACATTTATACATTTTGTATATGAAAAATACTCAAACCAAAACAATGTAGGTGGACATATGCTAACATTTCAAAAACCCTTCTACATCTTAGCTTTGCGTTATAGATAAGAAAGCAATAAAATCATTCATGATTATTTTAATAATGATTTTATTTGTATTTATGTTAACTGTGCTCTAAAGTAAGCTTGTATTTACTAATATTGCTATTCTACCGTCAACTGAAATGCTTTTGAGGGATTTGGTCCCATTGAATTTTTCATAGTTTTTTATTCTAATTTGATTGATTGAGTTTTTTGTTCTAATTTTGGTCCTGTTTAGTTTGTCTATAGAATGTGCCGCGGGCCAATAAAAATCGTGCTGCGGGTCGCAAATGGCCCCCGGGCCGCACTTCAGACACCCCTGGTACATGGTACTGTATTTTTCGGAGTATAAGTCGCACCGGAGTATAAGTCGCACCTGCCGAAAATGCATAGTAAAAAAGGAAAAAAACATACATAAGTCGCGCTGGAGCCCGGCCAAACTATGAAAAAAACTGACTTATAGTCGGAAAAATACGGTAGTCACTTATTATGGCAGATGTGAATGGTTTGAAACTGGACAGGCACCTTGTTGATTAAGGAGCAAAGTTGACAATATGACAAATGCCTCCTTTTCAGTTTTTTGGTGTTTAGATTTAAAAAGAAGTGTTATCAATTGTAAACACAGAAATTGCAACATTTTACAAGCACACGTGGTTTGCATTTGGTCACCCCGCACACATGGCTAAGAATAAGTGGACGCCACCTGCTAAGTGATATTGCCTCATTACATTTTTTCTTTTATAGATCTGCGCTGGGCATTCCATACATGCATACAGCTATTATTGTATCAAATTAAGACCTTTTCATTTTGTAGTTATGGACTTGTACCTCACTATGGTCTTGAGTACGATAAACAATGTTTTTATGCACCATGAAACCAAATGTTTTTGCATGACATGATACATCATAGCAGCAGTTAATGAGAATGTTCACTTCTGCGTTGCAATTGTTGTTTTTTAATAACTTAGAAGGGCCGAAAATGTTAAAACTTGGTTTTAATTAAGTTGATATAGATGCTTCCCTCATTCAACTATGGCTTAAGTTAAGTGTTATCTTTTGTTCATATTATTTTTTATGTATTTTCTACAACCTGTGGATTCAGAATTCAGTATATAAGTTGATTTTATTACAATTTGTAGCTTTTATAAATAGCTGACTGAATTGTGTTTTTAAAAATATATATATATATTCTGAATCTAGTCCTCTAATTTGGTATTTGGGGTTTTCTTGTATTTTTTTTTTCAATTGTGTTTTAAAATCCGACTTCTTTCTACTTATCTTGCAGAACCTGCTGCTCTGTGAAGGTGTAAACAACCAGAGCTACATGTGCGAGTCAGGTCACTGCTGCGGAGAATCTCAGTGCTGCAGTTACTACTATGAGGTCTGGTGTAAGTGTTCCGCTATTTCTAGACCACATTCTCAATAGACGTGCATAGAAGATTTGATTACATACGCTTGCTATCCATGTGAGCGTCATAAAGATAAGTCATCTTTAAAGTCCCATCTTGCAAAGTATCAAATTGATACGATAGTGCTATAATATTCAGCGCAATCAGGTTCCCATGAATATACAAAACTGGCATTTGAGACATTTGTTTTGCTCTGATTGTCTTGAATGTGAAATATAAAAAGAGGATCTCTCATGCTAGCTAGTGAAGAGCTAGTGAAAATATGTTTGCAACTCTTAATGCTAAAAACTGTTAAAATGTGGTATGTTGGTGATTGCCTAATTGCACATCAGGACTATATTATGTATTGTATGCCGCCTCTTATTTGAGATGAGCTGATGTAAACCATTCCAAGATCCAAATTAAGTTACAAATGCAGGCTCAGTGAAAACCAAATAATTTTCATCAGATGCGCATATTTTCCCTTGTATTATGGATTATAACTTCTGTTTTTTGCCACAAAATTATCACAGCAACAATGAACTTTAAACTATTGACTGGCATCTCGTTTAAAGCAATAGACAAAAGTGTTTACATTGTCTGCTGCATTAAAATGTAATCTTGTCTAAAGTACGTAGCTCGGGCCAATTGCATCTGATCTTAATAATTACGGATAGAGCCATTGAAATTGTGAAAACACGGATATGCCAGATGATGGATGGGCGTTTGTCATAACAGTGCGGCGCTGCCAACACTTGAGATTCTGCAGGAGACGTTTGAAAATTGTGCTCTCGACATCCCAACCGAAGTTAAAAATACAGTAGTAACTCAACACATGATTTTAACGGATTTCTATGACTGAGCTCGTTACTTCATACACTAACTTCATTAATTGACATTAAATTAATCAGCGTTTAGCCCAAAACGCCAACATTTTACCATGTAACATGTCTTTTTTAAAAGAAAAACTAATCTCTAAATAAGAAATATTGTACGGAAAACAATACAATAGAATGTGCTGTACTACAGCAGCGGTTTTATAAAGTAATGTACTGTATGTACTAACAGTAGTTAAAGTTTATGAAGTAATGTACTATACTACAACAATAGTGGTCGTATGCAGTAATGTAAAAATGTACAGCGTTAAACTTCGAGAGCTACCGCGGTAAAGTTGGTTTTACATTGATTGATATTCGTCTCCGTAGCTACAGTTGTGCCCGGACTACTGTGTATTGGTACGGTGTGCTCGCACGAAAAGGGCGCCTATAAACGCTAGTCATTTATACTAAGGACAGCAGACTTCTACTGTAGCTCCTTTGAGCTGCTTCTCCGTCAAACACATCATCAGCAGATTTTCATAGATACAATTCTTCTGTTTAGGCAGCCTTTGCTGGCACTAAAATGTGGCTTCTGCTAGGATATGGACGAAAATGTATATCTCGATATATTTTTACTTAAACTCGATATTCGATATATATCTCGATATATTTTCCGGTGAAAGTATACATATAAAGATATTCATTTTTGAGCGAGATTCACTGAAATTGAAGTGAATGACAACTGTACTGTAAACAGTAAGCGGCACTTTTATTAACCCAGTTAGTCTAGATGGGTATTAACAGCACAGAAAATAAACTGTTTAAGTAGCATAGAATTACATAACATAAATAAAATGGAAAAATATTATTTCTACATAAAATAAATAACATAGCTGTGCAAATAATAATTTTTTTGCAGCATTTCTCTTGTGAAATATGTCCGGCTTGGCAACTCGAGAGCAGTTTGGATTTGGGCTTATATGGTAAACAACTCAAATGAATGTTTTATCCAGACACATACATTTGTCCAAATGTGGCCAAGTAGACACATTGTGGGTTTCTTGAATGTCGTCTACATTGCTAAAAGAAAAATCTAAAGAAGAGAATCCCTCTGCCATCTTCCACTAGTTTTTTAATACCGGTATATAAATCGCTCTTCTCTCCTACGACTCTCTTGTCGTCATTTGGGATGTCTGTTGTGATTTCCCTTCCTGGTTCGATGATCCGCCCTATCTTGCCTCTGATTGGCCTAATCTCAATCAATCGTGACTCATCATAGTAAACAACCAACCAATCATGGATGTTCTTATATGTGCAAGCATGTCTTGGAAGGAGGAAGGGGAGGGGTTTAGTAGCCCATAAGAGGGAGTGAGGAGTGGGGGAGAACAAGGAACACAACAAATAAGTGGCGTATGGTCATTTTAACGTGAATTTAAATTATATCGATATTAAGATATTTTCTTAATTCATATCTTGTTTAAAAATATATTGATATATCTTACAAACTTGATATATCGCCCAGCCCTAGCTTCTGCTTCATTATAGTGCAGGGTAGACCAGCACTACATGCTACACAATTGCCTCGCCTTTATAGTCGACATGTTTTGATTATTTATTTCTTCAATTAAATTAAAATCATCCACTTTCTTCTTCTCTGCACTCTCCTTCACACTACCATGGTTGGAAAACAAAGTTATGTCGATCTCTAGCTATAAGGTAATGCTGACGTGTATGGCTGAATCTTTCAGTGGCTAAACTTAGAGGGTTCATTCTGTCCTTTGCTACACCAACTAGCAACTAATTTATGCTTGCAACTTAAAGAATAGCAAAAAGCCGATACCTCAAAAAACTCTTAAATTGAGCTACTGTACCACTGTATGTCAGATTACTCGTACCCTATCTTAACAGCTCTGAAAGCAAGGAAATCCGATTTAATGGAGAAAAGAAAAGGTGGACTGTGCGTCAATGTTGCGTCAATGTGCCTCCTGAAGTCTTTTATTTTAGAAACAATGACGACAAAACTGTCTTGAAAAACAATATACAGGAAGCCATGGAGCTCTGTTTTCATGGAGTTAGTGAAGAGTTTTCACATAGTGTAAAACAAGGGTTTCCAAACACATACCTAATCTTTTTGCCTGAGTTTTTTTTTTTTTGTCAAATGTTTTTAAACATAGTAATACATACCTGTTCATATAGCAGCTTGAGTATAGCAGTATAGCCTCTGTGTTTATTACTGTTGCATTGATGTCAGGATGACTGACCTTCAAATTAGTTATGGTTTAGCTGTGATAAAACTGTTTGCATTGTTCTCGATAGGGTCAACCATGAAATTATTTCTACATTTCTTTCTTCCAAGTGTAGACCTATTGCATTTTGCTTCCGTATTTTACCAAGACAGTAGTTGTATTCTCATACGTAACGAACCGCATCTCCCTCTGAAATAGGAATATACGCAATTACAACTAACTTTTCTTACCCACAACATATGATTAAATTTAATTTCTGTCAACATTTTTATATATTGCCCAATATGTCAGTTCATTTTGTCAGTTTTTCTTAATATGCCTTCGTTTTAATTAGTTACGGTCTCGATTTTAGTCATGAGTAAAAAGGTCGTTGAAAGTTATTTGTCAACAAAATCAATTTTAAAAAATTATATAGTCTTCAATCACGAGTGCCTCATAATGCTTTACTAACTTAAGACACAAGGGAAAACTCAAAGAACTCCTAATGGGGAAAAGAAGAATCTTTGAGAAGGTATCGCAGATGTAGGGACCCCCTTTCCAGGGTGACCAGCTGCCATACATGTCGAGTGGGTACAGTTATTGGATTGTTAGATTAATTAATTGTTAAATTAATAGATAAAGTGGGAGTCCAGTCCATTGGGAAAACATGCAGTCATGGGGGGACCTTCTTCCAGGCACATCCAGTTAGCTACACAGAGATGTCTATAGCTGTGATGGAAGTGTGGTCCAACGAGTTGTCCATCTCGAGTCTCAATTCTGGTCAGCTTGAACCTCCTCTAGACTGATACCTCTCCAGAAATTAACTGTGGCCATCAGGCAGAAAACGGGGACAGAGCAGAAAAGCTGCAGATCAACTGGTCTACAAAGGAGTCTATTTAAAGGCTAGAGCATATAAATGAGTAGTAAGGTGGGACTTAAATGCTTCTAAGGTAGCATCTCTTTATTGTTGCTGTTAAGGCATTCCAGAGTATTGGAGCCTGAGGGTAAAACCCTCTAAAGCTTGCAGACTTTTTTTGGACTCTGGGGTCACGAATTTCGGGGTGGAACATAGGGTTAAATAAAATCAGCAAGTGCTAGTAGTTTGTACATAAGTAATAAAACCTTAAAATCGCACCTAAAGCGTACCGAGAGCCAAAGTGTTCCTCTAGCATTACCTCCTCAAAGTGAGAGTTTATTTTGGAGAGCATTTGCCTGAATACCCACAATATTTTATCTTCGTTAATAGAACCCAATTGAAGCTGGCACAGGGTATCGTTAATCTCCTTTCTCATGAGCTCAATTTTCTCAGTAAAGACTTGCACAAAGTGTGTGGAGCTACCAGTAGAAGACCCTTGTTGGGTTAGCAAAATGAACAAAGGTTACTAATTACTTGCTACTCAGTACTAAATAGACCGTTTTCTCGATATGAAAAAACAGATAAGTTGCAGGCTTGATTTATTATATTAAATTCCATCCACTAGAAAATCTTTAGAAAGCCACTATTAAGTGTATCCATGCTTTTGTCACTAAGAGATATGCAATATGCCAAACTCACCACACTAACATTTCTCCCACTGTAGGGTTTTGGTTGGTGTGGGCCATCATCTTCATTTTGAGCTGCTGCTGTGTGTGTCACCACCGGCGCACCAAACACAGACTGCAGCAACAGCAGCGACAGCACGAGATCAACCTCATTGCTTATCGTGAAGCACACAACTATCCCTCAGTGCCCTTCTACTTCAGTAAGACCTACTTGTATTCATTCACACATGCAGATAGATTATCATTTGTTGACCTAATTGTTATCCTTACCAAATAACTTTGAACTGGGTGCAGATGCTCAATACATTTACATGCACAAAAGAAAACCAAATTGTTGCATGGTTTGGATGGAACAAACTGTCTAAAACACCTTAATAAGATTTTATTTTTTTATCGGATTAACATACCGAGATACCTCCTCTTCATCATCCTCGTTCTTTTTCACTAAAGCGAGTCTCCTTCCCTTTTCCTATGTTGCCAGGGTGGCGATGATTGAGGGTGGTTAGGGTCCATTGCCGGACACTTAGCATTTAGTGTGTGTCAAGTCGACATCCAACAGCAAGTTGGACTTAGACTTAGACTAACTTTATTGATCCACAAGGGAAATTGTTCCACACAGTAGCTCAGTTACAAAGGATAGAAAAGGTAAGGATGGAAAGGATAATGCAGTAGGGTTGGGCGATATGGACGAAAAAGTATATCTCGATATATTTTTACTGAAACTCGATATATTTTGCGGTGAAAGTATACAAAAAAAGATATTAATTTTTGAGCGCGATTCAGTGAAATTGAAGTGAATGACAACTGTACTGTAAACAGTCAGCCGGACTTATATTAACCCAGTTAGTCAAGATGGGTATTACCGGCACAGAAAATAAACTGTTTAAGTAGCACAGAATTACATAACATAAATAAAATAGAAAAATATTCTTTCTACGTAAAATAAATAACATAGCTGTGCAAATAATACATTTTTGGCAGCATTTCTCGTGCGAAATATGCCTTGCTTGGCAACTGGAGAACAGTTTGGATTTGGGCTTACATGGTAAACAACTCAAATGAGTGTTTTTATCCAGACGCATACATTTGTCCAAATGTGGCCAAGTGGACGCATTGTGGGTTTTCTGGACGTCGTCTACATTGCTAAAAGAAAAATCTAAAGAAGAGAATCCCTCTGCCATCTTCCACTAGTTTTTTAATATATAAATCACTCTTCTCTCCTACGACTCTCTTGTCGTCATTTGGGATGTCTGTTGTGATTTCCCTTCCTGGTTCGATGATCCGCCCTATCTTGCCTCTGATTGGCCTAATCTCAACCAATCGTGACTCATCATAGTAAACAACCAACCAATCATGGATGTTCTTATACGTGCAAGAACGTCTTGGGAGGAGGAAGGTGAGGGGTTTAGTAGCCCATGAGAGGCATTGAGGAGCGGGGGAAAACATGTAACACAACAAATAAGCGGCGTTTGGTAATTTTAACATGAAATAAATTATATCGATATTACGATATTTTCTTAATTCATATCTTGTTTAAAAATATATCGATATATCTTGCGAACTCTTTATCACCCAGCCCTATAATGCAGGTATAAAGTAGACTAAAAATTTACCATAGTAGCAATATAAAATATAACCTATATGTAATATTGAAATATTATATATACATTATATAATATATACTGATATATTATTATATTGTATTATATATTTATATTTATATTTATATTTTTTATATAATATATACAATATATAACAAATATATACAATATATAACAAATCCCAATTACCATGTACAATATTACAGTATATGTAACAGCTGCAGCACAAAATAGAGAGTAGATCTTGCAGAAAATATACAATATAAACAAAGAGAGGTAGCTAACATAGAAGCGGTCAGGTAATAGACAGATATCATCTATTGCTGTATGGCGAGTGATTGTACAGCTGGATGGAGTGCGAATGAGAGAGTTCTTGAATCGAACACTGGGGGAATGAAGCTGAAGTTAATTACCGGTACCTTTATTTAACCAGGAAGTAGACCCCTTGAGATTCAAAATCTCTTTTGCTAGGGTGTACTGACCAAGATAACAGCACAATCTGATTGCAATTTACTTGCATTTGCGACTATAAATAGACTGTGCGACTTGAAAAAATAAAACTGTAGCACTTGTGGGAATCTGGATTTCAACTCTTTCATTCTCATTTTGCTCCTAAAGTAAATCCATTAAAAGTGGAACAAATAGACTAAAATTTGGAGAAAAAAACATTGTCAGCAGACCATAGGCCTTTTACAGGAGCTTTCCTATTTACCCGTGTAAATAAAGTTCCCTCTGTGTTTACACCAGAAACTACCTGGGTAGATTTAGTTTTTCAGGAACTTTTTGGAGTTCTTGCCAGCGAGGGAGCACTTTTGGAAGGTTCCCGGAACCTTTTCAGGGGCAGGCTGTGTTGTCAAACGCTGATTGGTTGAACACAGTTGGGGCCGTTCCTAAAACTTCTTTTTCAAACACTCGACCGGCATTAGAATATGCGCGGCGACTTGTTTACTTCTTATTTCCTGTGTATTTCTGTCACAACAAACTTGACAATGGAGAGAAAGAAGAACAAAAGCAACTATCAACTTGCAGGAACTTTTGTGGGGCATCTTTGTGCTGAAGAACACTAATCAGTGGAACTATCTCACAGTGTTTTAAGTCAGCCGTATTCTTTAAACTATATGCAGTTTCTTGTTGTTTATTTTTCTTACGAACTTCATTACGTTACACGAAGCTACGAGAAGTGAACAGACTTTTTAAAAAGTATTTACAGTGAAGTATAAAGCCGGACTGGAAGCAAAAACCTCAGCAGCTTACTCCTCTGACTTTTTGGATGAATGTAAACTAAAGGAGGCACGAGTGGAAAGAAAAAAAAATCTAATCAATTATTAACTGTTTAACTGTCATTTGCCTCAACCCAGAATGCTAATATGTTAACAAGCTAATGCTAAAGTGTGATACAGTATGCCGTGATGGAATGTTGCTATACAAATACACTTTCACTTGCAATCCTCTTCTTATTTAAAAATTGCACTTTTCAGACTTTGGGGGAAGTTTGAGTTGTCCAAAGTTTTTTATGAAGAAGGAAAAAAACCAAGTACATTTGTATTTTGTAACACATTTGAGACATGTTCAATATTTAAAGTGTATATCAAATTGTTGTTGACCGATTTTGGACCAAATTAATTGAAATCTAATAATTTTGGGTGTGGCACACCGAGAAAGGAAATCAGTCCGTCCAAAATTGTGATTAACGGTTCATAATTGGAACACAAAATGCACATTCATGATGATAAAACAATTGGAGTGTGTTAGGCTGGCTTACATTTTGTCTAGAGATGTCCGATGATGGCTTTTTTGCCGATATTCCGATATTGTCCAACTCTTAATTACCGATTCCGATATCAATAGATACCGATATATACAGTCGTGGAATTAACACATTATTATGCCTAATTTTGTTGTGATGCCCCGCTGGATGCATTAAACAATGTACCGTATTTTCCGCACCATAAGGCGCCCTGGGTTAAAAGCCGCGCCTTCAATGAACGGCATATTTCAAAACTTTGTCCACCTATAAGCCGCCCGGTGTTGTAAGCCGCATCTAACTGCGCTAAAGGAATGTCAAAAAAACAGTCAGATAGGTCAGTCAAACTTTAATAATATATTAAAAACCAGCGTTCTAACAACTCTGTTCACTCCCAAAATGTACGCAAATGTGCAATCACAAACATACGTATATCAACATGGACAGAGCTGCGTGAAAAAAGCCACCCGGCCTCTTCGCGTAAACTTAAACTTACCTTAATCACTCGCTCATCTTTTCTTCATCCATCCCTTCGAGTTAGCTTTTATGATGACGCCGGCTGGAAAGGTCTCTTTTGGCAAGGTCTTCCTTTTGAATATCACCATGGGTGGAAGTTTCATTAGCATGGCAAGCTAGAACCACAGTGAAGGATGACTTCTCATTCCCTGTGGTGCGAATATTCACCGTACGTGCTCCCGTTCCACAGTGCGGTTCACAGGAATATCAGTTGCTGTGAAATACGGTAGTAATCCGTGTGCGGATGGAGAGATTGCGTCTTTTCATGAACCGGATCCTTGTCGCTTTGTAGGAGCCATTTTGTGGTCTTTACAGATGTAAACACACAAAGGAAATGAAACGTACGGTGATATCCGCGCGCTTTTTCTCCTTCTACGCGGGCGGGTGGTTGCTTACAGTAGAAGAAGAAGCGCTTCCTGTTCTATGGGGGCGGGTGCTTACCTTGGCGGTTGCTTGCGTAGAAGAAGAAGCGCTTCCTGTTCTACCGGGAAAAAAGATGGCGGCTGTTTACCGAAGTTACGAGACCGAAACTTTATGAAAATGAATCTTAATATTTATCCATATATAAAGCGCACCGGGTTAAAAGCCGCACTGTCAGCTTTTGAGTAAATTTGTGGTTTTTAGGTGCGGCTAATAGTGCGGAAAATACGGTAACAAGGTTTTCCAAAATAAATCAACTCAAGTTATGGAAAAAAAGTGCCAACATGGCACTGCCATATTTATTATTGAAGTCACAAAGTGCATTATTTTTTTTAACATGCCTCAAAACAGCAGCTTGGAATTTGGGACATGCTCTCCCTGAGATAGCATGAAGAGGTTGAGGTGGGCGGTGTTGGTGGGGGGCGGGGTTTGAGTAGGGGGTATCGGGGGTGTATATTGTAGCGTCCCGGAAGAGTTAGTGCTGCAAGGGGTTCTGGGTATTTGTTCTGTTGTGTTTATGTTGTGTTACGGTGCGGATGTTCTCCCGAAATGTTTGTCATTCTTGTTTGGTGTGGGTTCACAGTGTGGCGCATATTTGTAACAGTGTTAAAGTTGTTTATACGGCCACCCTCAGTGTGACCTGTATGGCTTTTGACCAAGTATGCATGCATTCACTTGTGTGTGTGAAAAGCCGTAGATATTATGTGATTGGGCTGGCAGGCAAAGGCCGTGCCTTTAAGGTTTTTTGGCGCTCTGTACTTCTCCCTACGTCCGTGTACCACTCCGTACAGCGACGTTTTAAAAAGTCATAAATTTTACTTTTTGAAACCGATAATGATCATTTCCGATATCACATTTTAAAGCATTTATCGGCCGATAATATTGGCAGTCCGATATTATCGCACATCTCTAATATTGTGTATGACACATGGCTGTTTCTTTTGTAAACCAATTGTTTTTTGTTTTTTATCTTCCTCCCAAGGGTTTCTACCAAGCTACCTCCTGCCAGATTATGAAGAAGTAGTGAATCGGCCGCCTACCCCTCCCCCACCATATAGTGCCTTACACACAGGACCATCCACAGCAACCTCACAGCCTCATCCTGAGCAGCAGCAAGAACATTGTCCTGCCACTCAACCCATGCCAGTTCCTCCAGACTCTGAGCGCCATTGTAGCAGACCCAATTCGGAAGCGCAACGACCCCCCCCTACTTTAGATTTAAGTCCCAAGGCGGACAACAAGCCGGTGCAGACCACACAAGACTCGAGCATGATACTTTTGTCCGAGGGGCTCAGTAGAGAGGGACTCGAACAAGAGGAGAAAAGAAGCGACTGCAAGGATCCTCTTCTGAAGGATTTGTCCGATGACAAAGATCGACTCCCTAATGGCAGACGGCGACGATTCACCGGGGACTCCGGGATTGAGGTGTGTGTGTGCGGCTCACGCGGGAGCAACGGTTGTGGTGGAGCAGGCAGCCAAGAAGGTAAGGAGTTGCGGGAGCTGGACAGCCTTCTGGGCCGCGAGGGAGACGAGGAGGAGGCTGGAGACTTCTGTGACAGCTGTGTTCAGCGGTCCTCCTTCACCGTGGAGGAAGAGCAGGCGCTGGGCGCCTCGGAGAGGAGAGCAGCATCAGGATCCTCTCAGACGCCTCACCACACAGGCAGCGCCTCACCGTACCCTCCGGTGTGTCTCCTCCTGCACACCATCAGCGAGCAGGACGGTCCTTACCAAAGCACCAGCACTGAGGCGCAGGGTTGAAAGACACCTTGGTAACCGCAACAAAGGATGTAGAAACCTTATATGTGTGTCAAGACTTTTAAAAGGTGTGGTGCAGATACCCTGTAGAGCTTCAAAGCTAGGACTGAGTGATAAGAAAACAGCCCTAATACACACTGGAACATGAAGCAGCCTTAGTTAGACAGGAGACCTCTTCTGAAGCAGCTCGGTCAGTGGCTTTGAACCCTTTTGCACACTTGACACATGCCAAAGACTAGACCACTAGAACAGAAACGGGAAGATGGCTAATCTCATTAGGTGTATACAACTAATTGCAACCGTTTCTATTCGCCTGTGTCACACATTCGACAGGTCCTTCCAGCATAAATGTGTGTTTGAGCAAGCAAGAACATCTGACCTGCACCCAAAAGTGCTTTTTTTCCCAGCATTTTCTCAAAAACTAAATCTGCTTGGGTCCTATTTCTTGCGCTCTATCTGAACCACTAGTTAAAGTGCATTAACAAGTCGTCATACGATGAGCAGTTCCTATTTTGCACAAATTGTATTTATATTTTATAAATTAAGCTTTTAACAAAAAAGACCATCATTCTGTGTTTCATCAGTCTTATATGGTTCATTTCAAGACTGGAATGGAACAGAATAGTCACTTGTTGGGTCCTAAATGGTCTTTTTTGGTAACTTTATGAATGTTAGCAATATGTGCCTACAAGAAAAACTGACAAGGAGATCATGTACCAAAATAATTCTTACAGATACTGATGAGGCGGACATTACTTTCGCTCACATAAACAGATGATCATGTTCACCAGCTGCAGCGTATAAAAGCACTGATCTCAGTGGCTGCATTTACAGTTATTATATATTATATTAACGGACTTACCGTATCGTTCTCCTACAGTGGTATTCAGAAGTTACTGTCATTTAACAGCAAGTGCGTGCATAAGCCATAATTTGCACAAAACGATGCTAAACATTTTGCCCGTCTTCTAATGTGTGCTGTTTAATAACCTGAGGGATGAATTGTGCCTTTTTAAAGGGTGCTGAAAGCTTTTTTTTTTCTTTCACCATGCTTCAAATGGTGTTAATGTCTTACTGGACTTGTCATGAAGGTTGTAGTAGTAATCCTCAATATAGTACACATGGCACAAAATGGTACATGGCAAAAAGACTCTGCATCTTAGAAATCGTACAGAAGATACAAAACCTGTTAATAAAATGACTCAATTGTGCAAATATCCTATCCGTGAATACAATGCATCCGCAAAGTATTCACAGCAGTTCACTTTTACCACGTTATGTTACAGCTCTATTCCAAAATGGTATAAATTCATTTTTGTACTTAACATTTTACACACAATATCCAATAATGACAATGTTAAAAGTTTTTATTTTATTTTAAAAATTGTATTATAAATAAAATGCGAAAAAGTCACATGTACACAAGTATTCCCAGCATTTGCTAAATATTTTGTTGATGCCCCTTTGGCAGCAATTACAGCCTCAAGTCTTTGAATACAATGCCACAAGCTTGGCACACCTATCTTTTGGCAGTTGCGTGCATTCCTCGTTGCCCATTCTTCTTTGCAGCACCTCTCAAGCTCCATGAGGTTGGATGAGAAGTGTTGGGTGTCATCCTGGATGTCTCTGTATTCATCTTTCCCTCTGTCCTGACTAGTCCCCCAGATCCTGCCACTGAAAACCATCCCCACAGCATGATGCTGCCACCACCATGCTTCACTGTAGGGGTGGCATTGGCCTGGCATTCACCCCAAAGAGTTCAATCTTTGTCTCATCGGACCAAAGAATTTAGATTCTCATGGTCTCGGTGATCTTTTTAGGTGCTTTTTGGCAAACCTTATAACAAGAAATGGCTTCCACTATACATATACCATACAGGCCTGATTGCTGCAGAGATGGTTGTCCGTCTGGAAGGTTCTTGCTCCACAGAGAAATGCTGCAGCGCTGACAGAGTGACCAGTGGGTTCTTGGTCCCTGACTAGACTAAGATGAATGCAGCAATGTACAGATACATCTTGGATGGAAACCAACGCTTCCCATCCAACCTGAGGGTGCTTGAGGTGCTGCAAAGAGGACTGTGCAAAACTGCCCAAAGATAGGTGTGCCAAGCTTGTGGCATCGTATTCAAAAAGACTTGAGGCTGTACTTGCTGCCAAAGGCACATCAACATGTACATTGTCATTATGGGGTATTGTCTGCAGAATTTTGAGAACAAAAATGAATAAGGCCGTAACATAAAATTTGGAAAAAGTTTGATGCCGTGAATATTGTCCAGATACACTGTTTTCCTCGCAGTTTAAACGTGACCATACAAAAAGCACATGGTCATGTGTCAAATACAAATGAACTGTACCCTAACAGAATCTCCCACCAACTGCGAGATGAATGTGCATGGAAAACATATTTGTTACAAATAGTGCATCTGAGATACAAATGAACTGTACCCTAACAGAATCTCCCACCAACTGCGAGATGAATGTGCATGGAAAACATATTTGTTACAAATAGTGCATCTGAGATAAGCCCCAGTCGAAATTGGAAAGGATTTTTGCAGACCGAGCATTTAGCAAACTTTACAAAGCACAATGCTTTCAGCTAATGTAAAAGTATGCATACTCTGAAACACAGAAGCCCCTTCTCAAAGCGCTGTCTGTTTTAGTACCGTTAATTGTGTGATTCCATATCATTTTACCCATCAACATTGGCCTTGACATACACATTGTTGTTGTGGTACAAGTATAGTAGTGTAAAGAGGTTTTTTTCTATTGATAATTAAAAAAAAAAACTGTCATATTAAAATTTTAAAAAATGGTGTACAATGACAGGACATGGTCTAGCCAAACATGAAAATAAAAAGCAATAGCTTTATTTGTGAAGGGTACACCATGATTGAACATGCATGTTTGAAGCACATTAGGAGAAATCATGCCAAAGACTTGTTTTGTTCATCATTGTGTGGAAGTGCACATATCCTTTGAATGTCAACTACGCCAACATCAACCAAGGTGGATGTACTTTCAATAAACATTTCGATTTAATCTGATTATTGTCTCCGTATGGTAAATCATCTTTCCTAGTCTAAACGTTAGGATGACTCATGCATGTTGTGAAGCAGGCAGTGTTCTTTTGTGCAGGAAGTGAACTCTGAACCTTCTCTCGCTATGTAAACTTCGGTATCGCATCGATGGCAAGTACAGGAACAGTATTGCCGATACTAACACTTTTAACTTGAAATATTTCAAGATTTTTAAATGATTTATTTTAGCCTTTAATTTGTTAATTATGATTATTATTAGAGTAAAACACAGGACAAACAAAAAATATAGCCAACCCTTTTGTGGTCAATAGAACCAGTGATGTGTGGTCAAGGGAGGCAAAATCTCACTGTCATGAAAAATTGAAAATGAATAGCGTTGGGCTGTGTTATAAATGCATTTTCTTTATCATTTCCTATTAACTATTGCAATTCTCTCATCACTCTTTCCAACAAGTCAACGCATCAGACGGTACAAAATGCAGCTGCCAGACATTAGACCCAGAACAGCCCATATCACTCGCATTTTATCCAGTCTTCATTGGCTTCCAGTCAAATTCCGCATTGAGTTTAAGATTTTAGTCCTGACTTTCCGTGCGTTGCATGGTTAGGGCCCCTCAGTACATCACTGACTTATGTACCTACTCTTCAGGCCGCGGGGTCTTCTAAAGATCCCAAAAACTCATTTTAAAACCCGTGGAGACCTGGCTTTCCAGGCTATAGCTCCCAGACTCGGGAATAACTTGCACCAGTCCCTCCGTGATCTTGACCGTGTTGACACTTTTAAGAAACATTTGAAAACGTCTTTCTTTTTAGTAAAGCTTTTATTTAATGCACCTTTTAACTATCATTTTTAATCCACTTCGTATCCTTTCTATGATTTTGCCCCTGTTTTAATTGAATTGTTTTACTTCACCCAGGTTTTGTACAGCGCTTTGTGATTTTATCTGTGAAAAGCGCTTTATAAAAGTTTGGACACCTTCTCATTCAATGGGTTTTCTTTATTTTCATGACTATTTTCATTGTAGATTGTCACTGAAGGCTTCAAAACTATGAATGAACATGTGGAGTTATGTACTTAAGGTGAAATAACTGAAAACTTGTTTTATATTCTAGTTTCTTCAAAATAGCCACCCTTTGCTCTGATTACTGCTTTGCACACTGTTGGCATTCTCTCGATGAGCTTCAAGAGGTAGTCACCTGAAATGGTTTTCACTTCACAGGTGTCATAGTTTTGATGCCTTCAGTGACAATCTACAAGGTAAATAGTCATGAAAATAAAGAAAACGCATTGAAATGAGAAGGTGTGTCCAAACTGCAGGAAAATGTCATACGGTGAGACACACGTGAGCTAGCAGGTGCTGGTCATTGCGATTCCTTTACAGGAAAAGGAAAAGTAGCTTTTAAAACTAAATGAAAAAAGGAACTTCAACAACAACATTACTGAGCTTAGGCCCTTGGACTTCCAGTCAATTATATTCTTTTTTTTGTTACCAAATTAATAAAATTAGAAGGGACAAGCAGTAGAAAATGGATGGATGATTTGAGCACAAGAAGGAAAAAAAGGTCTCGTCAGTACGTGCCTCACCAAACATGAACCTAACCCAAGGGTCGGCAACCCAAAATGTTGAAAGAGCCATATTGGACCAAAAATACAAAAAAGTAATCTGTCTGGAAATGCAAAAACTTAAAAGACGTATATAAGTGTTATACTGAAGGTAGTAACACATGATGTAAGTGTCTATATTAGCTATATTAGCCTACTATCAAAATGACTGTGTCGCAGGCTGACGCAAATCTTCGTTGACAGAACTGTTGAAATGTAATATTTATTGTACAAATTTTTACAACATTAGTAAAACCTCTCAGAGGGTTTGATAACTCCTGGAAATTACCGTCTTAGAATGGCCAAATGTATAGATGTGTGTGTCCAAGTTAAAGGAAACAGCAGGCTGTCTTCTAATAACTATCAGAAATGCAGCCAATATTACATACAGATGATGTGACATCCATCCATTTTCTACCGCTTATCTCTTTCGGGGTCACATGCACATATAAATTAAGATAATTAAAGGACATTAAATGAGCTCAAATATACCTACAAACGAGGCATAATGATGCAATATGTACATACAGTACATCTAGCCTAAATAGCATGTTAGCATTGATTAGCTTGCAGTCATGCACAGACCAAATATGCCTGATTAGCTCTTCACAACAAGTCAATAACATCAACAAAGGTCACCTTTGTGCATTCACGCACAGTATAAAACGTTTGGTGGACAAAATGAGACAAAGGAGTGGCATAAAACACGTCTTTCTGTGGCAGCGTCGGAGAAAGTCGTCCATGTAAATAAACTGTTGAGTCACATTCACACAACGGTGAGTTCAAGGGCCGCTGAAATTAGTAGGACAAAACGGCGCTCGCCAAATACTCTTCATCAGTGAATCATAAACACAAACAGTGGGCTTTCTAACAATTAGGAAGGTTTGTGTCGTGTTTGTCCTACAGAATCCATATTACAACAAAAAATATATTTTTTACCCCATTTTTTTTTTTACTATTTCCATACATTTTTGAAAAAGCTCCATGGAGCCGCGGGTCGCTGCCCCCGACCTGACCCAATAGACAAACACAGCAATATAAGACATGTTACTATATCAACCAAATATCTCAATTCCTTCTTTTTACTACATGCAATTGTTAAAGCGGAAAAAAATAAGTAAACAAAAGCCAAAATTATTGGTTCTTAACAAAGCCTTTTTTCCTCAAAAATGTATTCCCTGATATTGTAAACAATATCAACAATATGACTAAAACAACAACAACAACAACAAACATATATGGGTCAAAATAAACACAACAGTGCGCTGGTAAAACATAACCATAGCCTCCTAGTATTGTTCCGACACTGCTACCACCGTGGTATCGACACGGTGACCCGCCCACCTGTACCTCCTAGTATTGTTCCGATACTGCTACCACCCTGGTATCGACACCTCCCCGCCCACCTGTACCTTCAAGCAGACTCATGTCCTCGCAGTTCAAGCTCACAGCAACACAACTTTTACTAAACGACTTTTTCCTGCTTATTCTGGACTTTTACCCGCTATGTCGGATAAAACAAGGTAAGAACAATCTACAAACACAACATCTTGTCGTTAGCTTAGCTTAGAGCATGTTATGCTAGTGGCCATCGTTGCTATATGTTTACATGACACGACACAAACTGCTTATATATATGCGCAACTTTAAAAATAAAAATGACATATTTATCATTTGACTCACCAAGTTGTAGTACAAATACATAGCAAAACACACATTTGATTCAATTTATTTAAAACTATATATTTTGAGCTAGCTGCGGTTAGCATGCGGGTGTTATCAGCTGCTGTACAAGAAGCGATATGACTTATTATTAATATAGTTTATAATTATTTCATTGTTTTTCAAAGCTTCGTGGACACCACCATTCACCTGGATGTCAAGGTACGTAGGATAAAGCATGTTTAAAAATGATTGTACCGACTCACTTCCCATGTCTTATACTTACAAACCCCGTTTTTATATGAGTTGGGAAATTGTGTTCGATGTAAATATAAACGGAATAATGATTTGCAAATCATTTTCAACCCATATTCAGTTGAATATGCTACAAAGACAACATATTTGATGTTCAAACTGATAAACATTTTTTTTGTGTGCAAATAATCATTAACTTTAGAATTTGATGCCAGCAACACGTGACAAAGAAGTTGGGAAAGGTGGCAATAAATACTGATAAAGTTGAGGAATGCTCATCAAACACTTATTTGGAACATCCCACATTTCAAATTGTTTTTGGAAACTGGATGTCGTGTCCCCCGGACCAAAGAGGAAAAGAACCATCCGGATTGTTATAGGCGCAAAGTTGAAAAGCCAGCATCTGTGATGGTATGGGGGTGTATTAGTGCCCAAGACATGGGTAACTTACACATCTGTGAAGGCGCCATTAATGCTGAAAGGTACATACAGGTTTTGGAGCAACATATGTTGCCATCCAAGCAACGTTACCATAGACGCCCTTGCTTATTTCAGCAAGACAATGCCAAGCCACGTGTTACATCAACGTGGCTTCATAGTAAAAGAGTGCGGGTACTAGACTGGCCTGCCTGTAGTCCAGACCTGTCTCCCATTGAAAATGTGTGGCACATTATGAAGCCTAAAATACCACAACGGAGACCCCCGGACTGTTGAACAACTTAAGCTGTACATCAAGCAAGAACGGGAAAGAATTCCACCTGAGAAGCTTAAAAAATGTGTCTCCTAAGTTCCCAAACGTTTACTGAGTGTTGTTAAAAGGAAAGGCCATGTAACACAGTGGTGAACATGCCCTTTCCCAACTACTTTGGCACGTGTTGCAGCCATGAAATTCTAAGTTAATTATTATTTGCAAAAAAAAATAAAGTTTATGAGTATCAACATCATATATCTTGTCTTTGTAGTGCATTCAATTGAATATGGGTTGAAAAGGATTTGCAAATCATTGTATTCTGTTTATATTTACATCTAGCACAATTTCCCAACTCATGGAAACAGGGTTTGTATAAAAAGCTGTATATTTTGGCTATATATTCTTATATCATTTAGTGGGTAGGCTACTAGGGGAGTTTTGTCTCAGCCAGTAAAGTTCATTCTCATGTGATTTGTTTGTTGTTCTCACATATACAGTGTATATATATATATATATATATATATATATATATATTATTAACCTTAAGAAAGTCAGTGACTTCACTATTAAAGTGGGTGACATTGTTATCACCAAGAAAGATGAGGTCACTTACCTAGGTTACATTCTAGAGGCTAATCTTTCCTGTGATAAAATGGCAACCAAGGTAATAAAAAAAGTCAACCAACGAACAAGATTTCTCTACAGAATCTCCTCTCTGGTCAACAAAAGCACCATGACGATTCTAGCGGGAACTCTCATTCAACCCTTTTTTTTTTTCGATTACGCTTGCACTTTCTGGTACCCCAGCACCTCCAAAACCTTCAAATCTAGACTCCAAACATCCCAGAACAAGACCTCCACCCCAGATCCCACCTCACTCCTACCCACTTGGCTCAGGGTGGAGCACAGAGTAAAACAACTTGCACTGAGCCTAGTCTATAAAATTTGCTACACCTCCCTGATACCGAAGTACATGTCGAACTAATTCCAGAACGTAAATGACCGCCATAACCACAACACCAGGGGGAGCTCCACAAACCACGTCAAACCCAGATTCCGATCTAACAAAGGTCTTAACTCATTCTCCTTCTATGCCACATCAATATGGAATGCACTCCCAACAGGTGTAAAAGAAAGTGCATCTCTATCCTCCTTCAAAACCTCACTAAAAGAACACCTCCAGGCAGCTACAACCCTAGCCTAACCCCCTCCCCCCACCATATCCCACCTCCCCGGATTGTAAATAATCAAATGTATATACTTTTTCTTATGCTTTCTGAGCTCACTATGTTCACTGCTCGCTGTACATATCTTACCAAGTGAGACCTACACTGTTACAATGTCCATTTCTCAGATGATGAACTTGTTGATGACTGAAATATGCTGATAGCAACCTAACCTACCCCCCGCCCCCAACCCGCTCCACATCCCTATCTACAAATAAAAGTTCCAATCAATCAATCAATCAATCAATATATATATCTGGAAAAGAGGGAAAGTACCTCAGCAGTGGACGTATGCAGAGGGAGTATGGATTCCCAAGGAGGAAAACGCAAGGAACGTCGAGCAGTTCAGGACAATCTCCCTCCTCTGTGTTGAGTGCAAGACCTTCTTCAAGTTCGTTTCCAATCGCCTCATGGGATTTCTCCTGCAGAACACCTATATTGACACCTCGGTGCAGAAGGGAGGAGTCCCAGGAGTTCCAGGGTGCATCGAACACACTGGCGTGGAAACACAGCTGATACGTGAGGCGTGAGAGAACAGAGGCGATTTGACAATACTGTGGCTGTACCTCGCCAATGCTTATGGATCAATTCCACACAAGTTGGTGGAATTGTCTCTGAGCAGATACCACGTTCCAGAGAAGATTCACAATCTCATCCTCGACTATTACAACAACTTTAGTCTGAGGGTGTCCTCTGGCACTTCAACATCAGATTGGCATCGTCTGGAGAAAGGCATCATCACAGGCTGTACAATCTCTGTGTCCCTGTTTGCACTGGTCAGGAATATGCTCGTGAAGTCTGCGGAAGTAGAGTGCAGAGGCCCTTTGTCCAATTCCGGCACCCGGCAACCTCCGATTAGAGCATCCATGGATAATCTCACGGTAACCACAACATCAGTGTCTGGATGCTGATGGCTCCTTCAAGGCCTTGATGGACTCATTAGTTGGGCAAGAATGAGTTTCAAGCCCTCTAAGTCCAGGTCCTTGGTCTTGAGGAAAGTAAAGGTAACCGACCACTTTCGCTTCAGTCTGGCAGACACCCAAATTCCATCTGTGTCAGAAAAGCCGGTGAAGAGCCTGGGCAAGTGATCTGAAGGATACCGCTGCACGTCAAGCTACCAGCGATCACCTCAACATGTGGCTCTCAGCTGTGGACAAATCAGGACTTCCTGGAAGTTCAAGGCCTGGATATATCAGCATGGCATCCTGCCTCGTCTCCTCTGGCCGCTGCTGAAGTACAAATTCCCAATGACCTTCGTGGAGGGATTTGAGAGGAAGATCAGCTCGTCCCTGCGCAGGTGGCTGGGTCTCCCACGGAGCCTGAGCAGCATTGCTTTGTTTGGGCACAACACCAAGCTGCAGCTCCCTTTCAGTAGTCTGGCAGAGAAGTTCAAGGTTTCCTGGGCCAGAGAAGTCCTGCACTACAGAGATTCTGCTGATGGGAAAATATCTTCAGCAGGTGTGGAGGTCAGAACAGGAAGGAAGTGGCGTGCCCAGGATGCAGTGGAGCGGGCAGAGGCGAGGCTGCGGCACAGTACCATGGTGGGAACCATAGCGACTGGTCGGGCTGGGCTGGGTAGCAACACCAAACAAAGCTACAGCAGAGCCAAAGGAAAGGAAAGGCGAAAGCTTGTCCAAGAGGAGGTTCGCGCTGAGGTGGAGGAGGCTCGCTTCAGCAGAGTGGTGGGAATGAGCAAGCAGGGGGCCTGGACCAAGTGGGAGCACATAGCTGGTCGCAAGATCACCTGGACTGAACTCTAGAAAGCGGAGCCACACCAGTTTAAGTTCTTGGTCCAGTCAGTTTATGATGTCCTCCCAATCCCTGCTGACCTATTCACCTGGGGCCTGATATACACATCTTTGTGCCAGCTCTGTCAGAAAAGAGGATCATTAGAACACATCCTCAGCTGTTGCTCAAAGGTTTTGGGAGATGGCAGGTATCGGTGGTGCCACGACCAGGTCCTGCGGGCAATAGCAGACACCATCTGCACTGGCATCAACACCGGTAAGTGGCAACACCCAACCAAGAGCACAATTACCTTTGTCCGAGCAGGAGAGAAACCTCAACCCTCCAAGAAGACCCAGGGGGGCCTGCTAACAACAGCAAGGGACTGGCAGCTCTTGGTTGACCTAGGAAGGCAGTTGCGTTTCCCAGACATCATCGCAACTACAACACTCCGGCCAGTGTTGATGTCTGGAACCAGCAAGCAGGTGGTGCTCCTTGAGCTAACTGTCTCCTGGGAGGACAGAATGGAGGAATCTCAGGAAAGGAAGAGGGCGAAGTATGCAGATCTTGTGGCTGATTGCCAGAGGAACGGGTGGAAGGCCCGCTGCGAGCCTATTGAGGTGGGCTGCAGGGGTTTTGCAGGCAAGTCCTCACACCGGGTCCTGGGGATCCTTGGGATTAGTGGACTGCACAGGCGAAGAGCCATAAAAAACATCTTGGAAGCGTCTGAAAAGGCCTCACGTTGGCTCTGGTTGAGGAGGGGGAACGCGTGGCGTAGTGCGCTACCTGGACACAAGTCGAGGGACTGATCATCCTTGGCTGGGTCGCCCGGGTGAGGGTGTTTGATTAAGACCCAAAACACCCTATGACCCCGGGAGAATCACTGATGATGTGTCCAGGTTGCACCATAAGGTGTATTATAGTACTATATATATATATACAGTATATATAAATATATGTGTGTGTGTGTGTGTGTGTATATATATATATATATATATATATATATATATATATATATATATATATATATATATATATATATATATATATTTATATATATATATATATATGGATGTATATTTAGCAATGTGTAAAGCCATAGACTCACACAAGTTCCGTCAATAGTCCAAATTTGGAACACAGCATCATAGTTTTCACAGCTTTTTGGTTGTTAGAGGTAGAAAGCGTTTTAAAGTAAAGTTCTGTTTTTTTTTTTAAAGGCACAAAAAACAGGTCGGGTATTGAGAACCTTACATGTATGACTATAAAACTTAGCCAATAGTATAATGAAGTTGTAAAGGTAAAATTCCTTTTCAAATGTTTTCTCATACTGTCTATATCCAAATAGCACATCTTTAAGACAAAGCACACATTTGTCATGAATATTGTCCGAGATGAAACGACCGATGCCTTGCCATAGTGACCGAGTGCTTTCATAAGTCCAAAACAGGTGGTAAACAGTCTCTGGATGCATATTAAATAAGGTGCAGGTAACATCAATGTCCTTCTTGTATCTAACCATCACAGTCTTTAAAGGGTAATAACCATGAATGATTTTGAAATAAATCTCTTTGACTTTGTTCGTAAGTAAATACCTGTTAGGAAGACACCACGTTTTTGACCCAGCAGATGTCATTCACAACATTATTCCAGAGCGCAATTACATAGGAGACAGACACACAATCATTTTGGAATAAGCTGTGGATTTTTGTGTTATTTTTCTGATCAAAAAGAAGGAGTGTCAAGTGGATCATTCACAATTGTTACGGCAGAAAGAGGAAATGAATAACCCCTGTACAACTTAACAACACCTGTTGGAATGGCATCAAATACAATGGCAAATTGTTTGGGAGTCACAGGGACCTTAAAATGGTTGGGAAATGTTGTTCTCACATAAATGCACTGACCGAACGTCACTCTGTGACGTCATCATATCTGTCTTCTCATGTAGGATTATTATGGAAAGACGTTGAAGAACACCTCAGACCTGAAGAGCAATGCCTGTGTGGCTCCAGCCCGGCCGCTCCCAAAATTCATCCTCCAAGCTCTGAAGAAAGTCCATCCCGATGTCACCGACAGGTTGTCTTTGCATATATTGACATATCGGTAATATTCCTGAACGGGCTTCTCGGTTCTTTAGATACTATGGTTGCGGTCTGGTGGTACCAGAGTGTTTGGAGGGCTGCAGGATTCTGGACCTGGGCAGTGGGAGTGGTAGAGACTGCTATATGCTGAGTCAGCTGGTGGGAGAGACGGGCCATGTCACTGGTATCGACATGACTGAGGATCAGGTAGACTACCGAGTGTTCGATCAACACAATTAATTTAGTGCTCACACTAGGCCAGGGCAATTCAGGGCCATATTTCCATAAATGCTAAAGACTGTCACTATCATTCTTATTTTGAGAACCAGCATCATCTGTTGTGGACATTTGTTTATGGTTAGTTATAAATTTCAGAAAATAATATTCCTGTCATGCAAAATACAATGGTCCACTGCAATGGATGGTGGCCTTTAGAAGTTTAAAATATCAATGTGTTCACACCAGTCCAAGTTTCTTTATACAACAGGAGGGCTTGGGTGTTTTTATTATATTAAATTTGCTGCAAAATATTAAGTTTTTTTCCTAAGTTCATTTTTTATTTTTTATTTACAAAATCACACAGAATGTTAATCAATCTAATAAAATAATTAGAGCAATTACAGCCTTAAAATACTTAGGAGACAAATGTACAAAGCAATTTAGAAGACATACAAATACAACACTTAATTAATACAATACTAAATGAAGGAAAACATAATAGCAACATCCATCCATCCATCCATCCATTTTCTACCGCTTATATCAATAACAGCGAAAAAACAACAAAATTGATCACAATAACAGAATATGTATCATTATTATGATAACATATCATTTATATCACCAGCACGGCCATTAAAACAATTATCTTGCTTCAACAGCACAATACTGGTCCTGTAGTTGCAGGAGACGTCTCAAAACCTCACCAGGAGTCCCGAAAATGGCAGAAAATGCACATTTTTTAAAATACATTTTTTGGCTTAAATGTCGTAGGGGTGACCCTTACACAAAAATAAAACTAAATGTCTTGCTTCAACAGCACACTACTGGTCCTGTAGTTGTAGGAGACGTCTCAAAACCTCATCAGGAGTCACGACAAAACCAGAAAATGCATATTTTCTAAAAAAAAAATGTCTTTGCTAAAATGTCGTAAGGGGGGACCCTTACACAAACATAAAAAAAAATGTCTTGCTTCAAAAACACAATACTGGTCCTTTAGTTGTAAGAGACATCTCAAAACCTCATGAGGAGTCCCAACAAACCCCGAAAATGGCAGAAAAAAAATATTTTTTTAAACCTTTTTTTAGCCAAAATCTCTTAAGAGGGGACCCTTTCACAAACATTTTTAAAACTGTCTTGCTTCAACAGCACAATACTGGTCCTGTAGTTGTAGGAGACGTCTCAAAACCTAAGTCAACAGAGAGCTTACAGTACATCCAAAAGTTGCATCTCAAAAACATCCATAACAAAAGCAATGAACCCATGAAGCTGGCTTATAACGCCCTCAGATAATCATTGGCAGCAGGTGAGAACAATAATCACTAATCACCCGCAGGTGATGAGAACAGCACTTAAGAAGCAAAGGTAGAGTCAAAAGTAAGAAACAAAGTAAGCGCGCTAAACAGGAATATATATATATATATATATATATATATATATATATATATATATATATATATATATATATATATATATATATATATATATATAAGATATGCACCTGGGGATAGGTCGATTGGCAACACTAAATTGGCCCTAGTGTGTGAATGTGAATGTGAATGTTGTCTGTCTATCTGTGTTGGCCCTGCGATGAGGTGGCGACTTGTCCAGGGTGTACACCGCCTTCCGCCCGATTGTAGCTGAGATAGGCTCCAGAGCCCCCCGCGACCCCAAAGGGAATAAGCGGTAGAAAATGGATGGATGGATGGATATATATATATATATATACATACAGTATATGTATGTATATATACCTGTGTGTATATATATATATATATATATATATATATATATATACATACATACAGTATATATATATATATATATGTATGTACTGTATGTATGTGTGTGTGTGTGTGTGTGTGTGTATATATTTATATATATATATTATATATATATATATATATATATATATATATATATATATATATAAACTGCATAATATATTCTGCACACTGACCTCAAGTGTACATGTCTGTTGTTTTCTAGCTTGAAGTAGCCAGGAAACATGTGGATTTTCACATGAAGGAGTTTGGCTACAAGAAGCCCAATGTGACTTTCGTCCTTGGTTACATCGAGGCCTTAACAGAGGCTGGTCTGGAAAAGAACTCTTTTGATATCATCATGTAAGATGGATTTTTTCTCATCACTTGCTCTCACAATTTAAAGCTGTGTAATTTGATATATTTATTTACAATAATCAAATGTCACTTTTATCACTTAGCTCCAACTGTGTGGTGAATCTTTCGCCTGATAAGAAACAAGTCCTGACTGAAGCCCACAGTGTGCTCAAGGTACAATAAACCAAACAGGACAAAAATCTTGACTAGGTTGGAAAAGGAGCCAAAAACAATTCATTCAAAAAATGTTGTGTTCTTTAATCAACAAACCTGAAACTTGAATAGAGACTGTTATACATACAGTATTTGATCATCTGTGGCATAAGGGAATGATACTGGTGCTCAAGGGTACCAATTTTCGATACTTGTGTATGTGTTAGTTAATATTACCGTATTTGTTTTTGATAATAAAATCAAATTTTTATTGCAACATTTAAAACGTAGCTAATTATGATGTCGAGTTGTTATATGTTGTCGTATTATCACATTTCTGAGTCTTATTTGCAAGTATGACAATAAGTTGCAAGTCCAAGACATTAGATGGCAGTAGTGTATGGTTTATGGTGTGTTGGCTTGTCAGTTCAGTCTTTTCTGAATGTAGTCTTTTATTGAGCCCCAAAAAGTGTTAATAATATAAGTATTGTACTTCTGTACGCAACCAGTTGTTTGAGTGTAACCTTTATCTCAGTTGTGGTTTTCATTAACAAATTTGGAAGGGTTGAAATCGCGATGTAAAATTGCTCATGCTAATCAGTAGCATGTCAATAGCAAAGCTGATGTATATTAGCATCAAGATAGAACACTTTTGGAAAAGTGGAGTCCTACTTAACTTACGGTGGAGCGTTTTTCGATTCAGTGTCTTTGTTGGCATTGAAAATTACAACATTACCTAGAGGTAGTTTGACTGAGTCTGTTCTCAGTGCTGCTTGAGTGATCACTAAGTGCCGAAGTGCGAAGAGCCGGCAACCGGGCAGGACGTCACGCGCAACTCAGGTACCTTAAGATTGTACGTAAAAATCGGTGTCAAGTAGGACCGGCGGATTCGGTCGGTGCCAAAATAAATACCCGATTCAGGACCCATCCCTAGCTGTATTATTGTCTAATTTGCATAATTGGCCATGACGCAATAACGTGCGTTTGTGCGTAAGCAAGTACAACTCAGTTTTTCAGTTTTTGTCATAAGAAATGTGTATCATGTTTAATTTCTTACATTTTGTGCAGTGGTAGACGCTCATGCGTATTATTTACGAATTAGTTTAAAAAAACATTAAAACATTGATGTTTCCATGTAAGTGTGCGATTATTACAGTGTTGATGACATTGCAAGTCTGATACATCACTACAGTCTATAGCGACCACTCAAGGGAAATAGCAAAACTGGCCACTATGGACAGGTTTCGCAAGTTCATCTTAAAAAAAGTAAAACAAGGAATAATGCAAATTTTCCAATACATTTCACCAAGTTTGCTTGCGTTCCGGCTGTGTTACGGATGCATAGCCGAAATCGTACATTTCCATTCTAGTCATTAGTCCACTTCCAGCAGCTCCACTGTTACTGAGCTCTCAGCAGCAAATACGCAAATATTTTATTTTGACTAGATGCCGCCAAAATGTTAAATTAAGCCATGTTTTCTTTTACCAAGCCTGCCTTCTCTGCATCTTGGGGTCCGTCACCAACAACAAATTGTGACAAGTCTAAGTGTTTGTTCTTTTATGTCTGTAGTTTGTATTTCTTGTTTATTATTTAGCAATAGTGCTACTTGGTGAATCTGCTTGTCACTCAGCTTCTAAAACTTGTAGCTCATCCTCTGTATATTCAGACTCAAAATTATGAGCCTCTGGATCATCATTTGTCCCAAAGTAGTCGTTGTTGTCGCTCATGAAGTCTGCCATGATTGGTAGCAATTGTTACTGTTGAAGGAAATAGCGAACACTGTGATGCGTCTGTGAAATTAATACGCTGCCGTATACTTAAAATGAGCAAATTACATAAGTATTACATGTTATTATGAACATACCTGTACTACATTACATACATACCGTATTTTTCGGACTATAAGTCACAGTTTTTTTCATAGTTTGGCCAGGGGTGCAACTTATACTCAGGAGCGACTTATGTGTGATATTATTAACACATTACCGTAAAATATCAAATAATATTATTTAGTTCATTCACGTAAGAGACTAGACGTATAAGATGTCATGGGATTTAGCGATTAAGAGTGACAGATTGTTTGGTAAACGTATAGCATGTTCTATATGTTATAGTTATTTGAATGACTCTTACCATAATATGTTACGTTAACATACCAGGCACGTTCTCAGTTGGTTATTTATGCCTCATATAAAGTACACTTATTCAGCCTGTTGTTCACTATTCTTTATTTATTTTAAATTGCCTTTCAAATGTATATTCTTAGTGTAGGGTTTTATCAAATAAATTTCCCCAAAAAATGCGACTTATACTCCAGTGCGACTTATATACCGTATTTTCCGCACCATAAGGCGCCCTGGGTTAAAAGCCGCGCCTTCAATGAACGGCATATTTCAAAACTTTGTCCACCTATAAGCCGCCCGGTGTTGTAAGCCGCATCTAACTGCGCTAAAGGAATGTCAAAAAAACAGTCAGATAGGTCAGTCAAACTTGAATAATATATTAAAAACCAGCGTTCTAACAACTCTGTTCACTCCCAAAATGTACGCAAATGTGCAATCACAAACATAGTAAAATTCAAAATAGTGCAGAGCAATAGCAACATAATGTTGCTCGAACGTTAATGTCACAACACACAAAATAAACATAACGCTCACTTTCTGAAGTTATTCTTCATTCATAAATCCCTCGAATTATTCTCCTTCGTTGTCCGAATTGAAAAGTTGGGCGAATGTCGTCCGGCGCTGCCTCCCTGTCTTAGTGAAGGTGTGTTCGCCTTCGGTCATCCATTGTTCCCACGCAGTTAGCAGTCTAGCTTCGAATGCCCTGTTGACACCAATATCTAGCGGCTGGAGGTCTTTTGTCAATCCACCCGGAATGACGGCGAGTATTGAATTAAGCGCGTAAGCGTGTCTCTTAATGTGATGTTATGAGCTAGCAAATATAACAACTACACTACCCAGCATGCAACGATAGTGACGAGCATGCGCGGTAGCCCTGAGAAGCGTTGTTGTATGCTGGCAGTTAGAATGTGGTTATGAGCACGCTGTGAGTAAACGTTGAGAACTCAGTTAACACGCCTCGTCTGCATTATTTATAATTAGACAGACAACACACTTAATAGGAGCCATTTTGGGGTCTTTACATAAACACACAAATGGAAATGAAACGTCACATATCCCAGCATGCACCGCGTGCTTCTTCTTCCGGGGCGGGTGGTTTGCTTACAGTAGAAGAAGCGCTTCCTGTTCTATGGGGGCGGGTGCTTACCTTGGCGGTTGCTTGCGTAGAAGAAGAAGCGCTTCCTGTTCTACCGGGAAAAAAGATGGCGGCTGTTTACCGAAGTTGCGAGATCGAAACTTTATGAAAATGAATCGTAATATTAATCCATATATAAAGCGCACCGGGTTAAAAGCCGCACTGTCAGCTTTTGAGTAAATTTGTGGTTTTTAGGTGCGGCTAATAGTGCGGAAAATACGGTATGTTTTTTACCTTCTTTATTATGCATTTTCGGCCGGTGCGACTTATACTCCGGAGCGACTTATACTCCGAAAAATACGGTACTTACAGCATGTATACAAAACATTGATGAATGTTTGTGGATGTTTTTAGAGCGCTTTATACCTGGAATAGATGCAATGACATAATGACTGCTATACCCTCCATTGTTTGCTGACTTTTGCAAGCTTCTGAGTTAAGAATGCATAACAAAAACATATGTGTGCTTGTCTCATAGGGATTGCAAATGATAGGCAAAATTCCCCCCAAAAATTAAGTTCTCCTAAAATTAATTGATCGTGGGATCTGATCAGAGCTGATATTTGTGCGGCATTGTGGCGCAGATGGTAGAGTGGCCATTCCAGCAACTTGAGGGTTCCAGCTTCGATTCCAGATTCCGCCATCCTAGTCGCAGTTTTTGGGCAAGACACTTCACCCTTGCTCCTGATGGGTCGTGGTTAGCGCCTTGCATTGCAGCTTCCACCATCAGTGTGTGAATGGGTGAATGTGATGTATAATTTAGAGCGCTTTGGGTATAAATCCAGGTATAGCAAAGCACTAAATAAATACAGATTTTTAACTGATTGGCTGATAGCTGCAGAGCCCAACCAATCTTGTGTCTTAGTGATTAAATGGCTAAAGATTGTAGACGCGTGAAATATTCCTTCCAAATGGGTGCACGCTCAGGGAGACACAATTACCTTTACTTTTCCTTGTTACACACATGCAGAAGTGTGCGGGTTTTACCAGAACACCGGCTACAATTTGAGAGTGTGTCGTGTATCCACAGCACCAACGATACTGAAAGGCTTCTATAATATTCATCCTCGCCACCATTAAAATAAACAAAGTTTTTTTAAGCTATCATTATCACTTGAGGAAAAGGAATGGCTACACACACAGATGACACAAGAAGCTAAACGCTAAAGCTTCTCTAGATGTCGATACTATCGATACTTAGTATAGTATCAGAATATAACTGATAGATACTAAAGTAATTAGAGGTAAATGTTTCTTATGCATCATATGATTTACAACAGTACTAGCTAATTGTAAATGTAATAAGATAAGCTTTATAAAAATGTTTTACTATAAAAAGATTTTCAGTTCTTTCAACTGAAATTCAACTGAATTTGTGAAGGTTTCACAGTGATTATGTTGTGGGATTTACATAATCATGCATCATATCCATTGAACATTTCTAAAAGAGAAAATTCAGAAATTACGTCCAAGCCATTAAAGAATGTTAACCCTGTACTGTACTCTCTACTGATGCTTAGGAAGGTGGCGAGTTATACTTCAGTGATGTCTACAGCAATGGAAGACTAACAGAGGAGATCAAAAACCACAAAGTCCTGTGGGGTGCGCATGACAAGTGTTCTACTGCTGATCAAAAGCTGCAGACACATGCCTCAGTGTGGTTCTCTGGTGACAGGTGAGTGTTTAGGTGGCGCGCTGTGGTTCAAAGATCTGCTACAGTTGGCCAAGGAAGTAGGATTCAGCCCCCCGAGGCTTGTTCAAGCCAGCATCATCACTGTCGACAACAAGGAACTGCAGGACATTCTAGGTGTGAGGCTTCTTCTTGTCAAGGCAGATTGCAATAAAAAAAAATCTCTGTTTTAGAAAAAAACCTAAATATCTGCTTTGAATCTATTTAAAATTCAATAATTTGATGTTGTGCTATAATTTGTGCATTACAGGTGACTTCAAGTTTGTCTCTGCCACATATCGTCTGTTTAAGGTCCCTAAAGGCAGCACCAAGCCATGTAAAGTCATGTATAATGGTAACATCACAGGGGCGGAGGAGACCCTCCGCTTTGACTGTCAGTACACCTTCAAGGTTTGTATCTTCAGAACAGAATCAGCCGGTGTTACTTTTTTTTTTAACCTAATCTTTGTCTGACAGGCTGATCAAGTGGTGGAGGTAGACGCAGAAGTCGCCTCCATTCTGACCCATTCCAGATTTGCACAGGAATTCACTTTCCAGCCACCAGGAGGCTCCTGTGAACCTTGCGGAGTCCGACCAAAGGTTAGTGATACTCTTTAAAATTTGCAGACATGATGACTTTCAGGAGCAGAGGCAGGGCCGGCCCCTGGCATAAACACTATGCAGTTGTTCAGGGCCACAACCATAACTTTTCTTGAGTCAACATGTCCTTTTTAATAGTTTTAGTTTGGTTTAGCAGCATCGCAGCATTGCTTTGAAGATTGACGACTAAAACGATCGTACGATTTAAGTTTATATTGTAATCAAGCATTTTGCTTAAGTAAATACATTCTAATAACATTTATTTTTCATATTTTTTTTCCCATTTATTGTGTTTTGGTTACTTTTTCCATTAATTCCCAAGCGGCATAGCAGTTTTCAATTGGCGTCACTTTCCTTGCCCCTTGGACCTATCAACCTATTTTTTTATTTTACCTTTTCATACAACCATAGGATATTATCTGGAATATAAACACATGACTATTGAACATACCGGATTGAAAATAATTGTACTTATCAATGCAGTCTTTTTGTTTATTGTTCATACGTAATTATTTGCAGTAAATGCAAATATTGACATAACTTGTACAATATTAATAATGCATTATTTCTTAATATCTAATTATAAGCATACTTCAACTGAATTGTTGTTGGTTCTCTTATGCAGACACTTCGCCAAATCTACTTCTAGCCGCCAAGAGTAATACAGTAAACTCTTGTTTATCGCTTTTAATTGGTTCCGTGCCTGGCTGTGGTAAATTAATTCCCCGCAAAGAAGTTATAAATTGAATATTTTTTATAGATAGAGCATACCACCAACACAGCACCTTTACAATATAATACTCACTAGGCTACAGTCAGCCCTATAGCCCCTTGCGTGTTACACTGATATTAAAAACCGAAACTTGGCCACAAACACAATCTCTTTTAGGGCCACAAAATGCCTACCACAGGTCAACATGTTCGTGCTATCTGTTTGAAATTGAGGACACACCCAAAGAGGCCCGCCGTCTCACTGTGTGCACAATCACATTTGAGGAAAACATTCTCACAAACACACACTCTCAAAGCACAAGGTCAAGCAGCTGTCTCAGAGTCCTAACCAGACTGTGGAGTCATGCTGAGAACCTTGAACAGGAATGAATGTTCTCTTCTCCAGCTCTTAAAAATGTCATTTTATCAGCTCCTTATGGTCATTCAACACCTATATTCATTAACAAACCTGATCTTGATTAGAAATATCCTTTGGTGTTCAACCTTTACACTGTGTCTCTGAATTGAAATCAAGCTTATAGTAGGTATTGTACAACAATGCTTGATTTTGATATTGAAATAGAAAGCCTTTTGTTTCACTTCGTATATGCATTTCTGTCATAATATGCAACCCTGAGTCTGGTAACAGAGCTTAAGCGCAGCTACCAGTAAACCCCCACTGATGGACTTGGTTGAATGCAACCTTGTTTGTATGAAATGAAACAGCAATATGGATGTTTGCACAGATATTTTTTTATGAAACTTCACATAATTTAATCCAAAATTGTAATCTATTTTTCGTTGAATTGGTCATTCAGGCAGGCACTGAAGATCCTTTTGAGCTGGCTGAGCAGCTGCTGAAACAGGGTCCAGGTTCAGCCACAGGGGGGTGCTGCGGCACAAAGTCTGCGACCTGCTGCAAGTGATGGATTGTGGGAAAGGAGCGATGGTCCAGAACAAAGCACATATAGCTGCGGCCGCAGACATTCTTAAGTCGCGTCCACTTAAAGACGCGGCCACAGGTGTGACGACAACGGAAATGAAGCTGGAGAGACAAGACGCAACACGGAAATCAGAAAAAAAGAAGTACTGCCGAAAATAAGGTAAAGTTAAGGTAAAGTACCACTGATAGTCACACACACTGGGTGTGGTGAAATTATCCTCTGCATTTGACCCATCCCCTTGTTCCACCCCATGGGAAGTGAGGGGAGCAGTGAGCAGCAGCGTTGGCCGCGCTCGGGAATCATTTTGGTGATTTAACCCCCAATTCCAACCCTTGACGCTGAGTGCCAAGCAGGGAGGCAATGGGCCCCATTTTTATAGTCTTTGGTATGACTCAGTTTAGGTTTGGGCTTTGGTTGGGGTTATGTTTTCATATAATCACCCGAAAAAGCAATACATTCATCATCCAAAATAATAACGTCTTCCATCTTGGATCACGTTACAAATCAAGTGTCCACTCTCGCTTTGTCAGCACCACTGTGGGTATGTCTTTAAAACATGGTTCACTTCCGTTGTTGTGGGCGCGACTTGTGTCTGCGGCTGCAGCTAGACCCTTCTCTCCAGAACATACATCTCAGTCCTATTTGTCTGCCTCACAGTTCTTAATAAATGGAACGATGTGTGCTATATATCAAGTGAATTAGTATACATAGCAAGTAACATATATAAAAAAAAAAAATCATAAACTTTCAAATTTATTGACGTGATACGTTAACGCATTTCAAATCAAGTCTTAAATTGTCAATACCTGGCTTTGTTCTTTTACTGCAATGTTTATAGTTGACTGATTCCTAAATTATTAAATCATATTATTTATCAAGTTGATTGTTGTTTTGTATTAAGACAGTAAATACTACTACCAGTAATAATCGTTTTCAAATCGTGAAGCGATGATATTGTGGTCTGCATGGGGTTGTATCATTGGTGTGTTGCTGAGACAGAAAATGCCATTGAAAACTACAGCTACTAGTTACGCTCTAAACCCACCAGATGGCGACAAAAACCCATAGAGGACATCAAGGCATAATGTTAGACTCTGAAAAACCCTGAGTTGCTGCACATTTAAATACTTTGGCCCCGAGGAGGATGGCCCACAAAAAGTGTTAGACTTCGAAAACCCCTGACGTAAAGTAATGTTTACATCATAACTTCTGTTCTATACTCAGTCTGGACCTGTACACAAAGTCATTACGTACATTCTTAACCGTTCACTTAAAAAGAACGGGAACACTTTAGTATTGGGAACATATGAACCATTAATTAGTTGCTTCTTAACATAGGGTTAGGGTTAGGGTTAGGCTTAGGGAAGACTCTTAGTTAATGGCTTACTGGTTGTATAATAAAGCCATGCAGAATAAGGCATTAATAAGTACTTAATAATGACTAATTAACAGACAATATGTTAGTAATTTGCATGTTAATAAGCAACTAATTAATGGTTCAAATTGTCCCCATACTAAAGTGTTACCAAAAGAACATTTGTGTTTATTTGTATTGTTTTAATGACAAGTCTGGCGCATTGGGCTAAATTATTTGTGATTTTAATTTGAGTTGAGAATAAAACCTGAACAACACAGACATGACATGTGGCTCACCTATTTGTCCTATGCATTGTTTTAGAATAGGTTTTTTTTTTTAAATATTATAAACTGATATACTCTGAATGTTAAGAATCACTGCTGACATTTTAACAATGAACATTGCCCACATTTCAATGTAACTATTTAACATTATATTTAAAAAAAAAAAAAAGAAAGTACTTAACTGGTGTCAGTACTTCTTAACCGACTCAGAAAGGAGTTGATTATGAATTATGATGTGCATCCTCCTTCACACTTGGCACATGCCAACAATTGAATCACAACCTCACCAAGGGCATCCTACATTTTGTAATATTTTCTAATAGAAAACGATACGTTTAAAAGGTACATTTTTTTAAATCTGCATTTCATTCAGAGAAAAAGCCATCAATCTGTCAATCCTTTCCGTGTCCGGGCCAGGTAAGGTTCCCCGTGTTCGGTCAAATTAAGCCACAGGCTCCACTGCGGCTTAATTCAGATTCTCTGAAACTTTTGATGATATTACAAACCGTAGATGGTGAAATAGATAAAACTTTTGGACTATTACTCAAGAGGTAGTCACCTGAAATGGTTTTCACTTCACAGGTGTGTTTGAAGCTCATCGAGAGAATGCCAAGAGTGTGCAAAGCAGTAATCAGAGCAAAGGGTGGCTATTTTGAAAAAACTAGAATATAAAATATGTTTTCAGTTATTTCACCTTTTTTGTTAAGTACATAACTCCACATGTGTTCATTCATAGTTGTGATGCCTTCAGTAACTATCTACAATGTACATAGTCATGAAAATAAAGAAAACACATTGAATGAGAAGGTGTGTCCAAACCTTTGGCCTGTACTGTATATAATAGATACAAATAAATACATGAATAAAATGAGTAAGACAGGGGTTCCCAAATTTTTTGACTCGGGGGGCCGCATTGGGTTAAAACAATTTGGCCGGGGGCCGGGCTGTATATATATATATATATATATATATATATATATATATATATATATATATATATATATATATATATATATATATGTGCATGTATATATATATGTATATACATATATGTGCATGTATATATATATGTATATACATATATATGCATGTATATATATATACATATATATGTATATATATGTATGTATATGTATATATATACATATATGTATATATATATATACTGTATATGTACATATATATGTATAAGTGTATATATATATATATATATATATATGAATATATATATATATATATATATGTATGTATATATATATATATAAATTCCTCACGCACTAATTGACTGACAGAGTGCGCACTTGATGTCACGTTATCTATCTATATATATATATATATATATATATACTGTGTGTATATATATATATATATTTGAAAGGTTGGTAGAGTGGGCCCAAATGCATTTCAAACCCGCCAAATCCAGACCAATGGTGCTGAAGAAGGGTAAGGTGGAGGACAAGTTCCGGTTTAACATCACAGGCACGGCCATTCCAACTATCTCAGGGAAGCCAGTCAAGAGCTTGGGCAAGGTTTTTGACTGCCCTTTGAGAGACACAACATCCATCCAGTCGACATGCGCCGAGTTGGATGGCTGGTTGAAATCCGTGGACAAGTCAGGCTTACCTGGGAAGTTTAAAGCCTGGATTTACCAGGATGACATTCTTCCCAGGATCCTGTGGCCCCTCCTCATCTACTCGTTCCCCATCTCGACAGTTGAGATCCTAGAGCGGAGGGTCAGCAACCACCTCCGGAGATGGCTGGGACTACCTAAGAGCCTGAGTAGCATTGCACTCTACGGGAACAGCAACAAACTGCAGTTACCTTTCAAATCCTTGGAGAAGGAATTTAAGGTAACTAGAGCCAGAGAAGTGGTACAGTACAGGGACTCAAGTGATCCGAAGGTGGCCAAAGCAGGGATCCAAGTGAGGACTGGCAGGAAATGGAGGGCAGAGGAAGCAGTTCAAGAGGCAGATGCAAGGCTGCGACACAGGAGCCTGGTTGGAGCAGTTACACAGGGTCGAGCTGGGCTAGGATCCTTTCCAACTCCCCAACTGAACACTAGGGGGAAGGAAGGCCGACGTCTTGTTCAGGATGAGGTGAGAGCG
>NC_084574.2:25145000-25252500 GCF_033978685.3 Nerophis lumbriciformis
TTATGTTACATAACTGTCTGAATTATGTTCTTATTTTGAAGCTTTGCCGATACCAACGTACACCTGGATGTTAAGGTCGGATTTTACGTTTGTTTTATATACTGTAACATAAATGTTTGTTTGAAATCATTAATTGTAGTCACAATTAGTAGAAGGAGAATCACTTGTTTAATATTTGACAACTTTTTTTATATCTGTAAAATTGTGGTTCCTGGTACTAATATGGAATACTAGGATAACATAAACAAAGATGATAATTGTATGATACATGACATACCCAGTCTATGTAGCTGATATCACAGACATGCACTGACCTAACATAACGATGTGACGTCATCATATCTGTCTGCTCATGTAGGATTATTATGGAAAGACGTTGAAGAACACCTCAGACCTGAAGAGCAATGCCTGTGTGGCTTCTGCCACGCCCCTTCCAAAATTCATCGTCCAGGCTCTGAAGAAAGTCCATCCTGATGTCACTGACAGGTTGTCTTTGCATACAGTCGTGGTGTATAGTTTACATACACTTGTAAAGAACATAATGTCATGGCTGTCTTGAGTTTCCAATAATTTCTACAACTCTTATTTTTTTGTGATAGAGTGAATAGAGCACATACTTGTTGGTCACAAAAAACATTCATGAAGTTTGGTTCTTTTATGAATTTATTATGGGTCTACTGAAAATGTGACCAAATCTGCTGGTTCAAAAGTATACATACAGCAATGTTAATATTTGGTTACATGTCAAGTTTCACTGCAATAAGGCACTTTTGGTAGCCATCCACAAGCTTCTGGTTGAATTTTTGACCACTCCTCTTGACAAAATTGATGCAGTTCAGCTAAATGTGTTGGTTTTCTGACATGGACTTCTTTCTTCAGCATTATACACAGTTTTTTTTTCTTTCTTTAGTTTATTTCGAACATGAACACACTTACAGCATAATACATCACACAATTTCATATCATTTCATTTTACATCATGCCCGAAAAGGAGTAGGAAGAAGCAAAGCTTATTTAATCCTACCCCTTTCCCACTTCAGAGCGTTTACAAATATATAGAATCATTTACTGACCTTTTTATATAATAAAATAACATCTATGAATTAGTATACACAACAGTTTTGTAATATGTAGTTAATTAATTCAGTCATTATTAACATACAGAGATGAAGAATATCTTATTTTCAATAAGGTTGGAAGTATTTCTCATAATTCTTCTTCTTTGTACTTTGTAAGCACTATTATTTTGAACAACCTCTTAAACTGGATCATATGAGTACAATTTTTAAGTTCTTTACTTAATCCATTCCATAATTTAATTCCACATACTGATATGCTAAAAGTTCTAAGTGTTGTACGTGCTTATAAATGTTTTAAATTATTTTTTCCTCTAAGGTTATATTTCTCCTCTTTAGTTGAGAAGAATTGTTGTACATTCTTTGGTAGCAGGTTATAGTTTGCTTTGTACATCATTTTAGTTGTTTGCAATTTTACCAAATCACCGAACTTTAAATATTTTTGACTCAATAAATAAAGGGTTTGTATGTTCTGTATATCCAACATTATGTATTATTCTAACTGATCTTTTTTTAAGTCAGGACTGGGTTTTGTGGCCAAACAGCTACATTTTTGTTTCATCTGACCACAGAACTTTCCTCCAGAAGGTCTTTGTCCATGTGATGTCAGATGAAACAAAAATGTAGCTGTTCGACCACAATACCCAGCAATATGTTTGGAGGAGAAAAAGTGAGGCCTTTAATCCCAGGAACACCATACCTACCGTCAAGCATGGTGGTGGTAGTATTATGCTCTGGGCCTGTTTTGCTGCCAATGGAACTGGTGCTTAATAGAGATTAAATGGGACAATGAAAAAGGAGGATTACCTCCAAATTCTTCAGGACAACCTAAAATCATCAGCCCGGAGGTTGGGTCTTGTGCGCAGTTGGGTGTTCCAACTGGACAATGTCTCCAAACACATGTCAAAAGTGGTAAAGGAATGGCTAAATCAGGCTAGAATTAAGATTTTAGAATGGCCTTCCCAAAGTCCCGACTTAAACGTGTGGACAATGCTGAAGAAACAAGTCCATGTCAGTAAACCAACAAATTTTGCTGAACTGCACCAATTTTGTCAAGAGGAGTGGTCAAAAATTCAACCAGAAGCTTGTGGATGGCTACCAAAAGAGCCTTATTGCAGTGAAACTTGCCAAGGGACATGTAACCAAATATTAACATTGCTGTATGTATACTTTTGATCCAGCAGATTTGGTCACATTTTCAGTAGACCCATAATAAATTCATAAAAGAACCAAACTTCAAGAATGTTTTTTGTGACCAACAAGTATGTGCTCCAATCACTCTATCACAAAAAAATAAGAGTTGTAGAAATTATTGGAAATTAAAGACAGCCATGACATTATGTTCTTTACAAGTGTATGTAAACTATACACAACGACTGTATATTGACATTTTTTTTTTTGCAAAGCAGTCGGTAATATTCCTGTATGGTGTTTTATTTTCTTTAGATACTTTGGTTGCGGTCTGGTGGTGCCAGAGTGTTTGGAGGGATGCAGGATTCTAGACCTGGGCAGTGGGAGTGGTAGAGACTGCTATATGCTGAGTCAGCTGGTGGGAGAGACGGGCCATGTCACTGGCATTGACATGACTGAGGATCAGGTAGACTACTCAACGTAAATGCATTTAGTCAGCAGACACGGCAGCGGTGTAGAAGTCAGCTACAGCATACTGTGATGTGTTTCCTGTTTTTTTTATTTATTATGACCGTACAATACAATTAAAGAGCCCTTCTAATCTTATTTCATAGTATTGGACCTAAACATAATGTCTACAGGTAAAATTCCATCCAAAATAAACACAGTTGTCATTTTAATTTTGTTTTCTAACGAGTTTCTGCATATTTTGGAACGCCCACTTCAAGCTTCAAAATGTGGGCGTGCCTGCATCAGCCTGCTGACGTCACCTAAAAAGACTGGAAGCAATTTTGGATTGCGTAGTATGTCTTTTGGTAGCATCTTCATCCCGAATTATATTTTCACACAGAATTTAAAGTAATTATCAAATATGTCTGCCAGATATATTGTTGTACCGTATTTTCCGGACTATAAGGCGCAAGTAAAATCCTTTTTTTTTCTGAAAACTCGACAGTGCGCCTTATAACCCGATGTACCTAATGTACGGAATAATTCTGATTTTGCTTACCGACCTCGAAGCTATTTTATTTGGCACATGGTGTAATGCTAAGTGTGACCCATAGATCAGTGGTCCCCAACCTTTTTGTAGCTGCGGACCGGTCAACGCTTGAAAATTTGTCCCACGGACAAATGGTATGGTATGGTATGGTATGGTGGGGGTATGTTTTTATTTTTTATTTTTTATTTTTTTTGTCGTCATTGAGAAATACAATCATGTGTGCTTACGGACTGTATCCCTGCAGACTGTAATGATCTATATTGATATATAATGTAGGAACCAGAAATACTAATTACAGAAAGAAACAACCCTTTTGTGCGAAAGAGTGTACATGGGGAGGGAGTTTTTTTGGGTTGGTGCACTAATTGTAAGTGTATCTTGTGTTTTTTATGTTGATTTAATAAAAAAAAATATATATAAATATATATATATATTTTTTTTATTTTATTTTTTTTTATTTCTTTTGCGGCCCGGTACCAATTGATCCACGGACCGGTACCGGGCCGCGGCCCGGTGGTTGGGGACCACTGCTGTAGATGACAGTCACACACAAGCAATATGTGTAGACTCCAAATGACTCAAGTAAACAACACCAACATTTTATATGTTCCATTGAAAATATAGACCATTACACACGGCGCTCAAAAATCTATCAAAATGTTTTAGTACAACTTTGGTAAGCTATGAAGCCGCACCGCTTGATGGATTATACTGTGCTTCAACATAGGAGTATTATCATGGTGTGTGTATAAGGTAAGACATATTATCTGCGGTTTTGTTTCGCAATATTATGCAAAAGCAACTTTTCTTATCTTCTGGTACCTGCTGATCTGTATTTATTGATCTGCATAAGTCCTGAAAAATTGCACACGTCCGCCTTTGTAGTCCGTGTCGACCGCGTAGTCGATAAGCTTCTTATTTTTCTCGATCTTGTTATGGGACATTCATCCTCCACTGTTGCCATTTCTAATATAAAGTAGTGTAAAGTTCTTACTTATATATGTCAGTAAACTCGCCATGAAAGCGCTAAAACATACCGGTGTAGTGAGTTTACATTATTCACCCAAGGAACTTTAGTTATTAGAGAGTTCCGGTCGGACGGTTTTTCACGGGACATATTTCCGTTGTTATTGCACTAGTGAGCCACGGATGTGGAGATGCTGCTCCATTATTGATTGAAGTAAAGTCTGAATGTCATTAAAACAGTTAGCTCCATCTTTTGACACTTCTTCCACCCCCGTCCTTGAACGCTACACCGCTACAACAAAGATGACGGGGAGAAGATGCTGCCGAAGACGAGCTACGTAAATACGACCGCCCACAAAACGGCGCATCCTGAAGCGACTGTCAGAAAAAGGCTTGAAGATGATCTGTAAAACATAATCTATGCAACATTTTGACCAAAGAACCACCATTACATGTTATGTAGACCACAAGGAAGTGTTTTCAGTTTAGAAAAAAAATAATAGTATGACTCATTTAATGTGCCCTAAAAAAATCGATCATAGACCCGCTCATCGGCAGTGCGCCTTATTATCCGGTGCGCCCTATGGTCCGAAAAATACGGTAGGTTGTAGCAAAACAAGTAGAGAAGGGGTCAGCCTGCATACGTTTCCATATGATGGCAAAATAAGCAAAGTATGGACGCCTCCTGTCTTATTGACTTGTGAAAAAATGTGACAAACCAGGTGAGAGGAGTGTAATTTGCATCATTTTAATGATTTGGAATTTAAAGAAGACGGTTTTTGGTCAGAGTTTCGAAGGAAAGAAAAATAAAAGACTCAAACCAAATGTGATCCTGAAAATCAGGAGCACCCTCGAGGAGAGAGTGACTAAGTCTTAATATGCGGAAAAACAGAGAAAGAAGACCAGACTCGGCACTTAAAAACAAGAGAATAAGAAGGTAAACCTCTATTATTTTATATTTGCTTCCTCTTCTACTGATGTTTTCCTCAAAATGATCGAGGGAATGCCGAAGGAACATGAGGAAACAGGCTATGGTGTCTGCAGAATAGGAGATGGAAGAGCATGGAAGTGCGGAAATGGCATTTCATTTCTTTTTGCTCATAATGTTAACCATATCAGTTTTGAAGTAATTATGGACCAGGGTGACAAAACAGGCAATTAAGTGTTGAAAAATGATAGTTTTACACAACTTTATCCACACGGTCTAAGCAGGGAAATGGGTTTCAGTTTTCGTAGATGACGTCACACGAAGAGGAAGCGGCATATCAAGTCTGGCGATGGAAAAGGGGCGTTCCAAGTACAGTTAGTTATCTACCCATTACTCAAAAACTAATTCATATTATGGAAAATGGATGCCAGCTTAATTTTAAGGAGCAAAAAATACATAAAGAGAACTTTGTGGGAAATTTCTGTCATCGGGATGCTGTGGGTCCTTTAAGAAAAAGTTAGATGTTCGAGGTAAAATATTAAGACATGTAAGCAAATGGGTTGTGTGCACACCCTAAGGGTATACAGATGTCCCTCATTTATGGCTGATAATTGGTTCCGAGCCGTACCGTGGTAAATTAATGTATGTGAACTAGAAATAATTCATTACAATTCTAATATTTTCATAGTTAGAGCGTAAAAAAACCCATCTTATGACCCTCAAAATAGGTTTGTTTGTAACATTAGTCCTCTAGATATGAAATACCAGCCACATTTTATTTATTTATTTATTTTTTATTTTTTCCAAGATGGCGGCGCGCACAGACGCAGCGGCTTACGGCTGTCCATTTCAGTGCTCTTTCTTCCTTCTTTTCTTCATGTTTTTTTTCCTTTTGTGCACCACCTGTACTGCAAACACCCGGTACACCCGCCAGTCACTCTTGGATATCGGTAACTCGCACCAGATATCTGTTTCGAGCAACTTTCACCACGAGCACAACATCCCAGATGACATAGCAAGAGCACAGGGCTCTCCGTGGTTTGTTGTCGGGTCTGGGAGACGGCGCAGACGGAGGAGGGAGAGGAAGCAGAAGCGTGGCCGCAGGTCCGGCGTCTTGCTCAGGCTTAGGAAACAACCCCACAAGCCACCTCTACCGAGCCTGTTCCTCTCTAATGCCAGATCCCTTGTACAGAAGATGGACGACCTGGAGTTACAACTTGCTGGAAACCGCTATGTTCGGGACTGTTGTGCTATGATTATCACCGAAACCTGGCTTCACCCGGAAATACCCGATGCTAGCATGCAGCTAGCCGGACGCACTCTGCTCCGCCGGGACAGAACTAAGGACTCCGGTAAGAGCAGAGGAGGGGGGCTCTGTATCTACGTGCATGAGAACTGGTGCAACAACGGGACAATCACTGAACAGCACTGTTGCCCGGACGTGGAGTACATGTCTGTTAGAGGTCGGCCTTTTTTTCTCCCGAGAGAGCTGTCTGTTGTTATCATCACGGCTGTGTATATTCCACCGGACGCCAAAGTAAACACAGCGCTCTCTCTTCTGCTGAACACCGTCAACGAACAGCAGCGGGCCCACCCCGACGGTGTTCATATCATAGCAGGGGATTTTAATAAGGCCAATCTGAAGACTGTACTCCCTAAGTTCTACCAGCACGTGAAGTGTTGTACAAGGGGCAAGAACACCCTGGACCACGTGTATACCAACATAAAGCACGCGTACAGAGCTACACCCCTCCCCCAGCTTGGACAGTCAGACCATCTTTCCCTCCTGCTCTCTCCTACCTACACCCCCATCAGACGCCAGGCCAGGCCTATCACAAAGACTGTTATGACCTGGCCTGACGATGCAACTCCCCAAACTTCATGGCTGCTTCCAACACACAGACTGGGACCTCTTCCAACAACAGGAGCTGGAGACAGCCACAGGAACGGTGCTGGACTACATAAAGTTCTGCATCGGGAATGTGACTGTGGAAAAAAACATCCGGGTTTACCCCAACAAGAAACCCTGGATGACCAGCCAGGTCCGCACAATCCTCAGGGCCCGCGACGCAGCCTTCAGGTCAGGGGACAGGGCACTGTACAGTGTTGCTAGAGCCGACCTGAAGAGAGGGATTAAAAAAGCAAAGGCGGACCACAGGAGGTGCATAGAGTCCCATCTGTCCAGCAAAAACTCACGGGAGGTGTGGCGGGGCATTCATGACATCACGAACTTCAGAGGCTGCAATATGACAACTGCGGATCAGAGTGCGACACTGGCAGAGGAGCTTAACTGTTTCTTTGCCCGTTTCGAAACCCCCCAGCGACACTCATCTGCTCCAGCCCTGCCCCCGCCCCCACCGGGCTCCGGCGCCACTCCACTCACTGTACAGGAGCACAGTGTCAGACGAGTGCTCCTGGCTGTGAACCCCAGGAAGGCTACCGGACCAGACGGAGTACCTGGAAAGGTGCTCAGGACGTGCGCCCACCAGCTCGCTCCCCCCCTCACCAGGATCTTCAACCTCTCCCTGGCTCAGGCAGTCATCCCATCCTGCCTGAAGTCATCTACAATAATCCCGGTGCCGAAGAAGTCTCCCATCACCAGCCTGAATGATTACCGACCAGTGGCCCTCACTCCGGTAATCATGAAGTGCTTCGAGCGACTTGTTCTCCAGCACATCAAGGACCATATCCCTCCAGACTTCGACCCCCACCAGTTCGCATACCGGGCGAACAGGTCCACAGAGGACGCCATCGCTGTTGCTCTCCACTCTGCTCTGAACCACCTGGAGCAGCAGCAGAGCTACGTCCGGATGCTCTCTGTGGACTATAGCTCTGCCTTCAATACAATAATCCCGGACAGACTCTGCAATAAACTGGACACTCTTGGCCTCCCCCCTCTCACAAACGCCTGGATAAGGGACTTCCTAACGGACCGACCCCAGAATGTGAGACTTGGCCCGCACCTCTCATCCTCCCGCACGCTGAGCATCGGCTCCCCACAGGGCTGTGTGCTGAGCCCCCTCCTCTACTGCCTTTACACCCATGACTGCAGTCCGGCCCACAGTGACAACCTTACCGTCAAGTTTGCCGACGATACCACAGTGGTCGGGGCTCATCTCCAGGGGTGACGAGGCTGCCTACAGAGAGGAGGTCCTGAAGCTGACGGCCTGGTCTTCGGACAACAACCTCGCTCTCAACACCAGCAAGACCAGAGAGATCATCGTCGACTTCAGGAGGAGCAGCACCGACCCTGCCCCCCTCTACATCAACGGCGAGCGTGTAGAGAGGGTCCACACCTTCAGGTACCTTGGAGTCCACATCTCTAATGACTTCTCCTGGACAGTCAACACCACATCAATCATCAAGAAGGCTCAGCAGCGGCTACACTTCCTTAGAGTCCTCGGGAAGTACAACCTGAAGCCTGACCTGCTGCTGACCTTCTACCGCTCGTCCATCGAGAGCCTGCTGACCTACTGTATTACGGTATGGTACGGCAGCTGCACTGCAGCAGACAGGGAGAGGCTGCAAAGAGTGGTCAAGACGGCTCAGAAGATCATCGGCCGCCCTCTCCCCTCTCTGACGGACATCTACACCTCCCGCTGCCTCAACAGAGCCAGTGCCATCATCAAAGACAGCACCCACCCTGGCTCTGACCTGTTCCACCTGCTGCCCTCTGGGAAGCGCTACAGGTGCATTAAAACCAAAACAAACAGGCTAAAGAACATCTTCTTCCCCAGGGCCATAACCATCCTGAACGGACTGCCCCATTGTCCCTCATAACTGCCTTCTCTTCGGTGCAATAACCCATTCCACCAACCACCCTGTTTTTGTTTTGTTTTTTCATGTATATATTCATGTCACACCATATTCATTGCACTTCTACATTTTTTTAATTTTTATATATTTGCACATTGTTTTTCTAGCATGCACACATCGCACTGTATGGAATGGCCTCAATCTCGTTACCTTGCGTAATGACAATAAAGCTGATTCTGATTCTAGTCACCTTTACACTCTGCTAATACAATATAGTAGACATAATAATAGAAACAAAGACTGTACTGTACTGACTTTTGGAGCTAAGGTCTCATCTTGCGGCCAATACTAATGTGAGATTGCAATTTTTTTTTCATTTGTGCTTCGAAATGCGTAATTTAGGCCCAAAATGGGGAGAGCGTCAATTTCATGTTTTTATGATAACCAAGACAGTAGGGCAGCACGCTTGAACGGTTTTTGATTGTAATCCAATTATTTAATACTGACTATGTTAAAAAAAAAAGAACATTTTTAAATTGATATTCCTCTCTATACATCCCAGATGAAAACCAGCGCTTCCCATCCAACCTGATGGCGCTTGAGAGATGCTGCAAAGAGAAATGGCTGAAACTAGCCAAAGATAGGCGTGCTTAGCTTGTGGCATCGTATTCAAAAATACCTGAGGCTGTAATTGCTGCCAAAGGTGCATCACAAAGTATTGAGCAAAGGCTGTGAATACTTATGTATGTGATTATTTAGTTTTTTATTTTAATAAATTTGCTAAATTAAAAAAAAAAACTTTTCACATTGTCATTATGGGGTACTTGAGGACAACAATGAATTTATTCCATTTTGTAATAAGGCTGTAACATAACAAAATGTGGAAAAAGTGAAGCGCTGTGAATACTTTCTGGATGCACTGTATATGTATAATGTTTCATTATCCTTTTTATAATCCTGCTAAAAATAACACGATGACACCCACCCTTCTTTTGGGTTTTGTAGTTTTTACCAAAATATTTGAAATCGTAATGAAAATTTTAGTTTTCAGAGAAAGAAATCTAGATTTTATTTTTGGTCCAAATTGTGCATCCTTACTACACAGTTGTTAAAAACCAGGGACATTTTTCGACATGCTTGTTAGTAGAAAAACTAACCCATCGAAGAGTGGGGCGTATGAAAACCGAGGTACCACTGTACACACATTATTGTCTAAATAGTTGGCAGCACAAGTGACTACACCTCACAGTGAACATGACCAAATTATGTCCGAAGTGTTAATATTTTGTGTGACGGTTATGTTGCACTGCCTTAAAGGGAAACTGCACTTTTTGGGGGGAATTTTGCCTATCGTTCACAATCATTATGAAAGACATGACGACGGAATCACTGTTTTAATGTTAATATTAAATAAAAGTCTGCTTACAGCAGTATTTATATCTCTTCCTCGTTCTCCAGTGATACTTGTAGGAAACATAGTTTATTTCCCTTCATGGAGGTGAGGATTGCTGACTAGAAGCAGCTTGGCACTGTGGAAGGACGTTAGCCGCTAGCGAGGGTGCTGCAGTGCATGCACGTTTGTTCGCCCGTTGCTGTCAAATGTATGGGACACAGTTAGAATGTGTCATTAACATGAATTATCACGATAAAACAATAGTCTTAAAAGCTCTATTGTCGACCAAATTTAGATATCGCCTATATCGCGCAACCCTAGTTGTCAGTTATTTAGACACACATTTATGTGTGTTGTGCCAAATACATGCACCTGGGGATAGGTTGATTGGCAACACTAAAGTGGCCTTAGTGTGTGAATGTGAGTGTGAATGTTATTTGTCTATCTGTGTTGGCCCTGTGATGAGGTGACAACTTGTCCAGGGTGTACACCGCATTCCACCCAAATGCAGCTGGGATAGGCTCCAGCCCCCCGCAACCCTGAGGGGGACAAGCGGTAAAAATGGATGGATGAATGATTTGTGTCAGTTTAAGAGGATATTCAACCGATACTGTATTACAAGCTGTACTCTGACTACTCTAAAGTATATCCAAGTTGAACTTCTATCAAAGTCACCAGCCTTGGCGTCACTATACAGAATAGAAATTGAAAGAGTAAATGAAACCAAATTTCTAGGTATAATGATTGATGATAAATTGAACTGGAAATCTCACGTAAAAAATATACAACATAAAGTAGCAAGAAACACGTCAATAATGAATAAAGCAAAACATGTTCTAGACAAAAAATCACTTCATATTCTCTACTGCTCACTAGTGTTACCATATCTGAGTTACTGTGTAGAAATATGAGGAAATGATTACAAAAGTACACTTCATTCATTAACGGTGTTACAAAAAAGATCAGTTAGAATAATACATAATGTTGGATATAGAGAACACACAAATCCTTTATTTATTGAATCAAAGATACTGAAATTCTACCACATAGTGAATTTGCAAACAGCTAAAATTATACACAAAGCAAACTATAACCTGCTACCCAAGAATATACAACAATTCTTCTCAACAAAAGAGGAGAAACATAATCTTAGAGAGAAATGTAATTTAAAACATTTGTATGCACGTACAACATTTAAGACCGTCAGTATATCAGTATGTGGAATTAAATTATGGAATGGATTAAGCAAAGCAATCAAACAATGTACTAATATGATCCACTTCAAGAAACTCTTCAAACTTAAAGTGTTTACAAAGTACAAAGAAGAAGAACCATGATACACATTCTGAATTTATTTAACTCATCCATTCTTTCATTCTTTCACTCTCAAAATAATCTTACTTATCTCAACATATGAAATGTAACTTACTTCACCAATTATTATTTATTTACTTATTTTTATTGTGATTACTTATGGAGTATATTGTGAATAAATTGAGAACAGGAAGTGAACAAAAGTTTTAGCAACTGTTATGTAAAAGAAAGGGGTAGGATTAAATAAGCTCTGCTTCTTCCTACTCCTTTTCGAACATGTTGAAAAGAGAAATTGGAGATTGTGATGTATCATGTTGTATGATTGCATGTTCGAAATAAACTCAAACTCAACTCAACTCAACTATAGACAGCGATTTTAAACTTGAGAAACAAGTCAATGGCGTTTTAAAATATTTATCATCTTCGTCTTTTAGCAAAGGTAAAACCGTTTTTATCTTTTTACCTTTTTGAACAAGTCGTGCATGCTTTTATTTCAAGTCGCCTGGACTACTGCAATGCACTTTATGCTGGCATTAGCCAAAAAGCCAGAACGCGGTATCACGTCTTTCAACAGGAGCCAGGAAAACACCAACATGGAACCCCAGTTCTTGAGAGTTTGCACTGGCTCCCTGTTCATCTTAGAATTGATTTTAAAACCTTGCTGTTTGTTTTTAAAGCTTTACATGGACTGGCACCTCAGTATATCTCGAACCTCATCCAAATGTACAATCCTGCGTGCGCTCTGAGGTCCGAGAGCCAGCTCCAGCTCGTGGTGCCCAAGACCAGACTTAAAACCAGGGGAGCAGGGCCTTCTCTGTGGTCGGCCCTAAGCTCTGGAACACTCTGCCCCTCCATGTTCAAACTGCTCCCACAGTGGAGTGTTTTAAGTCTTGTCTTAAGACCCACTTTTATTCTCTGGCTTTTAACACTACGTGAGTTGTGTGGTCCTCTGTTGTCCTCTGTGTTTTTAACATTTTGATTTATATTTACTGTTTTAATTGGTTTTACCCTTTAAAATAGTTTTTAATCATATTTATTTTATATTGTTTTTATATTGGTTTTATATGTATTTATTTTTTGTTTTTATTCAGTCATTGGTGGAGCTAAAGATAATATTTGAATATAGTTTTGAATATTGTTGTGCAGCACTTTGGAAACATTTTGTTGTTTAAATGTGCTATATAAATAAAGTGGATTGGATTGGATTGGATATTGTCCCTTAAAAAGATATACTGTCCTAAAATGGTTATTTAGTCATTTTTTTAAAATTTCAGACCCAGGGCTATCCATATCACAGTAAAAGAAACCATACAACGATAAAACCCAAATAAAAGAAATACAAGCAGAAATAAAATAAATAAAAAACACTACACAATATTCAATGTCCATACAGGCTTACTCGTCGATGGTTCCACAGACCGGATGAAAATCTGACAGAACTCCGAGTCGGGTTAGTCAGACCTTTAATGACATTGTTGTCTGACTCAGCTGCCCTACACATGAACCTGTACATGAAGTGGCAGAGCAAACTGGAATCAAACGTAAGAGATTATTTGGAATTAAAGCCAAAAGATTAACTTTGGTTTCATCAGATCATAACAGATTTTCTTCCTGAAGATATTTATTTGAAAATCAAGCAAAGACAACATTGCACATCACGAGAAAAACATCTTACTCAATATGGTAACTTCATACTTTGGGCTTGTTTGACCTTAAGTGTGGTGATTTATATTCCATGCCGTAAGTGAAGCTGACCTAAAGTGTGTCTTTTTTTTTTTTTTTTTAGCTTGAAGTAGCCAGGAAACATGTGGACTTTCACATGAAGGAGTTTGGCTACAAGAAGCCCAACGTGACTTTTGTCCAGGGCTTCATTGAGGCCTTGACAGAGGCGGGGCTGGAAAAGAGCTCTTACGATATCATTATGTGAGATTATCCCTCCTGTTCACTCTCTGTTTCTCAATAACCACAAGTTGTGTAGTTGGCAAAATGTTGTGAAAAGCTTTTTCATCACTTAGCTCCAACTGTGTGGTCAACCTTTCTCCAGACAAGAAGAAAGTTCTGACCGAAGCTTACAGTGTGCTTAAGGTACACTTGTATTTTGACTTCCTGAAGAATGTTTTGAGACGTGTCAACAACTTCAAATACTGAAGGACACTCTTATCACGCTTAGGATGGTGGTGAGTTCTTCTTCAGTGACATGTACTGCAATGGAAGACAAACGGAGGAGATTAAAAACAACAAAGTCCTGTGGGGTGTGTATGATTATTCATGTTCATGATGGACAAAAGCTGCAGACACATGCCTGAGTATGTACCGGTACTTTGTTCAATGTAGGTGAGGGCTTTGGTGGTGCGCTGTGGTACAAAGATCTGCTGCAATTGGCCAAGGAAGTAGGATTCAGCACCCCGAGGCTTGTTACTGCCAGCACCATCACTGTTGACAACAAGGACATGGAGGCGATTCTGGGTGTGATGCTTGTTTCTGTCTTTATTTCTCTTTTCTTTTTTTTTTTCTTTCATTGTAATGGCAAAACAATTTGAACGACAATGAAACTCAGGGTCAGATCTACTAGGATCCAAATAACATATGCTAAACAGCATGTGCAAACTATAAAATTGCATGTACTATTTGTGGGTGTGTTGCGTGTGATCTGCTAAGACTATGTGTACAATTTATAACAAGTGAAAAAGTAGTGCAGTCCGCCATATTTAAATGAGGATTTTGCATGGGCTGTGCTCATTTATGCTATGATGCTCTCCAACCGGTTGTGTTTTGCTTGGTTGTTGAGCAAGCAGCACACGTATTTAATATGCACCACCTTTTTTGCAATTTAGAATCACATTCTAGACAACAGAAACTATTTTTAGCATGCTGACGGTGCGCCCCAGAGAGGCGCTGAGCAAGGGTATTCGTGGGGTCTTAGAAAGTCTGAAAAAGTCTTGAATCCAATAATTTGAATTCAAGGCCTTAAAGGGGAACATTATCACCAGACCAATGTAAGCGTCAATATATACCTTGATGTTGCAGAAAAAAGACCATATATTTTTTTAACGGATTTCCGAACTCTAAATGGGTGAATTTTGGCGAATTAAACGCCTTTCTATTATTCGCTCTCGGTTGTGACGTCACATCGGGAAGCAATCCGCCATTTTCTCAAACACATTACAAACACCGAGTCAAATCAGCTCTGTTATTTTCCGTTTTTTCGACTGTTTCCCGTACCTTGGAGACATCATGCCTCGTCGGTGTGTTGTCGGAGGGTGTAACAACACGAACAGGGACGGATTCAAGTTGCACCAGTGGCCCAAAGATGCGAAAGTGGCAAGAAATTGGACGTTTGTTCCGCACACTTTACCGACGAAAGCTATGCTATGACAAAGATGGCAAGAATGTGTGGATATCCTGCGACACTCAAAGCAGATGCATTTCCAACGATAAAGTCAAAGAAATCTGCCGCCAGACCCCCAGGAAAAGAGAGCGGATGAGGGTATGTCTACAGAATATATTAATTGATGAAAACTGGGCTGTCTGCACTCTCAAAGTGCATGTTGTTGCCAAATGTATTTTATATGCTGTAAACCTAGTTCATAGTTGTTAGTTTCCTTTAATGCCAAACAAACACATACCAATCGTTGGTTAGAAGGCGATCGCCGAATTCGTCCTCGCTTTCTCCCGTGTCGCTGGCTGTCGTGTCGTTTTCGTCGGTTCCGCTTGCATACGGTTCAAACCAATATGGCTCAATAGCTTCAGTTTCTTCTTCAATTTCGTTTTCGCTACCTGCCTCCACACTACAATCATCCGTTTCAATACATGCGTAATCTGTTGAATCGCTTAAGCCGCTGAAATCCGAGTCTGAATCCGAGCTAATGTCGCTATAGCTTGCTGTTCTATCCGCCATGTTTGTTTGTATCGGCATCACTATGTGACGTCACAGGAAAATGGACGGGTGTATATAACGATGGTTAAAATCAGGCACTTTGAAGCTTTTTTTAGGGATATTGCGTGATGGGTAAAATTTTGAAAAAAACTTCGAAAAATAAAATAAGCCACTGGGAACTGATTTTTAATGGTTTTAACCCTTCTGAAATTGTGATAATGTTCCCCTTTAAAATGTCTAAAATTATTCTAAAATCTCATAAAAAGTCTTAAATTTGACATGTTGAAACCTGCAGAAACCCTGGTTGAGTTGTAAAGATGTCTGGATTGATCCAGACACAGGAGATATATTATAATGATATTTTTCCTAAATGAAAAAAACGAACGCCGTGAGAAATTAAAACTCCAGCGGAGAACAAAACAAATCAATTGAATTTGTCTTAATCAGGCCGTAAAGGGGACTTATTATACAAAACCAACTTTTTTGTACCCATTGATACCTGTTTTTGTGTATTTGGGAAAAGTCCCGAAAATGTGAAATCAAAACTGTAAAGGCATGGCATAGATATTTATTAAAAAAAAATCTTGCCTTCTTCCAAACTTGCTCCAAACGAGCTGTTTGGAATTTGGAACTTTAGTGTGTTGTAATTATCCATAGGTACGTCAGCGGATATGTCCGTATATTGGAAAGGTTTACCCAAAGAGCTTTGTGCCAGTCTGCCATTTTTATCAAGATGTAGTTCAAAGTTGTAGTCAATAAGTTCCTTATTTTTCTCTTATCTTGTTGTGGGGCAGACTGACTTGTTCATGCACATACATGCTAAAATCCTCTGCTGTTGCCAATTTTAATACAAAGTAGCATATATCTCTAACTTATACAGGTAAAAGCCAGTAAATTAGAATATTTTGAAAAACTTGATTTATTTCAGTAATTGCATTCAAAAGGTGTAACTTGTACATTATATGTATTCATTGCACACAGACTGATGCATTCAAATGTTTATTTCATTTAATTTTGATGATTTGAAGTGGCAACAAATGAAAATCCAAAATTCCGTGTGTCACAAAATTAGAATATTACTTAAGGCTAATACAAAAAAGGGATTTTTAGAAAACAGAGTGGACCGACACCAGCAGATGACATGGCACCCCAAACCATCACTGATGGTGGAAACTCTACACTAGACTTCAGGCAACGTGGATCCTGTGCCTCTCCTGTCTTCCTCCAGACTCTGGGACCTCGATTTCCAAAGGAAATGCAAAATTTGCATGGTTGGGTGATGGTTTGGGGTGCCATGTCATCTGCTGGTGTCGGTCCACTCTGTTTCCTGAGATCCAGGGTCAACGCAGCCGTCTACCAGCAAGTTTTAGAGCACTTCATGCTTCCTGCTGCTGACCTGCTCTATGGAGATGGAGATTTCAAGTTCCAACAGGACTTGGCGCCTGCACACAGCGCAAAATCTACCCGTGCCTGGTTTACGGACCATGGTATTTCTGTTCTAAATTGGCCCTCCAACTCCCCTGACCTTAGCCCCATAGAAAATCTGTGGGGTATTGTGAAAAGGAAGATGCAGAATGCCAGACCCAAAAACGCAGAAGAGTTGAAGGCCACTATCAGAGCAACCTGGGCTCTCATAACACCTGAGCAGTGCCAGAAACTCATCGACTCCATGCCACGCCGCATTAACGCAGTAATTGAGGCAAAAGGAGCTCCAACCAAGTATTGAGTATTGTACATGCTCATATTTTTCATTTTCATACTTTTCAGTTGGCCAACATTTCTAAAAATCCCTTTTTTGTATTAGCCTTAAGTAATATTCTAATTTTGTGACACACGGAATTTTGGATTTTCATTTGTTGCCACTTCAAATCATCAAAATTAAATGAAATAAACATTTGAATGCATCAGTCTGTGTGCAATGAATAAATATAATGTACAAGTTACACCTTTTGAATGCAATTACTGAAATAAATCAAGTTTTTCAAAATATTCTAATTTACTGGCTTTTACCTGTATATGTCAGTTGACTTGAAATACCACTAAAAACTACAACATGGCTGACGGGGGGGAGCAGTTGAAGGGGGCTTGGCTTAGAGGAGGCCTTTGGTACGTGAATAAGACCGCCCACCAATCTGCGCATTCTGAAGAGACAGTAAGAAAGCGGCTTAAAGATGAAATGTAAAACTAAATCTATGCAAAATGTTGACCAAGAACCATATTACATGTTATGTAGACTACAAGGCAGTCCAAATATGTTGACACACCCACAGATGGAATATTCTCTTTTAATCAACGCGAAACGCCTTTTTTCTCACGACATTTCGTAACTATGTCACTTTGCTCGTCCTTTGTAAATGAGATTAAGATAAAAAACAGCGGCGGAAGAACAGTTTTATTTTTGATAAATCACATTGCCAGAGCTAAATGATTGTATTTGCATCTTCCCTTCCCAGTATTCTGGACGTTGTGATGATCAGCATATACATGCACAGTGTTCTGCATATCATAAACTGGCTAAATTAATTGCTGTCTTTATTTTGCTCACTTAGTAGACGCAATCTTTTGTTCACGAGCTTAGTCGATCAGCTTTCTGTGTGCTATCGAGTTTGCATGTGTTTTAATACACACAAACCTTTTATAGATCAGGTCATTCATTTGACCTGCTCTACTCTACAGGTGACTTCAAGTTTGTCTCTGCCACATATCGTCTGTTTAAGGTCCCTAAAGGCAGCACCAAGCCATGTAAAGTCATGTATAATGGTAACATCACAGGGGCGGAGGAGACCCTCCGCTTTGACTGTCAGTACACCTTCAAGGTTTGTATTTTTTCGAACAAAATGAGCCGTTGTAACTTTTTTAACCTAATCTTTGTCTGACAGGCTGATCAAGTGGCGGAGGTAGATGCCGACGTAGCCGCCATTCTGACCCATTCCAGATTTGCACAGGTCTTCACTTTCCAGCCACCAGGAGGCTCCTGTGAACCCTGCGGAGTCCGACCAAAGGTCAGTGATACTCTTTAAAATATGCAGAAATTATTACTTTAAGCAGCACAGGTCAACATGTTATTGGTATCTGCTACACACCCAGAGAGGCCCATCGTCTTACTGTGCACGCAGTCACACTCGACGAAACACTGCACGCATTCTCACAAACACACACTCTCAAAGCACACATATGCACTCATGCACAAGTGCAAGGTCAAGCAGCTGTCTCAAGTCATAACCAGACTGTGGAGTCATGCTGAGAACCTTGAACAGGAATGAATGTTCTCTTCTTCTACTCTTAGAATGTCATCTTATCAGCTGTCATTGTTGTTCTGTGAGCACTATATATGTGTGTGTATATATATATATATACATATATATATACTGTATACACACACACACACACACACATATATACATGTTTATGTATATATATACATTAGGGTTGTACGGTATACTGGTACTAATAAAGTACAGCGATACTAATTAATAGAAATGGGTACCATACTGCCTTTGAAAATGACCGGTACCATTCTTTAATCTGAATGCCGCTGTGCGGTGGTGACTACAGAGCATAGCGCATTATGATAAGTGTGTCAAAATGCACAAAAAAACTGAATACAAGCAATATCATCATGGAGAGGAAGAATGGCAAAAAACATAATTTCTACTGGTTAATAAAGAGGGTGGAGAAGCACAATATGGAGGTATTTGGGCTTCAAAACTAACAACAAAGGTGACGCTTTAAACAGGGATGCGCTGCACGCACTGCTTTAAGACACGTCTCGCCAAACATGGCGATTAGTATTACCACCGTTGCTTAGGTAAACATTTAATAATAAGCATTCATATCTGCACAAGGAGTTGTAAAGAGTAACGGGTAATAATGTTGTTGTCACACCTGTCCTGCTGTTCCGGTGCAGACTTACGTCGAGGAGCACAGGGAAGACGTTCCTTCCAGGGTTGATGTTTTTTTCGGGGGTAACACTCTTCACTTTACCCGGCAAGGGGTCTGCTAAGCTCCGCTTTCGGGTAAGAATGACGAGGCAATTCGTGTCAATCTGGTTGCTTTATTATTAGTTTTGCAGGACACCCAGACCTGTTGCTCACTCTACTGTGCAGTGTACAAGCTACCTCTCTCTCTCTCTTTACTCGCCCACCCACTCACTCACTGATGTCACTCAGCCAACACGTTGCCATTCTTGCAAACACACGTACTCTCATAACATAGTTAAGCAGCTCCCCTGCTGTGCACATGTAGATACATAGACATGCACACAGCTGCTTGGCGTGATGACAAATATTAGCTCAGTTAAGTCCATCTAGCGTCAACTAATGCAAAAGTGAAATGACTGAATTTTGTAACAAATCGCGACAATTTTTGTTTTATCTTTAACAAATGTGTGTTTTGCCAGCTACATGTCTTATTTGGGTACATTTATCTATAGTTTTGTTTTGTGTATTTAATAATAATTGTAGTTTTCTTAAAGCACAGACCAGGAGTGGCAACCATAAATCATGAAGCATCTAATATAATGTCAATAAAGCTTTTTATTATATTCTAATCTAATCCTTGATTATGGCAGACTATATGTAATATTGAAAATTGTAATTTGTTCTTTGAATGCAATAAGAAAAGCCCAATGTGTTTAATGCCTTTTAATTTATATTTTAACCTTGTAAAATTATTATTTGAGTGCAATAGGAAACCTATGTTTATTGTATTGTAAATTTTTTTGTTAAAATAAAGCCAATATTGAAATTTTTCAAAGTTCCCTTTATTTGGAAAAGTACCAAAGTATAACATACATTTTACCAAATTATTGGTGTCTGGACAACCCTAATATACATACATATGTATATATACCTTAGTTCAGGAAAAAACACAGAGGCTATTTCATCCCTACAAGCCTGTTTCGCAGGTTTCCCCACTGTATAACGGATAAACCACAGAAACCTCGACTATATATATATGTATGTATGTGTGTGTGTATATATATATATAAATATATATATATATATACAGTCGTGGTCAAACGTTTACATACACTTGTAAAGAACATAATGTCATGGCTGTCTTGAGTTTCCAATAATTTCTACAACTCTTATTTTTTTGTGATAGAGTGATTGGAGCACATACTTGTTGGTCACAAAAAACATTCATGAAGTTTGGTTCTTTTATGAATTTATTATGGGTCTACTGAAAATGTGACCACCTCTGCTGGGTCAAAAGTATACATACAGCAATGTTAATATTTGGTTACATGTCCTTTGGCAAGTTTCACTGCAATAAGGCGCTTTTGGTAGCCTTCCACAAGCTTCTGGTTTAATTTTTGACCACTCCTCTTGACAAAATTGGTGCAGTTCAGCAAAATGTGTTGGTTTTCTGACATGGACTTGTTTCTTCAGCATTGTCCACACATTTTAGTCAGGACTTTGGGAAGGCCATTCTAAAACCTTAATTGTAGCCTGATTTAGCCATTCTTTTACTACTTTTGACGTGTGTTTGGGGTCATTGTCCTGTTAGAACACCCAACTACGCCGAAGACCCAACCTCGGGGCTGATGATTTTAGGTTGTCCTGAAGAATTTGGAGATAATCCTCTTTTTTCATTGTCCCATTTACTCCCAGTAAAGCACCAGTTCCATTGGCAGCAAAACAGGCGCAGAGCATAATACTACCACCACCATGCTTGACGGTAGGATTGGTGTCCTGGGATTAAAGGCCTCACCTTTTCTCCTCCAAACATATTGCTGGGTATTGTGGCCAAACAGCTCGATTTTTGTTTAATCTGACCACAGAACTTTCCTCCAGAAGGTCTTATCTTTGTCCATGTAATCAGCACCAAACTTTAGACGAGCCTTAAGGTGTTGCTTCTGAAGCAAGGGCTTCCTTCTTGCATGGTAGCCTCTCAGTCCATGGCGATGCAAAACACGCTTGACTGTGGACACTGACACCTGTTCCAGCAGCTTCCAATACATTGCAGACCTGCTTTTTGGTGGTTCTCGGTTGACTCTTGATCGTCCTGACCAATTTTCTCTCAGCACCAGGTGATCGCTTGCGTTTTCTTCCTGATCATGGCAGTGACAAAACTGTGCCATGCACTTTATACTTACGAACATTTGTCTGCACACTTGCTCTTGGGACCTTAAGCTGCTTTGAAATGGCTCCAAGTGACTTTCCTTACTTGTTCAAGTCAACGATTCGTTTTTTCAGATCTGTGCTGCGTTCTTTTGACTTTCCCATTGTCACGTTTGTAACCGAGTCAAATGACTGCATCACATGAGCCCCATTTAAATGGGCTCAGAGAAGTCAACAGGTGTTGTCAATCATAATCACTCACATGAAGTTAAGAGGCCATGCCATGAAGCTAATTTGATTTGATTGTAACTTTTCTAACTCACCAAAATTTATAATGTATATGTATACTTTTGACACTGCAGGTTTGGTCACATGTTCAGTAGACCCTTAATAAATTCATAAAAGAACCAAACTTCATGAATGTTTTTTGTGACCAACAAGTATGTGCTCCAATCACTCTATCACAAAAAAATAAGAGTTGTAGAAATGATTGGAAACTCAAGACAGCCATGACATTATGTTCTTTACAAGTGTATGTAAACTTTTGACCACGACTGTATACATATGTGTATGTATACAGTACATATGTATATGTATACATATGTATATATACATTTATATATTATGCATATATATATATTATACATATATGTATGTATATATTATACATATATATATATATATATATATATATATATATATATATATATATATATATATATATATATATATATATATATATACATATATGTATGTATATATATATATATATATATGTGTGTGTATATATGTATATACACGTATATATTATACACACTCACACACATATATATATATATCTATGTATGTATGTATGTATATATGTATGTTTCAACAGCAACCATCCTTTCGTATGATATAATACAGGGGCTGAATGGTTAGTACTTCTAAGATAGGTGTTTTCCAGATATGTTCATGGGTCTACCTTTGGACTGTCTCTCTTCAGTGAAATCAAATATTATTTTACAGTAATGCTTGTTTGCTGTGATTTAGTCATCAAAGGCCTTTTGTGCTAAGCTCTTGTTAGCAGCACTTGATGAATGTCTGATCAAGACCTCACGTCACGAGTAAACCCACACTGATTTTCCAAGGGGTATATACAAAGAGTCAAAATGTTTCTTTTTTTTTGTCTACATTGAAACTTCACATAATGAAATACAACGTTCTTGTTGATTTGTCATTCAGGCAAGCACCGAGAATCCTTTTGAGCTGGCTGTGCAGCTGCAGACAGCAAGTCCAGGTTCACCCACAGGGGGGAGTTGCAGCACAAAGTCTGCAACCTGCTGCAAGTGATTGATGCAAATACGCCCAGAGTCACATGGTGGTACAACAGTAGTTTAAATAAACATATTACTCAATACGTGCATTAAATGTGCTGTAGGGGTGAATAATTAGAACAGTCAAACCCAGTAAATTCAGGTTATAGCGAATACTATATTACAGGAAATTATGTTATGATAACTGATGTTTAGTATTCACTGCTCTCCCCCTTTAAACAGGATATGCTTGTTGTGGAAATACAACATCATAGATCATTTTTTGACACCTACTTTAAACAGATTTAATTACTCACAATGTTCCATCCTTTTTTTTGTATTTTTTACATTTCTTCGTGACGAGCTGCAGCATACCCCAGCTGACTTATTGTAAGAGGTGTACCCCACCTGACTAGAGAGACAGTCAACCATTCACACTTTTATCCTCACTCAGTGGGGACTGAACCCACACAAGTCAATCACTAAACCAGTGGTGTCCAAAGTGTGGCTCGTAGGCCATTGGCATATCAAAATAAAATACATTGAATATCATTGACATACAATATGTTACTTGATATTACACTTTTGCAGCACACGGACATCCCTGCACTAAACTATTAGTAACCTTCACAATCTTCAGTCCAAATAATGAAACGTTTAAGTGCCTTTTGGTGTGATACGTCTTACTTGTAAACGGCACACTTCTAACTATGTACCACTTCTAATTTGAATGACTTGTTTAATTGAATTTGCCACATGGTTTTAATAAATGACATGAATTGCTGAATGTTACTGTAATAAGAAATAAATGTCTTATCATGCTATATCAATTTGAATACCTTTACACATGATGCGTTATAGCAGGGGTGTTAAACGTACGGCCGGATCAGGCCCGCGAACAGGTTTTATCCGGCCTGCGGGATGAGTTTGCTAAGTATAAAAATTAACCTGAAATATTTTAATGAAATAAACAGCTGTTCTGAATGTGTCTGCTGGATGTCGCAATAGCAATTCTTTGTATATTTGTAGATGATGCTACATATGTACAAAATAAACCACATGTTAGTACATTAGTCGAGGAAAATGATCAAACTACATAAATAACATACTGTTTGATATAATGTTTTTATCTTGATGGATTGAAAATTAACACCGATGAGTTAACTGACGAACATTATCACATAATTTGTTCAGAAAATATGAATAACGACAAATAAAGATAGAATACTATTAACCGCAACATGTAAGTGTAAAAAAACAACAACAACATTATGATTTGTACATTTTCACAGTGTGCTTGTTCTATTGTTAAACAACGAAAACAATCTGAAGTTGTCTCTATTTTTAAGTTATCGTGCTGTGACTTTACCATTCCGGCCCACTTGGGAGTAGATGTTTCTCCATGTGGCCCCCGATCTAAAATTACCGTAGTTTGACACCCCTGGTTTAGAGTTTTGTCATCTTGTCACATAGTATTGAGAGCCTCCACTGTACAACTAGTACACATTGTGAGTGTTACAACATGAAGGACAAGAGCAATGGTGTTCGTTTGATCCAAAACATGACCTTTTTTTCCCACGAGTTAGTCACAAAGTACATCCCTCGCTTTTCAACAAGCCTTTTAGTATATATTTTAAATGAAACTTAGACATAATTTGGAGTAGTCCATTTACAGCTTGTGTAGCGATAAAGATTTAAAAGTCTTTGAAAATAAACTAGCATAGTTGTGACGATCTGTCACTTCACTTCTGGTGGGGGTTCCTTGTTTGGTGTTTGTTTCCTCGGCGCTCTTATTTTTGTTCCCCTTCCTGCATATCTCCCTGAGTGCTCGTTTCCCTCACCTGTCCCTGATTGGCAGCCGGGCACACCTGGTTGCAGTTGCCAATCAGGCGGCTATTTATGCCTGCCTCGCCTGTTCCTCAGTGCTGGAGGATTGACTATGTTAGGGACCTTATGCTTGATGCATGACTTCTCCTTCTTGTTTTGAGAGTAATACAAACTCTTACCTGCTCGTTGTCCTCCTGTTTCCTGTATCTTGGGGTCACCTCAAGTTCCTCACAATAGTGATGTTATTGTCAGACTGACAGTGAACAACTCCCAACTGTGTCCTGCAGTAATGGCCGTGTTGGTCTGTTTTTAATGGATAATCAAATATTTTTACTGTGACAAGCTGTACACAGACTTCTCTAAAGTATATACAAGTTTCATTTATATAGCCTACTGTAGCTGCATTGTTATACAAATTGTTGATGAAACATAAGGACTGTACTGTATAAGCAAGTAATTGGCTATTTTGGTGAATCAGCATGATTGAATACAGTCTGCACATTATACAATGACAGTCTGTACTGTATTGACAAAACACTCAGAAATGGTAAAGTTTTTCACCTCTTTGTCTATTCTGAACAAAGATTTAGATCAATATATTGCATTACCACAAAGTCTGACTGTTGTTAATGAAGTTCAAACTAGACAATACTTAGTTTGTACACCATATTGCAGGGTTGTCCAAACCCTTAATATTGTATACATTTTTTTTTCTTTTGTAAAAAGACAATCAAAAAAAGTTAAACAGGAGCACTATTTTAAATTAGCAAACTGTGCAAAACTTAATCATTTCAGAAGTTCAATCAAACTAAGAGACCAATTAAATGTATTTTGCGAAATAGAACAAAAAAACAATATTTTAACTTTTTTATTAGCTGTATGCTACAATCAGTAAAATAATAATTCATGTTATTTAGAATCACTTTACAAGCAATACAAATACAATACGAAAAAGCAATAAATACAGAAATTCACTTAAAAACAGAAAACTAGACAAAGTAAAAACAGTAAAGATTAAAACATTAAAAAAAATAGATTCTTGAAATAAAATGTGTATGAATTAAAATTTTTGAAAGATTAATTCATAAGATCATCCATTGTCTACCGCTTGTCCCTTTTGTTGCCAATCAACCTATCCCCAGGTTCATGTCTTTGGAGGTGGGAGGAAACCGGAGTACCCGGAGGGAACCTGCAAACTCCACAAAGAAGGACCCCGAGCCTGGGGATTGAACTCAGGACCTTCGTATTGTGAGGCACACGCACTAACCACTTTACCACCATGCTGCCCCATTGTAGATAAGTGTTTGTTAAATAAAACCTTTGCCTAGTTTTTAATGAATATTTAGGCCTATTACACTACTTTATTTTAATATTGGTCATTAAGTACTTGTTCTATAACAGCTTCTTCCCTCAGGCCATAAGACTCTTGAACGCATCATAACAATCCCCTCAATTCTCCCCAAAAACGAATTAACTCGCTGGAATAGAAAGACAATATAACATACATCCATAAACGTGGATGCATATGCAAAAGTGCAATATATTTATCTGTACAGTAATCTATTAATTTATATCTGCACCTTATTGCTCTTTTATCCTGCACTACAACGAGCTAATGCAACAAACTTTCCTTCTTATCTGTACTGTAAAGTTCAATTTTGAATGAGATGGTACTTAGTGAAAAAGAACCAATGCTGCGTGTTACTAATTTCTGCTAGTATCAACAATCCAGCTTTTTTGGGTTGCATTGTGCCTTTTTGTTGTATTTTTATTAATTTATGCTGTTTTTTTATTTATTTTGTTTAGTCCTACAAATGGCTCCCAGGCCGCACTTTGGACACCGCTGGTATATTGTAAACGCGATGATGTCATCCAATGATGTCTTATACTGTGATTTCTGTTCTAAAAGTCAGGAGTGGGTTGTAGATCAGTGATTGTTATATAAAACATCTGCCTAGTTTTTAATGAATATTTAGGCCTATTGCCCTACTGTATTGTCATATTGGTCATTAGGTACTTGTAAAGCCAGGTTTTTTCTGAGGTGGTACTTAGTGAAAAAAGCTTGAGAACCAATGAATTAATTGCTGCTAGTATCAACATGTTAACTTTTTTGGTTTACATTGTGGCTTTTTGTTGTATTTTTCATTATTTATGCTGTGTTTTTATTAATTATTTTCTGTAGTCCTGCAAATGGCTCCCAGGCCGCACTTTGGACACCGCTGGTATATTGACAACGCGATGACGTCATCCTACAGGTGTCCAATGAAGTCTTATAATGTGATTTCTGTTCTAAAAGTCACGCTTCTTTGTTTTTTTTTGTTTTTTGTTTTTTATTTTATAAACCTTTATTTATAATATGCGACATTTACATACAATCAAGAAATAATAATAATGAAAACAAGAACAGAAACAGCACCAGGGGGTTGTAAACTCAATAAATTAACTAAAATAGAATGCTATATATATATATATATATATATATATATATATATATATATATATATATATATATATATATATATATATATATGTATATATATATATATATATATATATATGTATATATATATATATATATATATATATATATATATATATATATGTAACAAAATGTAAAGACATAGGCTCACATAAATTCCGTAAATAATCCAAATTTGGAGCACAGCATCATAGTTTTCACAACTTAGAGCAGGGGTCGGGAACCTTTTTGGCTTAGAGAGCCATGAAAGCCAAATATTTTAAAATGTATTTCCGTGAGAGCCATATAATATTTTTTTTAACACTGAATACAACTAAATGCGTGCATTTTTAAGTAAGACCAACATTTTTAGAGTATAATAAGTCTCTCATTATTTTTGATAACATTGTTATTATGAAGCTGACCCAACCATTAATGCGACTTCTTGAACAGGTGCGGTAGAAAACGGATGGATGGATTAAAATGCATGTTTTTATATTTTGAACGTTATTTTTAACACTGTGATTACCAGCGGAATTATTCAGTACTTATCCTGTTAAGTAATGTCAGCTAAGATTTATCTGAGAGCCAGATGCAGTCATCAAAAGAGCCACATCTGGCTCTAGAGCCATAGGTTCTCTACCCCTGGCTTAGAGAGTGTTTTAAAGTTGAGTTCTAATTCTTTTTTAAAGGCACGAAAAACAGGTCGGGTATTGAGAAACTTACATTTATGAATATAAAACTTAGCCAATATTATAATGAGGTCGCAATGTATTTTCACATTTTATTCCACACAATATCCGCATCTTAACGTGAGGTGCACTTGTCACGGAATGTGATTCGTCACCGCGCGGCCACACGCCCCGCCCCCCTTTTTTCCTTTTTTTTTAATTTTATTTTTGCCTCCAGCCCTCTTCTGATTGGCTCCCGTCCCCGTCCGTCTGGGAGGGAAGTCCGAAGCCAGGCACGAGTTAGCCCGTAAACCAGCGGCAGTGTCGGAACACGTAGCTGGGGAGCGAAGCGGGGTCCTGATGCGCAAGTCACGGCAACCCTCCGCGGAGATGAAGGCGGACTCCGACCGGCTCTGATTTTCAAAAGTCTTCTTCATTCAGCTTGTCATTATGGCAGCGCCGAAAATGGCGTTAGTGAAGCACCGGCTCCGCGCGTTGACGTTCATTCTCCTGACCGCCACGGGCTGCTGCGTCGCCCCCGCGAGTGGCAAGGAAGGGTCGGAGGAGACCGTCATTACCGGCCTCCGCCTGGAGGACACGGATGACATTTCCTTCATGGACCGCGGCTTCCTGCGGGTGAGCGAGCGCTCCCGGGTCAAACTGCGAGTCTACGGGCAGAACATCGACAACGAGACGTGGTCCAAGATCGCCTTCACGGAGCACGAGAGGAGCCGCGCGGTGGGGAGCCCCGGCGGGGACAACCGCAGCCAGGAGGACCCCTCCGCCTCGCATCCCTGCGGTATCAGGACGTCAGATATCATTATCCTGCCCAGTATCGTCGTGAGCAGGAAGACGTCCGGCGTGGTGGAGATCGACGTCAAGCCTCTGCGGAAGACGGAGAGGAGCAAGTCCTACTACCTTTGCATCGCCGCCGTGGCGGGGACGCGCGACCCGTGGACGGAGAACACCTGGATCTACCACGACGGCGACGACACCCGGGTCATAGTCGTGGAGGAGAAGAAGTTCCTGCTGCCCTTCTGGCTCCAGGTCATCTTCATCTCCATGCTGCTCTGTTTATCAGGGATGTTCAGCGGCCTGAACCTGGGGCTCATGGCCCTGGACCCCATGGAGCTGCAGATAGTCCAGAACTGCGGCACGGAGCGGGAGAAGAACTACGCCAAGAAGATCGAGCCGGTCCGGAGCCAAGGGAATTACTTGCTTTGCTCGCTCCTGCTGGGGAACGTGCTGGTGAACACTACCTTGACCATCCTCCTGGATGATATCGCCGGGTCGGGGCTGATCGCCGTGGTCATGTCCACCATCGGAATAGTGATCTTCGGGGAAATCGTCCCCCAGGCCATCTGCTCCAGGCACGGCCTGGCCGTGGGCGCCAACACCATCTTCCTGACCAAGTTCTTCATGCTGCTCACCTTCCCCGCCTCCTACCCGGTGAGCAAGCTGCTGGACTACCTGCTGGGCCAAGAGATCGGGACCGTGTACAACCGGGAGAAGCTCCTGGAGATGCTGCGCGTCACCGACCCGTACAACGACCTGGTCAAGGAGGAGCTCAACATCATCCAGGGCGCGCTGGAGCTGAGGACCAAGACGGTGGAGGTGGTGATGACGCCGCTGCGGGATTGCTTCATGATCCCCGGGGACGCCACGCTGGACTTCAACACCATGTCGGAGATCATGAAGAGCGGATACACGCGCATCCCGGTCTTCGAGGGCGAGCGGTCCAACATAGTGGACCTGCTCTTCGTCAAGGACCTGGCCTTCGTGGACCCGGATGATTGCACGCCGCTTAAAACCATCACTAAGTTTTACAGCCACCCGTTGCACTTTGTCTTTAACGACACCAAGCTGGACGCCATGTTGGAGGAGTTTAAAAAAGGTATGTTCACGTCGAGCTACCTGGCTGACCTTTCACCCCTCCTCCTAAGTGACCTTTGTAGGTCAAGTTGTGTTGTTTTTGTTCCACCTGAATGACTTCCTGTCTCCCTATCTTTCTCTCCATCACTGTCGCAGCCTCCCTCTCATTCAAACTTCTTACTTCTGCCCCTCTTGCCTCTCTCTCCCCCCTATTTGTGAATGCACCAGGACATGTGGGAATGGTGTAATGGCAAGATTTGAGGTTATCAGGTGGGGGCATCTTGTTTGAGAACCTGCTTAAATCCCTCTCTGTTGCTCGCCCCGGAGTGATGGTGGTGATAACCTCTTTTGTCCGGCCCTGGAATGCAGTCGTGTGGATAATGAATAACAGCCTCTAACACCCTCGAGCCCCCCTCTTGTGTTGTGTGTATGCGCATGATGTTTGACGAAGATGTTTACCTCCAACCACACTCGTCACATCCAGCTATGTTGTTACTGGCGGCGTGTGAGCCCCTCGCCAGCCTTGGCGCTCACGTGTTTAGCGTGGACGACCATTTGACCCGTCTCGTTTCATAGAGATCCGATTTGTCATCTACAGCGGTGGTCGTCAAACCTTTTTCACCAAGTACCACCTCAGAAAAAAACGTGGCTCTCCAAGTACCTAATGACCAACATTAAAATGCAGTAGCGTAGTAGGCCTAAGTATTCATTAAAAACAAGGCAGTTTTTTTTACAAAACCCAAAACCAGTGAAGTTGGCACGTTGTGTAAAATGTAAATAAAAACAGAATACAATGATTAGTAAATCCTTTTCAACTTATATTCAATTGAATCGACTGCAAAGACAATATATTTAATGTTCGAACTGAGAAACTACATTTCTTTTTTTTTTTGCAAAAAGTTGGCACATGGGCATTTTTACCACTGTTACATGGCCTTTCCTTTTATCAACACTCAGTAAACGTTTGGGAACTGAGGAGACACATTTTTGAAGCTTTTCAGGTGGAATTATTTCCCATTCTTGTTTGATGTACAGCTTAAGTTGTTCAACAGTCTCCGTTGTCGTATTTTAGGCTTCATAATGCGCCACACATTTTCAATGGGAGACAGGTCTGGATTACAGGCAGGCCAGTCTAGTACCCGCACTCTTTTACTATGAAGCCACGCTGTGGCTTGGCATTGTCGTGCTGAAATAAGCAGGGGCGTCCATGATAACGATGGCAACATATATTGCTCCAAAACCTGTATGTACCTTTCAGCATTAATGGTGCCTTCACAGATGTGTAAGTTACCCATGCCTTGGGTGCTAATACACCCCCATACCATCACAGATGCTGTTTTTTCAGCTTTGCGCCTAGAACTATCCAGATGGTTCTTTTCCTCTTTGTTCCAGAGGACACATCGTCCACAGTTTCCAAAAACAATTTGAAATGTGGACTCGTCAGACCACAGAACACTTTTCCACTTTGCATCAGTCCATCTTAAATGAGCTCGGGCCCCGCGAAGCCGGCAACGTTTCTGGGTGTTGTTGATAAATGGCTTTGGCTTTGCATAGTAGAGTTTTAACTTGCACTTACAGAACTGTATTTACTGACATTAGTTTTCTGAAGTGTTCCTGAGCCCATGTGGTGATATCCTTTACACACTGATGTAGCTTTTTGATGCAGTACCGCCTGAGGGATCGAAGGTCGGTAATATCATCGCTTACGTGCAGTGCTTTCTCCAGATTCTCTTGGAACCCACCTGTTCCCAAATAGCCTGTTCACCTGTGGGATGTTCCAAACAAGTGTTTGATGAGCATTCCTCAACTTTCTCAGTCTTTTTTGCCACTTGTGCCAGCTTTTTTGAAACATTTTGCAGGCATCAAATTCCAAATGAGCTAATATTTGCAAAAAATAACTTACTTTACCAGATTGAACGTTAACGTATCTTGTCTTTGCAGTCTATTCAATTGAATATAAGTTGAAAAGGATTTGCAAATCATTGTATTCTGTTTTTTTTTTTTTACCATTTACACAAAGTGCCAACTTCACTGGTTTTGGGGTTTGTATTTAAGAAGTATAGTTAATATTTTGGCCACTGTAACATTACAGATGTTTTGAACAGTAACACTGTGTTTGAAAAGAGCAAAATGTAGGGGTTGGTTAATCATTTTGCATTGCAGTTTGCTGAAAATGATGGAATGCGCCACTCTACCTCGCGACTGATGCTGTGGTCAAAGTTGAAATTGCAACAAAACACATTTTAAGATATACAACACTCTACTGCCGTTAGGCGGCTAAAGTGGATTGTGCACTCCCCCCACTTTGTCACATTTCATGTGTCAGGTAAACCGCAACAAATGGGGCCATATGAATGCCCTTCCTACTGTAACAAGCGTCAATAAAGCAATAGAAAAAACCCATTGCATATCTTTTCAACTTTAATATTATCTAATAATGTATAATGTATTTTACTCAAATATCTGCTTGCATTATTATTTTGAAGCAAGTTAGCCATCAAAGTGTACACTGTAAGAATGACAGTAGATTTTACGGTAAAAAACTGGCAGCTCAGTCGCCAGAATTTTACCTTCAACCAGGCGTGTCTAAATCGTTTTCACTGACGGCCACATTGCAGTGTCCTTAGAGGGCCGCTTGTAGCAGTGAATAATATGAATAGAAACGTATAAGTTTTCGCCTCATAATATTATTAAATAACTGCCTGTGTGTTGGATAATTTTTTTTACGAACACTTAAAAAAGAGATGGATTTACAGTGTTTTTACAGTATATTACTGTAAATGGAAAAATAGTATCTTTTTTTTATACAGTAAAAAAAAAAAATTAAACATTTTACTTTAAAATTCTGTCAACTAAGTTGCCATTTTTTCTTTACCATAAAACCTACGGTTGTTGTTTTTAAAATGTATTAATGTAAATTGAAAACTGGTATGTACATATATACATTCATATATACTGTACATACATATATATAATATGTAAATATGACATATATGTTATATTTTATATTGCTACTATGGTGCATTTTAGTCTACTTTATACCTGCATTATCTTTTTCATTGTTACCCTTTCCATCCTTTGTAACTGAGCTACACTGTGGAACAATTTCCCTTGTGGATCAATAAAGTTTGTCTAAGTCTAAGTACAACGTTTTATTACGGTGAAAAAATGTCAGCTCAGCTGGCAAAATTTTACAATAAAAAAAACAATGGTACTACTTTCCCATTTATGCTGCAAAAAACGTCATACATTTTCAGATAAACTGGCAGCTCAGTCGCCATAATTTTACTGTAAAATCTATTTTAATTTTTACACCGTTCAATTTAATGGGTAACTTGCTTTGAAATCATAACTCAAGCAAATATTAAGTTAAAAAACATTTTTTTTTGGAACGCATGATATTATGTTTGTTGTTTGTTGTCACTAGATAATATTAACGTTTTAAAAACACGCAAATACATTTGGTAAGAAAAGGTTATCTATTTTATTGGCACATATTATTTCCAGGTTTTCGCAGGCCACATAAAGTGGTGGGCCATATCTGGCCCCCGAGCCTTGAGTTTGACACCTGTGCCTTAAACTGTGGCACCTTTTTCCATTTACAGTAATTGCTATAAAAAAACACGCAATTTTATTATAAAATTTTGACGACTGAGCTGCCAGCAAAATATACAAATCTATTTATTTGTACAGTCTACATAAAAATTAAGACAATACTGTAATCAAATGCATATGCAATCATGTATTAATATCATTAAGCAAATTTATAATCTTATATTATTTATTATTTATATGAGGGCAGCCATAACTGTGATGTGGCCCTCAATGAAACTGACCTACACTTTATCAAACATTTGTACTATTACAACAATATTAATTCTCATATACAGTATGGCTTGTGAAAAATTGCAAATTAAATTGAGAATGTCTTAAAAAATATAATTAAATTCTTCAGAATTGAATTTGCAAACAAGAAGAAGAATTGCATTTCAAATTGTGTAAACAGTGGTCCCTCAACTTCAGAGTGCTCCAAATGTCTTGAGATAAGACCTGTCTCTCAGCTAATAGTTATTGCTTGAAGTAAGCAAAAATGTGAGTTAGCGTTGCCAATGTCACAGTGAACCCAGTAAGATCCGCCCAAAACATCCGATCTGACTGGCTCGCATTAGCTTATAGCTGGAGATTGACATACCTTTGTTTTTCGAACCATAGGAAGAAATAAAGTTAATTTTAAGGACAGTGCCGAGAAGAAGTGGAATATAGTCATTGAATTAAAGAAAGAAATCATCAAAAACATGAAAGAGCATGTAGGTAGCTAACTTGTCCAAGCAGTTTTAGCGTATCACTGCTAGTCTGAACCATGCTGAAGCAGAATAAGTCTAACGCCAGCCAAGAACGTCAAAATAATAGCGAAACGGTGCACATTTATACATGAAAATATGGAACAGCTGATGGTGTGTTTGATGGAAGAAGATACCAATACCATGTTACTTGATAAAATTACTCTAGTATTTTGGACTACATTTTATTGTATTTTTTTTCAAAGTATATTTATTATCTAAAAGTTTGTTTTTATTTTTTTTAAAACATGTTACATGCAAGCACTGATTAAATTGAACTCCAAACACTTCTCTCAAATCTACATCTCCCATTGATATGATTTAAACTTAGAGCTCTGTCACAGAACCAATTAAGCTCTAATTGCATACATGACTATATTACCAATTCCACAGAAATATTATTACTATGAGCGTCATGTACACATTATATATTACCTACTGCATCATCAACAATTAAGACTAAAAGCATCTTCTACATCAGGGGTGTCAAACTCATTTTAGATCGGGGGCTACTAGGAGAAAAATCTACTACAAGAACAAGCACATTCTGAAAATGTACAAATCATAATGTTGTTGGTTTTTTTTTTTTTTTTACACTTACATGTTGCGGTTAATAGTATTCTATCTTTATTTGTCGTTATTTATACTTTCTGAATAAATGATGTGATAATGTTCATCAGTCAACTCATTGTTGTTCATTTTCAATCGATCAAGATAAACAAATAATATCAAAATCAAATTACAGGATGTTATTTATGTAGTTTGCTCATTTTCCTCGACTGGTGCACTAACATCATGTGGTTCATTTTTTTTTTTTTTTTTTTTTTTTACATATGTAGCATCATCTACAAAGATATAAAGAATTGCTATTGCGACATCTAGTGGACACATTTACAATAGCGGGTTTTTTCATTCAAAAAATCCGGCTCATTTTTCTCAGCCCGCGGGCCGTTCATTTGACACCCGTGCTCTATATAAATGATCATTTAGGTTGATTTATGTATAATTGGCCTGCAGCTATTCATTTTTGGAGTAATCTATTGAATAGTTATAGCCTCATTGGGGAAAATAAACAACTATTTCCGTGCTTGCCAAAACCTTTAGGATGTGAATCTTACAACAACTCACCATTCAATTCGATTCTAGGGGAGAAGATTTTATTCAGAATCGATTCTCAATTCAACACGATTCTTGATACAAACCCATTCTCACAATAGCTCCTAATAACCTTCATTCTTTTTTCCTAATAAATGGACGACATCAACATTTGAATTGGCCTTTTAACGTGTGCATCAATAAAAAATAGAAACAATCCGTCTGGATTTTATATTTTTTTAGCGTTACACACATTAAACGATTAATATTAGCAGCCGAATAGAAATCTAAGCTTTGTCTAATCAAATTAATCGATTTTATGGATTCATTTTTTGTAGCCTTAATATATAAAACTTTCAAATTATGGAAAATGGTGCAAGAAATACTTCACTTCCTAGTAGAGCTATACCACTTGATTGACCACTGATCAGTATAAAAGTACTTGATGGCCTTTGCTGATTGATGCCTTTTAATGACGATTCCCCTCTGGCTAAAACTGTATTTATGTTTAGCCCCATGGCTGACAAGCAGCTAGCAGCTGATTGTGTGTCTCCATACACAGTGTGGAGCCGCTTCTCTACAGTAAGTTAATAATAATCACCTTCATTACAATAAATAAACTGCATTTTCTGGTATTAGTATCTTAAATATCTTCAAGTATTAGACTTAAAGCCAGCTTCAAACAACACCAAGAAATAAATACTTACCGTATTTTTCGGAGTATAAGTCGCACCGGAGTATAAGTCGCACCTGCCGAAAATGCATAATAAAGAAGGAAAAAAACATAAGTCGCACTGGAGTATAAGTCACATTTTTTGGGGAAATTTATTTGATAAACTCAACACCAAGAATAGACATTTGAAAGGCAATTTAAAATAAATAAAGAATAGTGAACAACAGGCTGAATAAGTGTACGTTATATGAGGCATAAATAACCAACTGAGAACGTGCCTGGTATGTTAACGTAACATATTATGGTAAGAGTCATTCAAATAACTATAACATATAGAACATGCTATACGTTTACCAAACAATCTGTCACTCCTAATCGCTAAATCCCATGAAATCTTATACGTCTAGTCTCTTACGTGAATGAGCTAAATAATATTATTTGATATTTTACGGTAATGTGTTAATAATTTCACACATAAGTCGCTCCTGAGTATAAGTCGCACCCCCGGCCAAACTATGAAAAAAACTGCGACTTATAGTCCGAAAAATACGGTAGTAAGGTTAAAGAAGTGTAGATGGAACCATGCAGATATTAACATGAAATTAGCAAGTAGATTAACAAGAGAGAGGATGATATATAAACAACTGTTGTTGTGTCAGTATTGTCACAGTCAGTACACGACACATAAGAGGAGGGCAAATCGATCCATAAATTAGTGGTGTTAGTACCAGGTGCAGTATCGGTATATGATCGATACTAGAGGTTGATATTTTTATTTTCTCAAAATATTTATTTTCTTGTTTTTGTTCATGTTTACAAATTCCCTAGACACAAGAGGACTTTGATTGATTGAAATGAGCAGAAGATAGTAGTTTTTGCTTTTGTTTAGATATTATGTGTTATTGACTTTGTTTTGATTAAATAATAGTATGTAATAAAAGAAAATAAAGAAGTAGTTTAACATTTTACATTGATATTGTTTTACTGTCAATAACACTGACCACCAATAAATGGAACCATGTGCAGTTAATACATGTGATCGGTGATGTCACTCATGGAAGATCAGTATTATCGTATTTTCCGGACTATAAGTCGCAGTTTTTTCATAGTTTGGTTGGGGGTGCGACTTATACTCAGGAGCGACTTATGTGTGAATTATTAACACATTAACGTAAAATATCAAATAATATTATTTAGCTCATTCACGTAAGAGACTAGACGTATAAGATTTCATGGGATTTAGCGATTAGGAGTGACAGATTGTTTGGTAAACGTATAGCATGTTCTATATGTTATAGTTATTTGAATGACTCTTACCATAATATGTTACGTTAACATACCAGGCACGTTCTCAGTTGGTTATTTATGCCTCATATAACGTACACTTATTCAGCCTGTTGTTCACTATTCTTTATTTATTTTAAATTGCCTTTCAAATGTCTATTCTTGGTGTTGGGTTTTATCAAATACATTTCCCCAAAAAATGCGACTTATACTCCAGTGCGACTTATATATGTGTTTTTCCTTCTTTATTATGCATTTTCGGCCGGTGCAACTTATACTCCGGAGCGACTTATACTCAGAAAAATATGATAGATTCAACCACATAAAACACTGACTTTCATACATCTAATTCTTAAAATGAATTTAATTTCAAATGTGGAATTTTGCACAAACTGAATGCACAACTGTGCGGCATCATATAGAGAGCTATTTGTAGCTAAATTTTCACGATTGGCTTAGGAGTAGGACCCCAAGTAGAGCATCAAATAAATCAGGATTAGAGATGTCCGATAATGGCTTTTTTTTACCGATATCCGATATTCTGATATTGTCCAACTCTTAATTACCGATACCGATATCAACCGATACCGATATATACAGTAGTGGAAATAACACATTATTATGCCTAATTTTGTTGTGATGCCCCGCTGGATGCATTAAACAATGTAACAAGGTTTTCCAAAATGAATCAACTCAAGTTATGGAAAAAAATTATTTTCATTCTTTTTTTTAACATGCCTCAAAAAAATAACAGTGCAATACTTTTTCATAACATGGTCACTACTGCCTCGTTTCTCTTGTTATATTCTTATTTTACTGTTATATTTTTATTCTCATTGTTGCTTTTTATTTTTATTCTTATTGTAATATTTTTCTATTCTGTTTCCATTTATACCCCCATTATTTACTTTTTACTTTTTAAACTCGATCTCAATTCTGTACACTGCTGCTGGAATTTTAATTTTCCTGAGGGAACTCTCCTGAAGGAATCAATAGAGTACTATCTATCTATCTATCCAAACAGCAGCTTGGAATTTGGGACATGCTCTCCCTGAGAGAGACTATGAGGAGGTTGAGGTGGACGGGGTTGAGGCGGGGTAGGGAGTAGGGGGATTTATATTGTAGTGTCCCGGAAGAGTTAGTACTGCAAGGGATTCTGGGTATTTGTTCTGTTGTGTTTATGTTGTGTTACGGTGCGGATGTTCTCCCGAAATGTGTTTGTCATTCTTGTTTGGTGTGGGTTCACAGTGTGGCGCATATTTGTAACAGTGTTAAAGTTGTTTATACGGCCACCCTTAGTGTGACCTGTATGGCTATTGACCAAGTATGTTGCATTTATTCGTGATGACAACAGCCGGTAGATATTATGTGACTCAGACGGCACGCATGCAAATTAAATGCCTTTAAGGTTTATTGGCACTCTGTACCTCTCCCTACGTCCGTGTAAACAGCGGCGTTTTAAAACGTCATACATTTTACTTTTAGAAACCGATACCGATAATTTCCGATATTGCATTTTAAAGCATTTATCGGACATCCCTAATCAGGATTTTAATAAAAAGTGCACTCTAAAAGTAGTGAGGAAAAATAAGTAAGAATGCACACTTAAGGAGTGGAGTAACAGAACTCGCATTCAGAAGTTGTGGAGAGATAAGAGTTAACACTACACGGCAACATCGGGGCTGAGCCACAGGAAACGAGAAGCGTGAGTGGAGCCAAAGCATGACTGAAAGGGTGAGCCATCAGTAATCTACTGGCGCAGGGTGAAGGGACTGGAGAGCTTAAGTAGTCAGGAGGAAACGAGTATCAGGTGTGCGTCTTAATTTCCCCTCTGGTATTAATAAAGTACTTCTGATTCTGATTCTAAATCACCCAGTGACCCAGAAACCAGGCACTGCAACAAAAAGAAGACAGGTGGCAGCAGAGCTCCCGGATCATGACATAAATGGAGTGACTGTTAAACTGTTAGACGCACCTCATTATGACTGGGTGTCATGGCCAAATTACAAAATCGATACCATTTCGATTCATAAGGTTCTAAATCGATGAATCACGATTTGATTTGATTAAATTCAATTTGATACGAGCTACACTTAAATATTAAAAATGTCTCAAATCTGTTACAATATACAAATGTAGTTTGTTTTGTCATATAACACTTTAGACAGCTTAAAATTCCTCAAGTCTGAAAAGTGACATTTTGAAATAAGAAAGGGCTTGCAAGTGAAAATATCCTCAAGTGCAAGATAATAACCGTTAATATGTAAGCTACTTGTTGGGAGACAGGAAGATAACACACAGCAATTTCTTGTGTAGGCCGGAACTGTGCATTAGTTTTTTTTCTGGCGCTATTGCCACAGTTTTGTGTGGGAGATGAAGATGTAAACAAAAGTACCTGCCGTCTTTTCTTCAGCTGTCACTTTACAAGACTGCCGGTTAGAAATATAATCAATAATAACAACAGTCGATGTTTACTTTGCATGATCCTAAAATAACATGACTCGTGCAGCCGTAAATCTTTGTTGTCATCTAAAGTTGCAAAGGCCTCTCCTACTGTTTGTATCTTCATGGCCCGCGGAGAGTCTGGTGATAATATACGTCCTGCACTTTCCTTTTTTTAATCTGGGGGGGATTTTTGTTGGCAGCTATATTAGTATTGTGGTTATTGTTGAATGGGCTCAAAAAGTATATACACACTTATACTTAATCTTTTTACCAAGTATTAGTTATTTCAAATAACTCAAATAAATAGACACACTGTTAGATATTTAGTGTTTCTTATGTACCGTATTTTCCAGACCATAGGGCGCACCGGATTATAAGGCGCACTGCCGATGAATGGTTTATTTAAAAAAAAATAATAAAAAAATTCATATATAAGGCGCACCGGATTATAGGGCGCATTAAAAGAGTCACTTTTTTTTTTTTTTTTTCTAAATGTAAAACACTTCCTTGTGGTCTACATAACATGTGATGGTGGTTCTTTGGTCAAAATGTTGCATAGATGATGTTTTACAGATCATCTTCAAGCCGCTTTCTGATAGTCGCTTCAGGATGCGCCGTTTTGTGGGCGGTCTTATTTACGTGGCTCACCTTTGGCAGCGTCTTCTCCCCGTCATCTTTGTTGTAGCGGTGTCGCGTGCAAGGACGGGAGTGGAAGAAGTGTCAAAAGATGGAGCTAACTGTTTTAATGACATTCAGACTTTACTTCAATCAATAACAGAGCAGCATTTTCTCGTCCGAAAAAACAACACTGGAAATGTGTCCTGGGAAAAAACGTCCGACCAGAACTCTAATAACTAACGTTCCTTGGGTGAATAATGTAAACTCACTACACCGGTATGTTTTAGCGCTTTCATGGCGAGTTTACTGACAGATATAAGTAAGAACTTTACACTACTTTATATTAGAAATGGCAACAGTGGAGGATGAATGTCCCATAACAAGAAGATAGAGAAAAGGAAGAAGCTTATCGACTACGGTGTCGCCACGGACTACAAAGGCGGATGCGCACAATTTTTCAGGGTTTATGCAGATCCCAAATACAGATCAGCAGGTACCAGAAGGTAAGAAAAGTTGCTTTTGCATAATATTGCGAAACAAAACGCCAGATAAAATGTCTTACCTTATACACACACCATAATAATACTTGTATGTTTCATGCGCTGACAATCCTTCATAGCTTACCAAAGTCGTACTAAAACATTTTTGATAGATTTTTGAGCGCCGTGTGTAATGTTCTATGTTTTCAATTAAACATTTAAAATGTTGGTGTTGTTTACTTGAGACCCATCATAGTGCAGTTTACACATATCTCTTATGATTGACTGCCATCTACTGGTCACACTTATCATTTCATCATGTACCAAGTAAAATAGCTTCGAGGTGGGTAAGCTCAACAAAACGTATTCCTTACATTAGTCGCACCGGGTTATAAAGCGCACTATCGAGTTTTGAGAAAAAAAAATAAAAAATTTAAGTGCGCCTTATAGTCCGAAAAATACGGTATTGTATTGTTATGTTTCTTAGTCTTAGTATTTATCTCTTTTAATGGCTAATATTTATTGTTTTAAATATTGGTTTGTACTGTAGCACTTTAAGATTTATTTAAATAAAAAGTGCGCAACAATTAAAATCGATTAATAGTGTTATTTATAATTTATGGTCGGCGTTGTGGCATCCTACCCTGTTCAGCGTTCTTCGAACGCATCGTAAAAGCCCCTCTGTCTTGTATTCCTCCGAGTATCAGTCTGTTCTAAGAGAGCACAGATTGTAGGTTCAATGTGCACAATTGAATATCTTAGTTGCTCAGACAGCAATGTGTTTATTTGGCCTCATTAACGCTGCGCACCAAATCTGATTTTTTTTGCCGTCAAGTGACACAGGTCGGATTTTTTTTTTGCCAGTCTAAACGCTCCAAAGTGCTTCAAGTCCGAATCCAATTGGAATCTGATCTTTTCAAATGTGACTCCAGTCTAAACGGCAATGCGACCTGAATGCGACCCGTATGTGACTTTTTCTTTAGCTTTGGGCAAGCTACGTCATCTGTGTGCGCAGGGAAAGATGCAACCCGCCAGCGGAAGTGGATACTTCATCACAACATCCGGTTTTGGTGAGGAAAGTATTTTTTTGACGGCTGAATTTTTGTTGCACCACTAGTCATTAGTGCGCAAATAATAGACTACCGTATTTTTCGCACTATAAGTCGCAGTTGTTTTCATAGTTTGGCCGGGGGTGCGACTTATACTCAGGAGTGACTTATGTGTGAAATTATTAACACATTACCGTAAAATATCAAATAATATTATTTAGCTCATTCACGTAAGAAACGAGACCAGTGGTTCTTAACCTGGGTTCGATTGAATCCTAGGGGTTCGGTGAGTTGGCCTCAGGGGTTCGGCGGAGCCTCCGCCGCGGAGGTCGCAACACACCCGACTCATCGTGTAAATAAAAACTTCTCCCTATCGGTGTATTATGTATACGGCAACCGCAGAAGTCACACTAATTTGCAGGTGTGTAATTTGTTGTGAGTTCATGCTCTGTGTTGGTTTTGTTCTTTGAACAAGGTGATGTTCATGCACGGTTCATTTTGTGCACCAGTAAAAAAACATATGATTTTGTCTTGAATTTGAAAAAAAAAAAGTTTATATTTCACTAAAGAAGGGTTCGGTGAATGCGCATATGAAACTGTTAGGGTTCGGTACCTCCAACAAGTTTAAGAACCAATGGACTAGACTTTTAAGATTTCACTGGATTTAGCGATTAGGAGTGACAGATTGTTTGGTAAACGTATAGCACGTTCTATATGTTATAGTTATTTGAATGACTCTTACCATAATATGTTACGTTAACATACCAGGCACGTTCTCCGTTGGTTATTTATGCCTCATATAACGTACACTTATTCAGCCTGTTGTTCACTATTCTTTATTTATTTTAAATTGCCTTTCAAATGTCTATTCTTGGTGTTGGGTTTTATCAAATACATTTCCCCAAAAAATGCGACTTATACTCCAGTGCGACTTATATATGTTTTTTTCCTTCTTTATTATGCATTTTCGTCCGGTGCGACTTATACTCCGGAGCGACTTATACTCAGAAAAATACGGTATATGTAATATATGATGGCTGTCTTGAGTTTACAATAATTTCTACAACTCTTATTTTGTTGTGATAGAGTGATTGGAGCACATACTTGTTGGTCACAAAAAACATTCATGAAGTTTGGTTCTTTTATGAATTTATTATGGGTCTACTGAAAATGTGAGCAAATCTGCTGGGTCAAAAGTATAAATACATCAATGTTAATATTTGCTTACATGTCCCTTGGCAAGTTTCACTGCAATAAGGCACTTTTAGTAGCCATCCACAAGCTTCTGCTTGAATTTTTGACCACTCCTCTTGACAAAATTGATGCAGTTCAGCTAAATTTGTTGTTTTTCTGACATGGACTTCTTTCTTCAGCATTGTCCACACGTTTAAGTCAGGACGGGGTTTTGTGGCCAAACGGCTCAAGTTTTGTTTCATCTGACCACAGAACCTTCCCCCAGAAGGTCTTAACTTTGTCCATGTGATGTCAGATGAAACAAAAATGTAGTTGTTTGGCCACAATACCCAGCAATATGTTTGGAGGAGAAAAAGTGAGGCCTTTAATCCCAGGAACACCATTTCTACCGTCAAGCATGGTGGTGGTAGTATTATGCTCTGGGCCTGTTTTGCTGCCAATGGAACTGGTGCTTTGCAGAGAGTAAATGGGACAATGAAAAAGGAAGATTACCTCCAAATTCTTCAGGACAACCTAAAATCATCAGCCCGGAGGTTGGGTCTTGGGTGCAGTTGGGTGTTCCAACAGGACAATGACCCCAAACACACGTCAAAAGTGGTAAAGGAATGGCTAAATCAGGCTAGAATTAAGGTTTTGGAATGGCCTTCCCAAAGTCCTGACTTAAATGTGTGGACAATGCTGAAGAAAAAAGTCCATGTCAGAAAACCAACAAATTTTGCTGAACTGCACCAATTTTGTCAAGAGGAGTGTTCAAAAATTCAACCAGAAGCTTGTGGATGGCTACCAAAAGTGCCTTATTGCAGTGATACTTGACAAGGGACATGTAACCAAATATAAACATTGCTGTATGTATACTTTTGACCCAGCACATTTGGTCACATTTTCAGTAGACCCATAATAAATTCATAAAAGAACCAAACTTCATGAATGTTTTTTGTGACCAACAAGTATGTGCTCCAATCACTCTATCACAACAAAATAAGAGTTGTAGAAATTATTGGAAACTCAAGACAGCCATGACATTATGTTATTTACAAGTGTATGTAAACTTTTGACCATGACTCTACATGCAGATGATCTTAATTTTTTTGTTGTGTATATGGAAATGTGTCGTACTCTTAAAAACTCTTGATGTAACGTGTGCTCATGAGAATATTCCCTTTTCTGTAAGAGGATTAATTGGGGTGGAAAACAGCAAATCGTTGAGCTCCATTACAAGAATTTAGGTGTAGCTCTCTTGCCAAATGAACATTACATAATGCACAAGCAAGTGGGTTGTTTATTTATTGACTGCAGCCTCAAACATACCATTTGAGCTCATTTCAGAGCAGGCATTAGGAATGTGTCATTGCATGTTCTGCTGATTATAAGATGATAACATTAGTCGGACATTAGGCCCTGCAGTCTTGCCATCCTTACTCTGTAAAAAGTCTGGGTCACAATTTCCTTTTAAAGCCTTGTGTTTGTTGACATTGTCTTCCAGCAAACACCTGTAGGGATCGGAATAGTGCATTACATAGGTCTGGTCCTGGAGCAGCTGGTGCGGAACGTAATTACGATTGGCGCGGCACCAGGGGGAATTTGCCTCCGGCCTCTTGTGGAGGTCATAACGGACTGTTGAAGGGAGGGCTGCGGGGTCAAAGTTTCCCGTCAATCTGGCTCTGTTCACAGCACACGCTTAGTTCAAAGTGCCTTGTGTTGGAAGTCATTGTTAATTCATTTGTGGGCTTTCACAGTCATTTTCTCACAACGGAGAACGATGTTAGGTGCTGACTTGTGTTGGATGTGAGCCTTTTCAGTGGCTTAAGTCTGTGGACAGGTGAGGAATACTTGAAGAAGCCTACCTGTGCGTACTATTCTCCACCATTGATAGTCAATCTTCTGGTATTTCACTCATATACAACAGCCAAAACCAGTGAAGTTGGCACGTTGTGTAAATGGTAAATAAAAACAAAATACAATGATTTGCAAATCCTTTTCAACCTATATTCAATTGAATAGACTGCAAAGACAAGATACTTAACGTTCGAACTGAGAAACTTATTTTTTTTCTGCGAATAATCATTAACTTAGATTTTAATGGCAGCAACACATTGCAAAAAAGTTGGCACAGGGGCATTTTTACCACTGTGTTACATGGCCTTTCCTTTTAACAACACTTGTTTGGGAACCGAGAAGACCAATTTTTGAAGCTTTTCAGGTGGAATTATTTCCAATTCTTGCTTGATGTACAACTTAAGTTGTTCAACAGTCCGGGGTCTCCGTTGTCGTATTTTATGCTTCATAATGCGCCACACATTTTCAATGGGAGACAGGTCCTTAGCCTATGTGGTGATATCCTTCACACACTGATGTCGGTTTTGACGCAGTACCGCCTGAAAGACTTTGTTATTTTTTTGCTATTATTAGCTCATTTGGAATTTGATGCCTGCAACATGTTTCAAGTGGCAAAAAAAGACTGAGAAAGTTGAGGAATGCTCATCAAACACTTAATTTGAACATCCCACAGGTGAACAGGCTAATTGGGAACAGGTGGGTGCCATGATTGGGTATAAAAGCATTTAAATGTGTGAAAAACTTGCAGATGGCATATGAAAACATGTGTAGTTTTAATGCACCAAGTCGAAGTTTACACCTTCTGTTTGTGTTTATCCATCCATCCATCCATTTTCTACCGCTTGTCCCTCTCGGGGTGGCGGGGGGTGCTGGAGCCTATCCCAGCTGCACTCGGATGAAAGGCGGCGTACACCCTTGACAAGTCACCACCTCATCACAGGGCCAACACAGATAGACAGACAACATCCACACACTAGGGCCAATTTAGTGTTTCCAATCAACCTATCCCCAGGTGCATGTTTTTGGAAACTAAGTGCCATACAATAAAGGAACTGGTTGGCTCTCTCACAGGTGAACAGGCTAATTGGGAACAGGTGGGTGCCATGATTGGGAAATAAAAGCAGCTTCCATGAAATGCTCAGTCATTCACAAACAAGGATGGGGCGAGAATCACCACTTTGTGAACAAATGCGTGAGCAAATTGTTTAAGAACAACATTTCTCAACAAGCTATTGCAGGGAATTTAGGGATTTCACCATCTACGGTCCGTAATATCATCAAAAGGTTCAGAGATTTTAGAGAAATCACCGCACGTAAGCGATGATATTATGTACCTTCGATCCCTCAGGCGGTACTGCATCAAGCGACATCAGTGTGTAAAGGATATCACCACATTGGTTCAGGAACACTTCAGAAAACCACTGTCAGTAAATACAGTTTGTCGCGACAGCTGTAAGTGCAAGTTAAAACTCTACTATGCAAAGCGAGAGCCATTTATCAACAACACCCAGAAACGCCGCCGGCTTCGCTGGGCCCGAGCTCATCTAAGATGGCCTGATGTAAAGTGGAAAAGTTTTTTGTGGTCTGACGAGTCCACATTTCAAATTGTTTTTGGAAACTGTGGACGTCGTGTCCTCCGAAACAAAGAGGAAAAGAACCATTCGGATTGTTATAGGCGCAAAGTTGAAAAGCCAGCATCTGTGATGGTATGGGGGTGTATTAGTGCCCAAGGCATGGGTAACTTACACATCTGTGAAGGCGCCATTAATGCTGAAAGGTACATACAGGTTTTGGAGCAACATATGTTGCCATCGTTATCATGGACGTCCCTGCTTATTTCAGCAAGACAATGCCAAGCCACATGTTACAACAGTGTGGCTTCATAGTATAAGAGTGCGGGTACTAGACTGGCCTGCCTGTAGTCCAGACCTGTCTCCCAATGAAAATGTGTGGCGCAATATAAAGCCTAAAATACCACAACGGAGACCCCCGGACTGTTGAACAACTTAAGCTGTAGATCAAGCAAGAATGGGAAAGAATTCCACCTGAAAAGCTTCAAAAATTGGTCTCCTCAGATTTAGACTTAAGTGTCATAATGCATTAAAAAAAATTTTGGCCTTTTAAAAAAATTTTTTTTTACATCGATTCCGGCCTATTCTAACGTCGATTTATATCTTAAGACTGATGTCTTCACCCCCAGCGTCCGTCACTAACTTATTTTCAGTATTTCCTTATCTCTATTATATTTTCTACACTGTATTAATTATAGGTGGGGAGATCATTTTTAGATGCATCGCAATTCGGAAATGGGCGATCGTAAAATTGATTAGTAAACGTCATTCGATTATTTATTTACTGTAAATAAAGTAATGCAGACCGTTTCAAATTTGTCTGACTCCACCTCACCAAGAGATCCGACCAACTCCTTATTTTAGGGCACATATGTTCCAGTTATGCACACATTTCCATTATTTTAATAGATGCAATGGGAATGAATGTATGTGTTTCTTATTACAAATGCACTGTTTTTAAACGTTGCAAGTGATGAGTGCTTATTTAGTGAAACAAAAACAAATGTCAAACTGCATCAATATACAGAAAATAAAGATGCATCAATAATTGATTTTTAGTCGACTCATTGAATTGTAATCGTAATGGAATCGCGAGGTGCCCAAAGATTTCACCCTGTAGTGATAATACATGCTGTACATTTTCTATTTGATGACAATAATCACGCAGCTCTATGTAATGTTTCCCTATTCATTTCTATGAGCTATTCAGATATTTATATCATAATCTCATTCTAGTAATGATATATTCCTCTTTCCTAGTTCTATTACCTCCTCTTGTTACTCCTGCTCTCCTCTGAGACTTTGTAATACTGCTTACCTTTTCTTTTTTTTAATTCCAATTATCCTGCCATTTTTTTTATTGACGTTTCCACGCATTTAACACACTTCCAGCTTTATTTATTCTAAAGATTTACAGAACTATTTCAACATAATCCTGTGTTGTTTCTGAATATATGTTTTTATGCTGATTAATGCAATGCTGTCAGTCTGAGCACACAACTTTATTTCCCCCCTGTTCATTTAACTGCCATGTAAAATGCTATTAATTCCCCTGTAAAAAACGATAACTTGTCACTAATTATTTTATTCAAAACAGTTTTGTAGTGGAATAACTGCTGAAGGTCGTACTTTATTATTTATAGTTTTATATGCATCTGTATATAAATACTAAATAGACACACAAAATATTCTGAATACTTTCCGAAATATAGTTTTCTATTTGATAATGCTTAAAACTTATATTCTGTAATAATTGCCTAGGCACATCTGGGATGTTGTACGTTCGCTGTGGTATGCCAAGAATTCGTATAATATTATCAATTTGATCTTTTTTTATAAAGCTCCGATTATCCATCCAAAACACTTAATCGTTTTCTTTTTTTTTTCTGGACAATTTAGTAGTACTTGGAAGTTTTTTCAAGTTGACTTTGGGTAAGCACACCATATATGTCGGCATAGCTGGGCTCCAAGTTCCATATTTGTACCTGCAAGTCAGGGGAACCTCACTCTCTCAGCTTCTGTCTTCTCCGTTTCACCCTCTGTTCATACTTGCCACTATTACCAACACTTCATCCTCGGTATATTCATGTTCAAAAAGATAGAATGTGAATCCTCATTTGTCTAAAAATAGTCGTCTTTGCAGTCTGTTACCAAGTCTGTCTGAGATTACAACACACTTCTATTTGTAAATATTGAACATATAAAACATTTTTTATGAACGATTACTACATTATATACATACTTGCAAGGTGTATATAAAACTTTGATGGATAGTTTTTAAGTTGTTTAAGAGGGCTTTGAAGGCTATACCGGTGACTCCCATTAGCCGCATTTTGCAAGTGTTATCATTTTTAAGATCCTAAAAAAAATATATGTTATATTGTCTCTCATAATGATTGTGACTGATAGGCAAAATTCCCCCCAAAAAGTGCAGTTCCCCTTCATGTTTAGCTAATCGTTGTCCTAATGATACCTGCAAGAAACATAGTTTATCTGCCGCTATAGAGGCGAGGATAGCTATCAAAGCACCTTTGCACTGTGGAGGGACATTAGCCGCTAGCCAGGACGTTACATTACATTGAGAACGTAGTAGTTCACTTGTCGCTGTCAAATATGAGGGACACAGCTAGAGTGTGTCATCAACATGCATTATCATGATATAATGATAGTATTAAAAACTCTATTGTCGGACAAATTTATATCGCAGCCCTAATCTGATATTACAAACCCCGTTTCCATATGAGTTGGGAAATTGTGTTAGATGTAACTTTAAACGGAATACAATGATTTGCAAATCCTTTTCAACCCATATTCAATTGAATGCACTACAAAGACAACATATTTGATGTTCAAACTCATAAACTTTATTTTTTTTTTGCAAATAATAATCAACTTAGAATTTCATGGCTGCAACACGTGCCAAAGTAGTTGGGAAAGGGCATGTTCACGACTGTGTTACATGGCCTTTCCTTTTAACAACACTGAGTAAACGTTTGGGAACTGAGGAGACACATTTTTTAAACTTCTCAGGTGGAATTCTTTCCCATTCTTGCTTGATGTACAGCTTAAGTTGTTCAACAGTCCGGGGGTCTCCGTTGTCGTATTTTAGGCTTCATAATGCGCCACACATTTTCAATGGGAGACAGGTCTGGACTACAGGCAGGCCAGTCTATTACCTGCACTCTTTTACTATGAAGCCACGTTGATGTAACACGTGGCTTGGCATTGTCTTGCTAAAATAAGCAGGGGCGTCCATGGTAACGTTGCTTGGATGGCAACATATGTTGCTCCAAAACCTGTATGTACCTTTCAGCATTAATGGCGCCTTCACAGATGTGTTACCCATGTCTTGGGCACTAATACACCCCCATACCATCACAGATGCTGGCTTTTCAACTTCGCGCCTATAACAATCTGGATGGTTATTTTCCTCTTTGGTCCGGAGGACACAACATCCACAGTTTCCAAAAACAATTTGAAATGTGGACTCGTCAGACCACAGAACACTTTTCCACTTTGTATCAGTCCACCTTAGATGAGCTCAGGCCCAGCAAAGCCGACGGCGTTTCTGGGTGTTGTTGATAAACGGTTTTCGCCTTGCATAGGAGAGTTTTAACTTGCACTTACAGATGTAGCGACCAACTGTGGTTACTGACAGTGGGTTTCTGAAGTGTTCCTGAGCCCATGTGGTGATATCCTTTCCACACTGATGTCGCTTGTTGATGCAGTACAGCCTTAGGGATCGAAGGTCACGGGCTTAGCTGCTTACGTGCAGTGATTTCTCCAGATTCTCTGAACCCTTTGATGATATTACGGACCGTAGATGGTGAAATCCCTAAATTCCTTGCAATAGCTGGTTGAGAAAGGTTTTTCTTAACCTGTTCAACAATTTGCTCACGCATTTGTTGACAAAGTGGTGACCCTCGCCCCATCCTTGTTTGTGAATGACTGAGCATTTCATGGAATCTACTTTTATACCCATTCATGGCACCCACCTGTTCCCAATTTGCCTGTTCACCTGTGGGATGTTCCAAATAAGTGTTTGATGAGCATTCCTCAACTTTATCAGTATTTATTGCCACCTTTCCCAACTTCTTTGTCACGTGCTGCTGGCATCAAATTCTAAAGTTAATGATTATTTGCAAAAAAAAATATGTGTATCAGTTTGAACATCAAATATGTTGTCTTTGTAGCATATTCAACTGAATATGGGTTGAAAATGATTTGCAAATCATTATATTCCGTTTATATTTACATCTAATACAATTTCCCAACTTATTTGGAAACGGGGTTTGTATATAATAATAGTATATTTAAAATATATGTGCAAGTCACAAAATATGTAGTTTAGTTTTATACTTTGTTGAACCCTAGTTCTTGACTAATCGAATAATTGGATCTAATGATACAGTATGTGCATGGCAGTAATCTAATACTATTCATTTAATATGTATTGTAGATTAAATTACATTATATATGAATTTACATGAAATCCAATGTTGTTATTTACAAAACTATGTTTTACAAATGTGTTTATTTTTTAATTTGTATCAAAGTCTTCCACAAGGTTAGGGACCTCTGGTGTACACAGTATAACCATACTGTATTCTTGGATGACAGTAGATGTAAGGACTTAGGGTTTAGGACAAAAGAGTCATGGTTGTGAGCCTGCTTGCAATTAGTAGTTGGAGAGATGCTAGTTAGATATGCTTTCTGACCAGCGACAAAATGCCTTTGGGCAAGGCAACACAGTTTGTGTTCCTTATCAATTTGATATTTCCCTATGTGCAAGGTCTGGTTTTCTGTGTGATGTAATGCATCCATCACAATGTATACAGCACAGCCTGAGTATAGGGTGTTTTCCTTCAGGGGTTAAAATATGTCAAATATAAAGACATACTAAGGTATTAGGTGTACTTTTCAACGATGTAATAGCTTGGAATAGTCATTGTTTTCTTCATGAACTCATGAATGTGTTTGTGTTAAAGAAAATACTGTAAATGGACAGTGTTGCATTGGAAGTGGTCTTAGTGTACTCTCAACTGGGTACTGATGTCTGGGTCAGAGGTTCCCCCCACTGAGACTTAGAGTTACCAAATTGAGACTGACACTCTTCTGGAAATTGTTGACCCTTTCACTAATCACTCTTTCTTCCTGTGACTTCCACAATTACTGGCATCCAGGGGTTACTTGCCCAGCAACAGCTTTACTCTTTAATGAGAGGGTCTCTTGGTGCAATTTGGGACCTAATCAAGTAGCAGAGTCAAAAACAGGAATGTATCAGCCCCCCTAAGGCATGCATGATATTCCTGAAAGTGAAAGTTATTCACTCCTTCGCATGCAGTGGCTCCAACCTTTAGTAAGGATTAACATTTGAAGAGCTACAATCAGGTTATGTAAAGGTTTATGGACTCCTCTGCCCCTGGGCAAGGCAGGACACCGGCCTAACTTGAATATGGGAGACATACATGTCTCTCCATTGGTGGGGGAAACTTTCTCCTGATCATCTCGCAAGGATTCCTACCATGAAATATTGCGAGTGGGGTTGGGGGTTGGAGGAGGGCACTGAAATACTCTCGACATTTAACACTGAGCTTAATGATTAGTGTACTGCCCAGTTGTTATATCTTAATTTCCCTTCACTTCAGAGTCTCATTTGCAAGTATGCATTAGTTTCAGTTTGTCCCCAGGTGTGTGTTGCCATTACCAGAAAGTTGTCTATCGGTGTTGAGTTGAATGTCTTTTTTGTTGTTGTTGCGCCCTACAAAGTGTTTGCCTGCAAGTGTTGTATTTATTACATACCAGCTGTTTGATTTTTTTTTTTTAGTTTTAGTTTTCATTACCAAATTAGGTGTTGATATTGCCATGTAAAATCGCCAACGCTAAACTGTAAGGATGGGTAGCTTTCACATTTGAATCGACATGGTACCAATTTTGGGTATAACGGAATCGATACCGGTACTTGACAGTACCAATTTTTGTTACTTCTGTGTGTGTTCATATGTTAGTAAATGTTAGTTGGTTATATCTTGATTCGTCACACTTCTGAGTATTATTTGTAATTATTACAGTGGAACCTCTATTTACGAACATACAATAATTGGGTCTTGAATATGGTTCGCAGACTGAAAAGTTCATATAGTAAAGCAGAGTTTCCCATAAGAAACAATGTAAACTTTAATAATTGGTTCTAGCCTTGACAAAAGTCCCTATTTTATATTAAACAACGCACACTTTGAAGACGCTATCATGTATTTATATATTATATATATATCCTGTACAGGCCAAAAGTTTGGACACAACTTCTCATTTCAATGTGTTTTCTTTATTTTCATGACTATTTACATTGTAGATTGTCACTGAAGGCATCAAAACTATGACACCTGTGAAGTGAAAACCATTTCAGGTGACTACCTCTTGAAGCTCATCGAGAGAATGCCAAGAGTGTGCAAAGCAGTAATCAGAGCAAAGGGTGGCTATTTTGAAGAAACTAAATTATAAAACATGTTTTTAGTTATTTCACCTTTTTTTGTTAAGTGCATAACTCCACATGTGTTCATTCATAGTTTTGATGCCTTCAGTGACAATCTTCAATGTAAATAGTCACGAAAATAAAGAAAACACATCAAATGAGAAGGTGTGTCCAAACTTTTGGCCTGTTCTATATATATATATATACACCGTATTTTTCGGAGTATAAGTCGCACCGGAGTATAAGTTGCACCTGCCAAAAATGCATAATAAAGAAGGCAAAAAACATATATAAGTTGCACTGGAGCCCGGCCAAACTATGAAAAAAACTGCGACTTATAGTCCGAAAAATACGGTATATTTATATATATGTATATATATATATATATATATATATATATATATATATATATATATATATATATTAGGGCTGCAACTAACGATTAATTTGATAATCAATTATTTTTTCGATTAATTGATTAATAATCGGATAAAAGAGACAAACTACATTTCTATCCTTTCCAGTTTTTTTTGGAAAAAAAAAATAGCATACTGGCACCATACTTATTTTGATTATTGTTTCTTAGCTGTTTGTACATGTTACAGTTTATAAATAAAGGTTTATAAAAAAAAAATAATAATAATAATATTTTTTTTTAAATTGCCTCTGCGCATGCGCATAGCATAGATCCAACGAATCGATGACTAAATTAATCGCCAACTATTTTTATAATAGATTTTAATCGATTTAATCGATTAGTTGTTGCAGCCCTAATATATATATAAATATATATATATATATATATATATATATATATATATATATATATATATATATATATATATATATATATATATATACATATATATATATATTCACACACATGTGCAAGGCGGTAATGGCTCAACAATCTTTTTGTAATACAAACAATACAACAACAACAGCCAGCTTAAATGGTGCGCTCCAAAACGTTACCAATCATGTTGCTACAAACAAACAAAGGAAAATCCTTTTTACCTTGTGTCGGCGAACATTTGTGGCATTTTTTTGAACAATCTAGGAGATTCGGAGTTGCAAGCGGCGATCCTTCACCGGTTTGTGTCCCGGTTGTGCCTTCTCCTCAGCCGTATTATACGTCTCCTAAGAGATCTTTTTCCAAAAAAAAGCCCGGATCCCTTCACAATTAAAAACTTGCTGCAGTAGAAACCCCCTTGGTCGATAAATTCCTCGAAGTGCTTAATAAATGGTGAGCCTTTTCGCAAATAATAGCCTTAGAAATGCTATTACCTGCAAGCTGCTTCTCATTCATCTACCACCCAAGCACCCAAGTGATACACACTTTTATGTCTCCAAACATCCAAAAAAGTTGCTCCGTTTGTCGCTTGTTGCTTTTGAGAAAGAAAGTCAGTAAGAGGAGTTGGAAAGATACTCGATTTAGCAAGAAAATCGCCAAGTTGACAACACTGCGCTGAGGTCCATCCATTCTTCCGCGGGGGGTGCTGGAGCCTATCCCAGCTGCATTCGGACACAGAAGGCGGGCTACACCCTGGACAAGTCGCCTGTGTGTGTGAAAAATAAAGATGCAAAGACCCGCCTTAGGTTGTTTCTGATTGGTTTACACTGTGTGGTGCCTTCCGTGGTTGGCTAGATTTAGGCACAATAATTTATGGATTGGTCTGTGATTGGTTCTTTCGGTAAGTCAATCAGAATTATTGTCTGCCATGATGCTCTGTCGTTGTCAGTCGCAAACGACCACGGTACTCTCGTATTATGTCATCACAGATGTCTCGCAAGATTAGAGCGTCCCAACCAGACATTGACTGATCCATACATTATATAAAACATCGATCCAGAGGCTCGCCAAACGATGTATTCATATCTCCAAAGTTAAAATCGGTTATCAGTTTGTACCGATTCATTTTTACACTCCTGATGTGTAAGTTATTTAGGTGAGTTGCCTAGTCAGGATGTAGTCTTTGCCATTAAGCTGAATATAGTCCTGGGTTGTTCTCTAAAAAGTGTTTTTACTGTAAGTATCGTACTTACTACACATCAACTGTTTGATTGAACCTGCATCCAAGTTATAGTTTTCATTACCAAATTTGGAAGTGTTTAAAACGCCATGTAAAATGTCTAATGCTAATCAGTAGCATGCTATGTGGTTAGAGTGTCCGCCCTGAGTTCGGTAGGTTGTGGGTTCAAGCCCCGGCCGAGTCATTCCAAAGACTATAAAAATGGGACCCATTACCTCCCTGCTTGGCACTCAGCATCAAGGGTTGGATTTGGGGGATACATTACCAAAAATGATTCCCGGGCACGGCCACCGCTGCTGCTCACTGCTCCCCTCACCTCCCAGGGGTAATCAAACGTGATGGGTCAAATGCAGAGAATAGTTTCGCCACACCTGGTGTGTGTGTGACAATCAGTGGTACTTTAACTATGGCAAATCCGTTATAAATTAGCATCAGGCTAGCGCATATTGAAAAATAGAGCCTTACTTCACGTTCAGGTGTAAATCAGTCGTACTTGGCTTTGTTGGCAAATAAAATTGCAACATTACATTGAGCTCACTCTGAGTCTGTGCCTGTTTAGCCACAAAGTGCTTGAGTCAGTGCTGAGTTTGCAACTGGATGTGACGTCACGTGCAGCAAAGGTATTGTTGGATTTTATTTGAATTGATACCCGGTAGTGTCATGTCTGTTGACCATGTTTTTGTTTGGCTTTGTTCTGTTTGGTTTTTGGACTGTTTTTAGTTCCTGTTTACGCTCTCTTGTTTGGTCACCATAGCAACCCATTAGTTTCACCTGTTTCACGTTTGGACTCACACACCTGTGTTAATCACGTCCTCATTATTTAAGCTTGTAGTTGCCAGGCAGTCGGCCAGGCGACATTACCTCTGTCATTTAGGGCTGCAGCTAACGATTATTTTTCTATCGATTAATCTATAGATTATTTTTTTCGATTAATCGGTTAATCTATAGATTATTTTTTCGATTAATCTATAGATTATTTTTCCTTTTACCGATTTTTTTTTAAATTTAAAATGAAGAGGAAAAAATAAATGCAGGCCAGTTTTTTCAAAAGGCATGGCTTTTATTTACAAAAAAAAAAGTATGGCCACTCAGTCAACATTGACAACAACATGACAAAATATTCTGTAACAATGTAAACATTTAAAACTTTTAACATTTAGCAAAATTAAAAGTAGCTTATTTGCTTTTTAATGTGCAAATATAAAAGTAAACATCCAGTGCAAATCTTAATATTCTGGAATAGTATAAGCATTTCAAAAGTAAAAGTATTGCTTATTTTGCTTTAAAATGTGCAAAAATAAAGATAAACATCCAATACAAAAAAGTGCAAAACGGAAATATTCTGTAACAAGTGTAAACATTTCAACAAAAGTAAAAGTATTGCTTATTTGCTAAAATGTGCAAAAATAAAGCTAAACATCCAATACAAAAAAGTGTACAGTGTAAACATTTCAACAAAAGTAAAAGTATTGCTTATTTTGCTTAATAACACAACAATGATAGTATGATTAAAGTGAAAGTTAATTGTTCGTTTGTACATAGTATATGTAACTGTTAATGTTGTAAAAGGTATTTGCACAACTAATTAACGTTAGCGTTTGTGACACGTCTTGTGCCGTGGGGTTCTTTCAGGACCGACAGACTGAACGCCAGACGGCTTTGTCAGGTTTACAATCTTTTAATTTTACACAAAGTCTTTTCTCTTCCAACTGCGCGGATCGCGCACCTGGGCACGATTGCGGCGTCGCTCCCGGCGCGCCCCGCCTCGCCGCTCGCTCGCCGCCGCCGCCTCTCCACAGCGTTAAAGAGGAGCTCGTCTTTGTAAACACTGAACAGGCACGCCAAACGCGCCTCTCAGAGCGAAACGGTGCTTTAGTTTATGAATTTACAACGCAGATACAAATGACACATTCATGTTTTTGTGTAATAATGACAACGTATACGCACGCGGACGATTGACTTGTTGATGGTGATGGCAAGAACGCTGTCGGGGGTTTTCTTTTCAAATGTTCGTTCATAGCCGTTGTGCTGCTATGATAGGCCATTTCCGCTCGACACAGTGTGCATACAACAACATTATTAGGCCGTTTATTGAAATACTCCCACACTTTTGACGACTTTTGGCGTGCTTTTTTCCCCTCGCTCGCATCGTCTGCTTTGCGCTCCGCCATGACAGTAGTGTGACGTAAATATGCGACGCGCCGACGCACAAAAACGGCGTCGACGTATTTACGTAACCGATGACGTTGACTACGTCGACGCGTCGTTTCAGCCTTACTGTCATTATCATGCCCTGTTTAATCCCTAGTTTATGCTTCATGCCATGCCACGTGTTTGTTTTTTCACGTCACAGTAAGTGTAGTTTTTCATGTCCATAGTTTTTGCCTTTGTGCTAGTTTATTATTTTCATAGCCAAGTTTGTTCTCCGCCTTGTGCGTGTCTTTTGTTTGTACCCTTTTGTTTGTTTCTTGTTATAGTGTTACATTAAATCATGTATATACCTTCAAGCCATGACTGGTCTGGTCCGATTGCATTCCGGGAAAACCATTCACGCAGCCAGCTGCAAGATAGTCCCCGTCATGACAGGTAGTACCAACGGAATTTGGTCGGTGCCTTTTAAAGTACCGAATTCGTTATCCATCCCAACTAAGCCGTAGCATGTATTTGACTCAATCCAATTAGCATCAAGCTAGCTTGAAAAGTTGAGCCTTACTTTCAGGCATGCATTGTTGGCATGGAAAATTACAACTTTACTTACAGTTGCTGTAGTCTTCTCTGAATACGCTTCTCTGCCAAGTGCTTGAACTTGTGCCGAGATGTCCTGATGTGACAGCACGTGCAACCCAACTATCGGATATTGATACCGTTTGATTTTTCATAAATCAACGCACTGACAGAATTTGGTCTGTACTTATAAACGTATCTGTGATGACATGTTTGCTTTATGTTTAAGATTCCCTTAGTTCTGTTTTTCAGTGTTTCTTGGTTGCCATAGGCGCTGATTATTTTCACCTGCCTCTGTTTAGTGGTCGGAATGCTCACCTGCTTCCGGGCACTAATCAGAGAGCTATTTATTCCTGCCTCTCGCCACACTCGGTCTGGCTGTTTTGTTTGCTTCATGCAACAAGTTACGTTGGATGATTCTTGTTTGTTTGTATCTCCTGCCTGATTTATGAGAATAAATCATCTTTCTCTCCTGCACACTGCTTCCGGAGGTCCGTCTGCATCTTGGGGAAACGACCAGTGCATAAAGATGCGACCCATCCGTAACAGTATCGAATTTGGTAACTATCCCTAATTGGGATTTATACAGATTTGTAACTAAAGGCACCAAGTCAGCTGGGATAGGCTCCAGCTCCTTGCAACCTTAAAAAAGATTAGCAGTATAGAAAATTAATTAAAGGATGAATGGACTATAAACTCTGGCTGAATAATATGTAGTATTTTAGTGGAGGTATTTTAAATACAGCATGTGTGGAATTTTCCCACTAAATGTTTATGTTCAGGCAGTGTTTTCATGGGTCGATGCATGCTGCACTGTTGGAGAGTGAGTCTTGCTTTGTGAAAGAGCCTACATGACCCGGGGCACGTCTTGGTCTCGATCCCTGAATGCTGCAATATAGGCCAATCAAAGCTTAGTTGAGGGATCCAACACACTTCAGTGTTGTTTTCCCTCTGTTGACCCCGATCTAATACTAAAAGTATAAAAGTATACGCTGCCTTCCACCCGAATGCAGCTGGGATGGGCTACATAGGCTACAGTCCTCCCGAACCCGACAGGGACAAGCTGTAGAAAATGGATGGATGCAAATTTAGCGGTTCTGCGTTGTTTTTCTAATCTTCCCTTCCCATACTGGCACGGCTCCAAGCAGGGCGCACACTCACGGTAAGAGGTAAGTGTGCTAGAGTCTAAAAGCCCGATTTGCTAACCCAGAGGCTAGCACACTCTTTGAAGTTGTCAGGGAGAGAGGTTTACCAACGTACACATGGCACAGCCACCCTTTACATGAACACTGTTATTCCTTCTTCCAATTTGTTTGTCGGGCATGTTAGAGTCAGAGTGACTGTCCATGATGTAACAATTGAGGGGATGGAAAGGCATCATGTTGGTAAAACCACCTAATCTTTTCTAACATTCCTTTGAACTCTGCATCACCGCAACTTCTTCGGCTAGTACAGCGGAACCTCTATACAGTCCACCCCTAGTTTGACTTCTGACACGTACAGATGCAAACTTTCAAACGCCACGGAACTTGTAGTACAGATACAAAACCTAAAACCAGTGAAGTTGGCACGGTGTGTAAGTCGTAAATAAAAACAGAATACAATGATTTTCAAATCCTTTTCAACTTATATTCAATTGAACTCACTGTAAAGACAAGATATTTAATGTTCGAACTGAGAAACTTAATTTTTCTTTGCAAATAATCATTAACTTAGAATTTAATGGCAGCAACACTTTGCAAAAAGTTGGCACAGGGGCATTTTTACCACTGTGTTACATGGTCTTTCCTTTTAACAACACTCAGTAAACGTTTGGGAACTGAGGAGACCAATTTTTGAAGCTTTTCAGGTGGAATTCTTTCCCATTCTTGCTTGATGTACAGCTTAAGTTGTTCAACAGTCCGGCGTCTCCGTTGTGGTATTTTAGGCTTCATAATGCACCCCACATTTTCAATGGTAGACAGGTCTGGACTACAGGCAGGCCAGTCTAGTACCCGCACTCTTTTACTACGAAGCCACACTGTTGTAACACATGCAGAATGTGGCCGGCATTGTCTTGTTGAAATAAGCAGGGGCGTCCATGAAAAAGACGTTGCATGGATGGCAACATATGGCAAAACCTGTATGTACCTTTCAGCATTAATGGTACCTTCACAGATGTGTAAGTTACCCATGCCTTGGGCACTAATACACCCCCATACCATCGCAGATGCTGGCTTTTGAACTGTGCGCCTAGAACAATCCGGATTGTTCTTTTCCTCTTTGGTCCAGAGGACACGACGCCCACAGTTTCCAAAAACAATTTGAAATGTGGACTCGTCAGACCACAGAACACTTTTCCGACTTCGCATCAGTCCATCTTAGATGAGCTCAGGCCCAACAAAACCGTCAGCGTTTCTGGGTGTTGTTGATAAATGGCTTTCGCTTTGCATAGTAGAGTTTTAACTTACACTTACAGATGTAGCGACAAACTGTAGTTACTGACAGTGGTTTTCTGAAGTGTTTCTGAGCCCATGTGGTTTTACAGACTGATGTCGGTTTTTGATGCAGTACTGCCTGCGCGGATCGAAAGTCACTGGCATTCAATTTGGTTTTCGGCCTTGCCGTTTTACATGCAGTGATTTCTCCAGATTCTAAATTCCTTGCAATAGCTCTCTGAAAAATGTTGTCCTTAAATTGTTCGACAATTTGCTCACGCATTTGTTGACAAAGTGGTGACCCTCGCCCCATCCTTGTTTGTGAATGACTGAGCATTTCATGGAAGCTGCTTTTATACCCAATCATGGCACCCACCTGTTCCCAAACAGCCTGTTCACCTGTGGGATGTTCCAAATAAGTGTTTGATGAGCATTCCTCAACTTTTTCAGTCTTTTTTGCCATTTGTGCCAGCTTTTTTGAAACAAGTTGCAGGCATCAAATTCCAAATGAGCTAATATTTGAAAAAAATAACGTTTACCAGTTCGAACATTAAATATCTTGTCTTTGCAGTGAGTTCAATTGAATATAGGTTGAAAAGGATTTGCAAATCATTGTATTCTGTTTTTATTTACAATTTACACAACGTGCCAACTTCACTGGTTTTGGGGTTTGTATTATAAATAAAGTAATGCAAACAGTTCTAAACTGTGGCTGACAGCAGCAAGCCACCTCATCAAGACATCCGGCAAGTTCCTTTATTATAGGGCACTTAATTTCCAGAGACAAGCACCTGGGGATAGGTTGATTGGCAACACTAAATGGTCCCTTGTGTGTGAATGTGAGTGTGGATGTTGTCTGTTGATCTGTGTTGGCCCTGTGATGAGGTGGCGACTTGTCCAGGGTGTACCTTGCCTTCCACCCGAGTGCAGCTGGGATAGGCTCCAGCACCCCCGCGACCCCGAGAGGGACAAGCGGTAGAAAATGGATGGATAAATACAAACAGAAGGGTGATCGAATTTGACTTGGTGCATTAAAACTAAGCATGAATGAAGTATTTTGAATTTGGAACTCATTTTATAAATATTTTTGTTCATATTCCCTCTGCAAGTTTTTCACAAGTTGAAATGTCTTTAAATACATTAACATTGATTCAACCCACTATAGTGGACAGCTCGGTGGCCTTGTGGTTTGCGTGTCCGCCCTCGGTAGGTTGTGAGTTCAAACCCCGTCCGAGTCATACCAAAGACTATAAAAATGGGACCCATTACCTCCCTGCTTGGCACTCAGCATCGAGGGTTGGAATTGGGGGTTAAATCACCAACAATTAGTCCCCGGCGCGGCCACCGCTGCTTCTCACTGCTCCCCTCACCTCCCAGGGGGTTATCAAGGGTGATGGGTCAAATGCAGAGAATCATTTTGCCACACTTAATGTGTGTGACAATCATTGGTACTTTAACTTTAATTTAAGTTAAATGATTGGTTAATAAGAGACTGGCTCTAGTTGTTGCCTGTGTGCTGATGCAGTACTTGTGTGCACAGTGCTCACTGCATCAAGTCAGACAGCTCACAGTTCTACAGCTTCTCTGAGAAAAATGACAGTAACATCACCTCTATTAGTTAACTTTACAGACTTAGTGGGTCTCCCATGCAGCAGCAGTGTGCTATGCTAGTAAAATGATATAATCATAACAAGTAGAGATGTCCCAAATATTGGACTTTCACAATGTCAATATAGATTATGGAGCTAAAAGCATTTTTTAAGCAAGTAACTAAAGTATCGTATTTTCCGGACCATAGGGCACACCGGATTATAAGGCGCACTGTCGATGAATGGTCTTTTTTTTTTTTTTTTTTTTTTTTTTTAAATCTTTTTTTCATATATAAGGCGCACCGGATTATAGGGCGCATTAAAGGGTCACATTATTATTATTTTTTTTCTAAATGCTGAGATAGGCTCTAGCGCCCCCCGCGACCCCGAAGGGTATAAGCGGTAGAAAATGGATGGATGGATGTAAAACACTTCCTTGTGGTCTACATAACATGTAATGGTGGTTCTTTGGTCAAAATGTTGCATAGATTATGTTTTATAGATCATCTTCAAGCCGCTTACTGACAGTCGCTTCAGGATGTGCCGTTTTGTGGGCGGTCTTATTTACGTGGCTCACCTTCGACAGCGTCTTCTCCCCGTCATCTTTGTTGTAGCGGTGTAGCGTGCAAGGACGGGAGTGGAAGAAGTGTCAAAAGATGGAGCTAACTGTTTTAATGACATTCAGACTTTACTTCAATCAATTACGGAGCAGCATCTCCTCATCCGGAAACAACAACACCGGAAATGTGTCCCGTGAAAAACCGTCCGACCGGAACTCTAATAACTAAAGTTCCTTGGGTGAATAATGTAAACTCACTATACCGGTATGTTTTAGCGCTTTCATGGCGAGTTTACTGACATATATAATTAAGAACTTTACACTACTTTATATTAGAAATGGCAACAGCAGAAGATGAATGCCACATAAGAAGATAGAGAAAAAGAAGAAGCTTATGGACTACAAAGGCGGATGCGTGCACATTTTGAGGACTTATGCAGATCCCAAATACACATCAGCAGGTACCAGAAGGTAAGAAAAGTTGGTTTTAGTTAATATTGCGAAACAAAACGCCAGATAATGTGTCTTACCTTATACACACACCATAATAATACTTGTATGTTTAATGTGCCGACAATCCATTAAGCGGTGCGGGTTCATAGCTTACCGAAGTCGTACTAAAAACATTTTGACTGATTTTTGAGCGCCATGTGTAAATCTTCTCAATGGAACATTTAAAGTTTTGGTGTTGTTTACTGGCGTCATCTTGCAGTTTACATGTATCTCTTATATATGACTGCCATCTACTGGTCACACTTATCATTACACCATGTACCAAATAAAATTGCTTCGAGGTCAGTAAGCACAACCAGAATTATGCCGTACATAAGACACACTGTCGATTTTTGAGTAAATGAAAGGATTTTAAGTGCGCCCTATTGTCCGAAAAATTTGGTAACTAACTTTTTGTATAAATCGTACTTTTCGGGGTAGTTTCAATGCAACATGATTTGAACTTTTGAGTATATTTATGAAGAACAAACACTACTTTACTGCGTTACATGGAGTTTTATTCCCATGGCTAAGTTTATTCAGAAAACCTCTGGAAATAATTATGGAATCTTCACACCCTGAGGATGTTCATTCAGTTGTTTATTTTGTAGGGAAAAAAAGCAGATAACAGACATGACACAAAAACTATAGTCATGTCAAATGGCAACTTTTTGGCTTTCAGAAACGCCAAAATTCAATCAAGAAAATACATTTTAGCTGTTTGTGTTGTCATAGTTGTTGCTGTCACGGGAAACATAACAGTCTGTTTTAGTAATAGTTTCCTTTTTAGATCAGGCATAGGGATATAGATATGGATTCACTCAATTCTGAGGAAAAAATTATGTAAACATGAAAAGTAACAGGGTTTCCCCTATATTGCCAAGATACCTATGGCGGGGGGTGTGGTTAAGGGTGTGGCCTGGTGGGTCGTCAATATGATGTCATCACATTATTTGCTATGATGCATATATTTTTTTAAAAAGGTAAAACTATTTATATATACAGTATGTTTAAAATAAATCTGTTATTAATCATAGTATTAGCATGTTTTTAAATTTTTACATAATATCATTTTGCTCCAATTTTTTTTTATTGTTGCTTTGTTTAAAAAAAAGTATTCAAGAGATTTTTCCAATCCTTTCAGTCACTATTTCTAGAGTAAAATTAAAAACAAATCCAGCATCTATTTCTGGTGTTATTGGAGACTGTACTCGTGTTTAGAGACTCTTCTGTCGCTTAATGTCCGCGACAAAGCTGCTGGAAGCCTTCCTCTCATTAAAAGCCGTCAGTGTCATCTTAAATTGTGAAGATCGCTGTCCGCGGGTATATATCGGATACATTAAAGTATGTCCACATCGCAAACATGTTGCCTCTGATCCAGACAACCCATGCGTATTGCTTCCTTCATCCCAACATTTGGTTCTGTCAGCGCTGTTCCGGTGATAAAAGTATGTCTTTTATAGCGGCCAAAATTTTGGTGCATCACTAGTCAATAGTACACAGATAATAAACTATATCTATCCATTTATACTGTAACTACCTGCTGTTGTTGTGTACGTTAGTGTGTTATGGTGTTCATTTTTTTCATGGGCTGTGAACACACCGTGTCGGCGGCGAATTACTAAGTAAGTGTGTCTAGGAGTGAAGCACAGAGGCAGACTTGTGTGCACGGAGGAAATACTTGTTGGAATTGGGCCTGTTGTTAAACTAAAATTGGCAATAAAAGTTAAAAAGAGCGTCGGACTTTGTGTGCCTATTCTGGACGCTACAATACATTATATTACTTTAATTTGTTTTCACGTAAAAAAAAACAACAACTCAATTTTAAGGTGTGGCAACTATCCATCCATCCATTTCCTGCCGCTTGTCCCTTTTGGGGTCGCGGGGGGGTGCTGGAGCCTATCTCAGCTGCATTCGGGCGGAAGGTGGTGTACACCCTGGACAAGTCGCCATCTCATCACAGGGCCATCACAGATAGACAGACAACATTCACACTCACATTCACACACTAGGGCCAATTTAGTGTTGCCAATCAACCTATCCCCAGGTGCATGTCTTTGGAGGTGGAAGGAAGCCGGAGTACCCGGAGGGAACCCACGCAGTCACGGGGAGAACACGCAAACTCCATACAGAAAGATCCCGAGCGCGATTGAACTCAGGACTACTCAGGACTTTCGTATTGTGAGGCACATGCACAAACCCCTGTCCCACCGTGCTGCCTGGTGTGGCAACTATCCATCCATCCATCCATCCATTTTCTACCGCTTATTCCCTTTGGGGTCGGGGGGGGCGCTGGAGCCTATCTCAGCTACAATCGGGCGGAAGGCGGGGTACACCCTGGACAAGTCGCCACCTCATCGAATGTCAATTAAATGCATTAACCCTTGTGTGGTGTTCGGGTCTGTGGGACCCGTTTTCATTGTTTATTAAAAGAAAAATTATACAATTAATTAATTTTTCAAACTGAGACTCACTGACTTTGGCTCATTTTCTGTGAAGAACATATATCAGAATACATATTTAATGAACACACACCATACACCCCCCCTTACACATTTCTATTACATATAAGATGTCCGGGTCTAATAGACGCGTGGAAATTGATGTTCTGTGTACCACACACACACACACACACACACACACACACAAACACACACACACACACACACACACACACACACACACACACACACACACACACACACACACACACACACACACACACACACACACAGCAGGCCTAGACAGGAGGAGGACAGAGTGTAGGTACACAGAACATCAGAGGGTCAAATGTGCGAGAAAATGAGAGCAGACAGTGTTGACAAACAATGTTGCAACCTTGTGTGGAAACCGCAGGTGCACAAACACAAAAGAAGAATCCCTGTGGGATGCATAAACTGGCAGAGAAATTTTCCGTGCAACGTTCATATTGTTGTTACTCAGCCAGCGTTTGTGGGTCTGATGGACCCGTTGCATTTTGTGGCTTTTAATGCCTCACCATCAAACACTTTTTTGTTCAAATACTGAACAGATGTTTATTGGGATAAGGAAAACATATGTTCAGTATTTTAACATAAACGTGTTTGATGGTGAGGCATTAAAAGCCACAAAATGCAACGGGTCCATCAGACCCACAAGCGCTCGCTGAGTAACAACAATATGAACATTACACAAGGGTTAAGTAGAACCCCTGAATAAACCAACAACAAACACTAGAACACACCACAGTTTGCAGTCTCTGTGGCAGGGATATATTGTACTCGTCATCAATCTTGTTTCAACTTTCTCTGATTGCTGTTGTCAGATAACCTTCGCAGGTTGGAGTCTTGTCATGGAGCATTTTCTTCATTTTCCATCACAGATTTTCAATTGGATTGCTTTTCGGACTATTTGCTGGCCATTACATTGACCTTGTGTGTCTTTCTTCAAGTGACGTTTTTACGTTTTTTGCACTATGACAAGATGCATTATCATTGTTGGCACGGACATTCTAGGTAGAGCTAGAAAGGCCGGAGGACGACAAACAGCACACACACACAGCATCAACCAAAGACTATAAAAATGGGACCCATTACCTCCCTGCTTGGCACTCAGCATCAAGGGTTGGAATTGGGGGTTAAATCACCAAAATGATTCCCGGGCGCGGCCACCGCTGCTGCCCACTGCTCCCCTCACCTCCCAGGGGGTGATCAAGGGTGATGGGTCAAATGCAGAGAATAATCTCGCCACACCTAGTGTGTGTGTGACAATCATTGGTACTTTAACTTTTTAACTTTAACTTTAACTTTAACCAGCTGCAGCCATTTGTTGGTAATTATGTGTGTTAGCTTCACCCACACCCAGAGTCAGACCAATAGTCAGCAAAAACATTACAATAACAAAGTTCAATACCCACACTTGGTTTGACAGGATACAACACAGTGCATTACACATGTTCCCATATCCAGTTATTATATTTACATCCCAAAAATAAAAGATACAAATGTGTCCATTCTCATTTTAGTTACAGACTTGGTGAAAATGTAATCTACCATTTCTGCAGTTGGATAGTAATAAAGACTTATTTTTCCATCACTCGGTGCAAATCGGAGACAATTACATGTAATGTCAATGTGCAATCTTTGACGACACACAGGGTTGTTTGCAAGCACAATAGCACCTTGATTGTCCTTAACAATTGTTACTGTCGCATATTTATGTCCATTGTGCATTTCATTCTGTAAATGTAGCAGATACATGCTTTCCTGTGTAGTTGTTGATAACACCATGGATTCAGCTTTACAAGTACAAAACCCAAAACCAGTGAAGTTGGCCCGTTGTGTAAATGGTACACTGTAAAAAAGAATTCTGTAAAAAAACGGTCATCTACTGGCAGCTATGGCTGCCAAATGAAAACCATAAAATTAAAGTAAAACATTGTAAACCAAATAATGATCAAAAACATTATATTTACAGAAATGTTCATGAAACGTTTTGCGGAAAAATATCGTAATTTTACAGATTTTTACGAAATTATTAAGATCAACCACCTTTAATAAAGTGACGATGCAAACAGTTCTGCAGAAAAATACCTTTATTCTACAGAGTTTTTCCAAATTATTACGATCAAACACCTTTAATGAAGTGACAATGCTGGCAGTTCCACAGAAAAATACCAGTATTTTACACATTTTTTCTGAATTGTTAAGATCAACCACCTTTAATAAAGTGACGATGCAAACAGTTCTGCAGGAAAATACGTTAGATTGTTAGTGTGGACATAGACTTTTTTATAACAAGCTACATATTTAATGAAAGATAATTACTGTAATTTTACATGAATTTGAAAGTAATTTAAGAAAACAGAAAATGCTATGTATAATTAATTTGGTATTTTTCTGTAAAAAAAATAGAAATATACATAGTTTGTCATTATTGGCATATTACTTAAAATAACAGGCGGATTGTTTACAGATAATGTCTTCAATTCTACAGTTTTATAAACTATTTAAAAAAAATAGAAAAATTACAGTAGAAATTTTGAGTAAATTAACCATAAAAATAGGATTTTTTTTTACAGTGGAAATAAATACAGATTACAATGATTTGCAAATCCTTTTCAACCTATATTCAATTGAATAGACTGCAAAGACAAGATAGTTAACGTTCGAACTGGGAAACTTTGTTATTTTTTTGCAAATATTAACTCATTTGGAATTTGATGCCTGCAACATGTTTCAAAAAAGCTGGCACGAGTGGCAAAAAAGACTGAGAAAGTTGAGGAATGCTCATCAAACACTTCTTTGTAACGTCCCACAGGTGAACAGACTAATTGGGAACAGGTGGGTGCCATGATTGGGTGTAAAAGCAGCTTACATGAAATGCTCAGTCATTCACAAACAAGGATGGGGCGAGGGTCACCACTTTGTGAACAAATGCGTGAGCAAATTGTCCAACAGTTTAAGAACAACATTTCTCAACGAGCTATTGCAAGGAATTTAGGGATTTCACCATCTACGGTCCGTAATATCATCAAAAGGTTCAGATAATCTGGAGAAATCACTGTACGTAAGCGCAAGGCCAAAAACCAACATTGAATGCCCGTGACCTTCGATCCCTCAGGCTGCACTGCGTCAAAAACCGACATCAGTGTGTAAAGGATATCACCACATGGGCTCAGGACCTGTCTCCCTTTGAAAATGTGTGGTGCATTATGAAGCGTAAAATATGACAACGGAGACCCCGGACTGTTGAACAACTTAAGCTGTACATCAAGCAAGAATGGGAAAGAATTCCACCTGAAAAGCTTCAAAAATTGGTCTCCTCAGTTCCCAAATGTTTACTGAGTGTTGTTAAAAGGAAAGGCCATGTAACACAGTGGTAAAAATGCCCCTGTGCCAACTTTTTTGCAATGTGTTGCTGCCATTAAATTCTAAGTTAATGATTATTTGCAGAAAAAAAATTAGTTTCTCAGTTTGAACGTTAAATATCTTGTCTTTGCAGTCTATTCAATTGAATATAAGTTGAAAAGGATTTGCAAATCATTGTATTCTGTTTGTATTTACCATTTACACAACGTGCCAACTTCACCTGTTTTGTGTTTTGTAGATAGAGCAACTGTGGATTGTTTCTTTGATTTCCAGGAAATGATGGACCCACTCTTAAATAAACTAAAACAGTATTATACTGTCACACTTTTTCTGTCACTCTGGTCTGCTGCCCAGCCAGCGTCACTATATGCCACAAGTTTCAGATCACTTTTTTTCTTGTAATATATTACCTGGTCTTCAGTAAGTACCTCAACACATGTTGAGCTGCCACCCAATGTTCTTCCGGTTCCAATAGATGTGAACATTTCCGAACACTGAAGCTTAAAACTACCAACTACAAACCCCGTTTCCATATGAGTTGGGAAATCGTCTTAGATGTAAATATAAACGGAATACAATGATTTGCAAATCCTTTTCAACCTATATTCAGTTGAATATGCTACAAACACAACATATTTGATGTTCAAACTGATAAACTTTTTTTTTTTTGCAAATAATCATTAACTTTAGAATTTGATGCCAGCAACACGTGACAAAGAAGTTGGGAAAGGTGGCAATAAATACTGATAAAGTTGAGGAATGCTCATCAAAGACTTATTTGGAACATCCCACAGGTGAACAGGCAAATTGGGAACAGGTGGGTGCCATGATTGGGTATAAAAACAGCTTCCCAAAAAATGCTCAGTCTTTCACAAGAAAGGATGGGGCGAGGTACACCCCTTTGTCCACAACTGCGTGAGCAAATAGTCTAACAGTTTAAGAACAACGTTTCTCAAAGTGCAATTGTAAGAAATTTAGGGATTTCAACATCTACGGTCCATAATATCATCAAAAGGTTCAGAGAATCTGGAGAAATCACTCCACGTAAGCGGCATGGCCGGAAACCAACATTGAATGACCGTGACCTTCGATCCCTCAGACGGCACTGTATCAAAAACCGACATCAATCTCTAAAGGATATCACCACATGGGCTCAGGAACACTTCAGAAAACCATTGTCACTAAATACAGTGGGTCGCTACATCTGTAAGTGCAAGTTAAAGCTCTACTATGCAAAGCAAAAGCCATTTATCAACAACATCCAGAAACGCCGCCGGCTTCTCTGGGCCCGAGATCATCTAAGATGGACTCATGCAAAGTGGAAAAGTGTTCTGTGGTCTGACGAGTCCACATTTCAAATTGTTTTTGGAAATATTCGACATCGTGTCATCCGGACCAAAAGGGAAGCGAACCATCCAGACTGTTATCGACGCAAAGTTCAAAAGCCAGCATCTGTGATGGTATGGGGGTGCATTAGTGCCCAAGGCATGGGTAACTTACACATCTGTGAAGGCACCATTAATGCTGAAAGGTACATACAGGTTTTGGAACAACATATGCTGCCATCTAAGCGTCGTCTTTTTCATGGACACCCCTGCTTATTTCAGCAAGACAATGCCAAGCCACATTCAGCACGTGTTACAACAGCGTGGCTTCGTAAAAAAAGAGTGCAGGTACTTTCCTGGCCCGCCTGCAGTCCAGACCTGTCTCCCATCGAAAATGTGTGGCGCATTATGAAGCGTAAAATACGACAGCGGAGACCCCGGACTGTTGAACGACTGAAGCTCTACATAAAACAAGAATGGGAAATAATTCCACTTTCAAAGCTTCAACAATTAATTTCTTCAGTTCCCAATCGTTTATTGAGTGTTGTTAAAAGGAAAGGCCATGTAACACAGTGGTGAACATGCCCTTTCCCAACTACTTTGGCACGTGTTGCAGCCATGAAATTCTAAGTTAATTATTATTTGAAAAAAAAAAAATCAAATATCTGTCTTTGTAGTGCATTCAATTGAATATGGGTTGAAAATGATTTGCAAATCATTGTATTCCGTTTATATTTACATCTAACACAATTTCCCAACTCATATGGAAACGGGGTTTGTACTTCCCGATACCCATTTGGATCAAGGAGTTCACCCTCTTTGTCAAACTTTACTTTGTTTTCACATGGAGTTGCTCTTGGTTTACACTAAAATCACGTCAAATAGCCCCAGAATTTTTGCAACGTACCTCTTCTGATTATTTTAATCTCGCCTTCCTTCTGTGCAAAATCAATGCCCAGGATTAGTCGAAGTTCCCCGCGATCTTTAATTTTGAACTTAGCTGCTAACGTTTTCTTCACACATTTGACTGCGATAAAATGTCATCAACACATATGACCAATAAAACCTTCTCCTTTCCATTTTGTTGGCTGTAAACACTCCTCTCTGAGCTGCCACCTTATCGTGGTAGAGGAGTTTGAGTGTCCTAATGATCCTAGGAGCTACATTGTCTGGGAGTGCCTATGCCACCTGGTAGGGTCTCCCAAGACAAACAGGTCCTAGGTGAGGGACCAGACAAAGAGCAGCTCAAAAACCCTCAACCCGCACGCGGGTCATCATGGTTCCCCTGTGGAGCCAGGCCAGGAGGTGGGGCTGGATGGCGAGTCTGTCGGCATGGGGAAGCAACATGGGTCACCTCTCCAATGGGCTCAGCACTCATAGGAGGGGGCATAAAGGTCAGGTGCATTGTGAGCTGGGCTGCAGCCAAGGGCAGGGGCAAGGCAGTCCAATCTTTGGTTACAGAAACTAGCTCTTGGGATGTGGAACTTCTCCTCACTGCGGGGGAAGGAGCCTGAGCTTGAGCATGAGTTGAAGAAGTTCCGGCTGGATCTGGTCCGACTCAATTCAATGCACAACAAGGGCTCTGGAACCAGTCCTCCTGAGAGGGGCTGGACTCTCTTCTCCTCATGTTACTATGCTCTGCAACCTGTGTGTGATGCTGTTTGTTTAAGTAGCAGCACACAACTACAATTTGCACCACCTTTTCTGCAATATCGAATCCCATCTATGGACAACAGAAAGTATTTTTAGCTCGCTCTACAGGCAGGCAGTGGACAATCACAACACCGCAACGCATTCATGCGTCTCGAATGATCCAAATGCAAGAAAATGCATGTTGCAAAACATTTATTCCTAAATGAAAAAACTAACTGCACTTAAAAAAAGCACCAAAACGCATATCCATCCTTCCATCCATTTTCCTCCGCTTATTCGAGGTTGGGTCGCGGGGGCAGCAGCCAAAGCAGAGAAGCCCAGACTTCCCTCTCCCCAGCCATTTCGTCCAGCTCCTCCCGGGAGATCCCGAGGCGTTACCAGGCCAGCCGGGAGACATAGTATTCACGACGTGTTCTGGGTCTTCCCCGTGGCCTCCTACCGGTCAGACGTGCCATAAACACCTCCCTAGGGAGGCGTTCGGGTGGCATCCTGACCAGATGCCCGAACCACCTCAACTGGCTCCTCTCGATGTGGACGAGCAGCGGCTTTACTTTGAGCTCCTCCCGGATGACAGAGCTTCTCACCCTATCTCTAAGGGAGAGCCCCGCCACCTGGTGCAGGAAACTCATTTCAGCCGCTTGTACCCGTGATCTTGTCCTTTCGGTCATAACCCAAAGCTCATGACCATAGGTGAGGATGGGAACGTAGATCGACCAGTAAATTGAGAGCTTTGCCTTCCGGCTCAGCTCCTTCTTCACCACAAAACGCATTTATTGAATTTATTTTAATTTGATTAATTAAGTTAGCAACTATAAAATGATATTGCTGAAAAGACAGTATAGCTATTATTTTTTGTTTCTGGAGGTCCAAATATGTTGATATTCACACCTAAGAAGATGTGTGTAACTGTGTCAGTTCGCGCATACTTTTCAGACGTACTAAATAAAGATGCAAAATTGGGCCCGCAGAGCAGTTCCAGTCTTGATAAATCACACTGTGCGTGCTGAATAATTACATTTGCATGCCCCCCTCCCAGTATTGTGGGCGTTCTGATGAGCAACATTTGTTTAGCATATTCTTTCATTCATGAAGACGCTAAATGTGGGATCTGAGCAGAGGATGTCGTTGTGGCTTGTGCAGCCCTTTGAGACACTTGTGATTTAGGGCTGTATAAATAAACTTTGATTGATAAATGGATTTCTAATTCTGCTCACTTAGGAAACACAATCCACAAGTTTAGCAGTTTGCACATGTTTTAATACACGCAAACCTTTTTATGTAGATCAGGCCGATAGTGATTTTGTGCACACATCAAAACGGTGTTAGGAATCAGACCTAGCCTCAACGTTTCCTACCATACCAGCACTAAAACGGAGGGAACGACAAGGGAGAAATAACTACTGTCGTAGGGCTGCACGACTTTGAGAAAAAAACCTAATTGTGATTTTTCTCTCCAAAATTGCAATTGCGATTCGATTTGCTATTTTTATATTTTATACATAAAAACGCATAAAACTGAAAAAAGATAAACACTTATAATATTGTACTAGTGGCATGTAAAAAGACCATTACTAGGAAATGGATATCCCAGGAGAGTCCAACTTTGAAGCAATGGCTGGAAATCACGATGGACATTAATACAATGGAGAAGATAACTGCTTTTATTATTTAGAAATTGGAGAAATGTACTTCATACTGGGAAAACTTGGTAAATTATATCACGCCCCATAAGCCTGATTTTAATTTCTCAAAATAGTGATTGTACTGTCTAAAAAAAAGAGGATTACTCCCTATATGTCTTTATATACACATATATATATATATATATATATATATATATATATATATATATATATATATATATATATATATATATATATATATATATATATATATATATTTTTTTTTTTTGTTGTTGTTGTATTATTTACAATCTGTTTGTATTATTTTATTTTATTTCTGATTATTATTATTATTAATGTATTATTATTATTATTATTATTATTATTATTTATTTTTTCTTTATTTAATTGATTTATCTGTAAATATTATTATTTTGTTTTCTTGCTGTTTCTTTCTTGGGGGGGGGGGTTGGCATCGTTGGGATATAAACAAAAAAATATGTTGACATTTAGGGTAAACAACAGATGTATGTAAATATGATGTAATGGATAGGAATGTCTGATGCTGGATGTCAATAAAAATGTAATGAAAAAAAATGCATAAAACTGCAAAAATAAGGAATTAAGGAAGACATGTTATATTTAGACTGCTAATCAACATATTCTTGTCTCAAGGCGCCACACATTAGAACAATATGCATTAATTTACTCTCAAAAATGTTTGGCATTATGCAGACAGACCCAGAGGTTTTATCTACATCCTAAGTGTCAAAGTCAAGGCTTGCGGGCAAGATCTGGCCCGCGAATGAATGATGTATGGCCCCCGGGATGATATTTAATTAGTATTAGAACCGGCCCGCAAGCCACAGCCGCCTGCTGCTGTTTTGCACGCTCCATTACTCCATCAGTGTTGGCGCTAGGAATTTTCTAAATGTGGTCCGAGGGACCCCATCAAGTCATAAAAATGGGTTCCCACAGTAAATGTGTGTGGTCCCTCTTTTTTGTAACCAATGATAAATGTATGCATTATCCTGTTATATCTCACATTCTATATTGTGTTTTGGAAAAAGGTTGTCATAAACGTTACTTAATTCATTAAAAAAATAATACACATTTTTATGCATATGTAAATGTATTCAGTTCTAAACATTCATTCACTTTTCTTCTTTCCTTCATGGATCTAAACTTTACTTTATTTATTTTTTATATTTTATTGTAATATTTTCAGAATGTGTTTGCTCTATTTTTGGCCAAAGTAAGACAAAGAAAACAGTCTGAATTTGTCTTTATTTTTTAGTTTTAATGCCTTGATTTTAATAGTCCGGCCCGCGTGTGCACAGATTTTCCTCCATGCGGCCCCTGAGCTAAAATGACTTTGACACCCCTGATCTACATCCTGCTCTTAAACTAAAGAAATAACTGATTAAAACTATACAGTGTTTATAATGTCATGTAATCATAATATTTAATAAGTATAAAAAGTATAGCAAGTAACCATTTAAAAGGATATCAACTTTTATTTCTCAATATTGTAGAATTGTTTACCATTCTACTGTAATTGGAAAGTAAATCACTTGTATTTATTTGAAATAAATAAACAATAAAAAAAAATAAAAAAATGGATCTCCGTAAGCAACTTGAATAAATAAATATTGAACTAAAAAATTACGACGCGTCTTATTTATGTTGCCATCACATGATCACGGCATTCTCGCTTATTCGTCTGTGTTGATGGGCTCATATTACCCATCGGGATTGAAGCTGAAATATTCCCACAACAAGACATTTGGCTTTGTAATCATATTTTTTTCTTGTTAATTTTCTTTAACTTTTTTTAACAATTGTTAATGAGTGAAAAGAGGGCTCGCTGTGTTCAGTTCATTTCACTATTAAATAAACATGTTTAGGTACTATGAGCGATGGAAAGACTGAGTAAAAATGGGACCCGTTACCTCCCTGCTTGGCACTCAGAATCAAGGGTTGGAATTGGGGGTTAAATCACCAAAAATGATTCCCGGGCGCGGCCACCGCTGCTGCTCACTGCTCCCCTCACCTCCCAGGGGGTGATCAAGGGTGATGGGTCAAATGCAGAGAATAATTTTGCCACACCTAGTGTGTGTGTGTGACAATCATTGGTACTTTAACTTTAACTTTATATCTTTCTCCGTGTTTGAAGCGGCAGACCAACCAAACAAACACACACGGACATAACAATTTATCGATGCTGGCAAAGTATTTCAACTTCATTTCTATTTATTGTTTGATTGATTGACTTATTGACCCTCGACCCCGTGCCTAGTCACCATTAAAACTTTTTCAAAGGAGCAAGTGATGTTTGTACTGCAGCGCACACAAACTTGCTGTTTCCTGTAAACACTTTTGATTAGACAGAAGGCAAAGGATGTGAGGCTCAACAATTCTGATTGGTCAACATGTCTGTCACTCAATCAAATGCCGATGACGCTGGAGAAAAAAATGTAACGCTTCTTGCGGTGATTTATTGCCATAATTAAAACCTCAATGTTGATTCAATGTCGATAAATCGTGCAGCTCTATACTGTAGTTATTTGTAGTACATTTTATTGTATACAGAAAACTGTATTTAAGTAATTGAGGCATCTGTTGCAGTAACATAAAAAGGAGGACAATTAAACAATCTAACTGTTCAAAATATAATGAAGCATGAAAACTAATATATTTAACGTGAGGCAGCTTGTGGTTGTGATAATACAGAATATATTATCTGAATATTTTGTATTTCTTATTTAAAAGTTTGTTTTTCTTTTTAAAAGGTATGTTACATGTTATAATTGGGGTGCTTGACTTCCATTCATCTTAATGGGCGGGGCTATTTTAAGTTACGAGCTAGTTTGTGGAAACATTTGAGTTTGTAATATGAGGTACCACTGTATTTCTTTTCATTTTTTATTTTCTTTTTCTTAAATTGTAGCGTTAATTTCCTTTGATAGTGGTTTGATATTGTCAGGACTTGGTCCCTGGGGTTTGTTTTTCCGGAAGGCAACGGAAAATTGGCGCGGGTAAGACGTGAGTGTGAGTACATGTTTAATATTTAAACTCAAAAGGCTCAAAAAGGTATAAACAAAAGGCGCTCACAGCGGAGGTAAAACAACTTGGCTATGAAAACAAAAGGCGCGCACAAAGGCGGAAAACTATGAACAAGAAACAAAAACTTACTTTGCATGGAACTGTGAACATGACATGAAGAAGCGTGATCATAAAGTGTGCAGAGCATAAATGTGATGTCGCCAGGCTGACCAACAGAAAATGAAAAGCTTAAATAACACAGACATGATTAACAACAGGTGCGTGGCTCAAAACGTGAAACAGGTGCGTGACATGATAGGTGAAGACTAATGGGTTGCTATGGAAACAAAACAAGGGAGTGAACAACGAGGATCTAAGAAAGTGTCCAAAAAACAAACAGCACATGGCCAAACAAAAACATGATTAACACAGACATGACAGATATGATAAATACATTTTTATAAATATCTGAATGTGTATATGTATCTGAAATAAAAACAAATACAATTCCAAATCTGAAAGGTTTATTGCAAATCTGAAAGGTTTATTGCAAAACAACTGTCAAAGTGGCATGAAATCCAGAATGTAAATGATATATAACATGTTGCAACATGGCAGCAGAAAAAATGAAATCAAAATCTGTTCTGTCTGTTGTACCAAAATCAATGATCATTACTTCGATTATTTCTTGTAGTTCACCCTTGGCGACTGTTTGTACAAGTTTAGATTGGGGAATAGGGCTGCAACTAACGACTATTTTGATAGTCAACTACTCATCGACTATCTTAACGATTAGTCAACTGGTCGGATTATAAAGTTTACACATATTCAGTGGCTCTAATTTAGACATCAACTTTTAAATTCAGCTTGAAATATTTTTCAGGCATGTGTTTACCATCAACAAAGACAACTAATTTGTTCATAAATATGTATTTATACTGTAACTATGCTGCTCATTAGACTATTACTAACATTGTAATAACCATTAAGCTGTTGTCCATTTAAAAGTAAGCACAGGGAAAGTGCAAAATAAAACAAATATATTTAAGTTTTTAAAAAAAAGGTACATATATATATATATATATATATATATATATATATATATGTGTGTATATATATATATATATATATATATATATATATATATATATATATATATATATATGTATATATATATATATATATATATGTATATATATATATATATATATATATATATATGTATATATATATATATATATATATATATATGTATATATATATGCATATATATGTGTGTATATATATATATATATATATATATATATATATATATATATATGTGTATATATATATATATATATATATATGTGTGTATATATATATATGTATATATGTATATATATATATATATATATATATATATATGTATATATATATATATATGTATATATATATATATATATATATGTATATATATATATATATATATATATATATATATATGTATGTATATATATATATATATATATATATATATATATATATATATATATATATATATATATATATACAGTGTTTCCCACAGGACAGGCATCTATTCGTGGTGGTGTGGATGGGGGGGTGGCGGCGGCAGCGGCGATGACCAAGAAGAACGCGGAGTTGGAATATAATTACAACACTTTATGTACATATTTATATACAGATTTGAACAATTAGTTATTCACTGAAATATATTTATTAATTATGGTTCTTACAAAAAATATATCTTATAAAATATAAAAGCTAAAATGTCTCTTAAAGCTCTGCCCCTTTAATTAGTGCATACATCATCTGTGTGAAGGAGTGAACATCCAACATTAGAATGTATTACTAACGAGCAGAACCGCTCTATGTACAGTGCCGTCTAACCTTAAGCGGCAGCAGCTCAACACATGCAGGGTTCAACGTTAAGCTTTTTTTCTACTTGCCCGACTTCTCAAATCTACTTGCCCCAATATTTTTACTTGTCCTGCCTAGGATTTGTTCTGGCTGCGTAGTGCTCATGGCTTATATCTTATAAAATCCTTCCCGTTGACTATTTACAACACTACAAAGTATTTATTATTATTATTATTATTATCTATAATTACATTTAAATGGCATTGCATACATGTAAAATTAAATGCTATTTCACATTATTTGACCAGTAGCAGTTACACCCATCTGAACAGGTCAGCCACCTGTTTAAAGCCCGATCACAGTTGAAATCTTGAAATGAAGGGCCTTTAATGGCCAAAACATTAACCTGGACAACATTTTAACAGCTGGTTGGCTCAGATTTTATTCTTTTCATTGCATTCACATGCTGCAGTGGACAGTGGACAATTTAGCTTCAGTATTAATGCAGTATCTGAAGCACCGTCTCCACGTGTGTTTATTGACAACAGGGTTATAACCTGGACACGTTAGCTCGTCGGTATGGTAACAGGTAGTGATGGGTTGATGAGGCTTCATGAAGCGTTTTTGACACATTGCAAAACTGTATTGATACTGTGTCGAATACTGTGTCACTAAATACTGACATCTGCTGGACATTAAAAATCCCTACAGGCAACCTATGGACCGACTCAACTGACACTGATTTTATGACCTAGTATATACAATAATATAAACCAAGTCATTGTATTTCATTTAGGATTATTTCATAACTTCATTTAAATAAAAATATTTTTTTTTATTTTTTTTAGATACAGTCAATAAATAATGTGAACATGTATCATAACATGGAAATCTAAGAGAACGTGTTGTGAATGAGGATGCTTGTGGACCTGGAATTTTTTTTTTTTTTTTTTTTAAACATTTTTATTACAAAAAACCCCCGTTTTTCCAACTTATTCAATTTTAGACGCTTTCTCTTCTTAGTTATTTCTCCGGCTGTAGAAAAGACCCGCTCACAGGGCACAGAGGAGGCGTCAGTGCGACACAGTTTGCGTATCGGTCACGTGACCAAAACAGCTCATGATCGGTCACGTGACTTTCTAAAAGCGGTACGCGCACCGACACAGGGTTTTGCTTTATGAGCTCGACGCATGCGCCGATGCATCGGTGTTGTCGGACCCATCACTATTAACACGTGACTGTTACTACGTGCGTCTGCCCCGGCCACCACACCGTCAGTGAAACGCTCGGTGAAATCGCGGATTAACGTTAAATATATGACGAGCCGCGGGCGATGCAGCTATAACCTATCTACCTATAACCTATATTATCCTCGTATTTTGATCCCGTCCATCCGTCCCTCTTCTTCTTCTTCTTCTTCTTCTTCTGGCCCACCAGAAGATTTTGGTGGAGTTACAATGCATAGTAGGCTACCGCCACCTACTGCACCGGAGTTGTAACTACAAGCTCCATTCACAGACAGAGTCCCATTGCTTTTATGAGCGGTCGAGCGAGTCAAAAGCCGAAAAATCCATTTGTGGCGGACGTAATTCTTTCGTGGCGGGCCGCCACAAATAAATGAATGTGTGGGAAACACTGATATATATATACAGTCGTGGTCAAAAGTTTACATACACTTGTAAAGAACATAATGTCATGGCTGTCTTGAGTTTTGAATAATTTCGACAAATCTTATTTTTTTGTGATAGAGTGATTGGAGCACATACTTGTTGGTCACAAAAAACATTCATGAAGTTTGGTTCTTATATGAATTTATTATGGGTCTACTGAAAATGTGAGAAAATCTGCTGGGTCAAAAGTATACATACAGCAATGTTAATATTTGGTTACATGTCCCTTGGCAAGTTTCACTGCAATAAAGCACTTTTGGTAGCCATCCACAAGCTTCTGCTTGAATTTTTGACCACTCCTCTTGACAAAACTAGTGCAGTTCAGCTAAATTTGTTGGTTTTCTGACACGGACTTGTTTCTTCAGCATTGTCCACACGTTTAAGTCAGGACTTTGTGAAGGCTATTCTAAAACCTTATTTCTAGCCTGATTTAGCCATTCCTTTACCCCCTTTGGCATGTGTTTGGGGGTCATTGTCATGTTGGAACACCCAACTGCGCCCAAGACCCAATCTCTGGGATGATGATTTTAGGTTGTCCTGAAGAATTTGGAGGTAATCCTCCTTTTCATTGTCCCATTTACTCTCTGTAAAGCACCAGTTCCATTCGCAGCAAAACAAGCCCAGAGCATAATACTACCACCACCATGCTTGACGGTATGCATGGTGGTCCTGGGATTAAAGGCCTCACCGTTTCTGCTCCAAACATTGCTGGGTATTGTGGACAAACAGCTCAATTTTTGTTTAATCTGACATCAAATGGACAAAGATAAGACCTTCTGGAGGAAAGTTCTGCGGTCAAATGAAACAAAAATTGAGCTGTTTGGCCACAATACCCAGCAATATGTTTGGAGGACAAAAGGTGAGGCCTTAAATCCCAGGATATGTGGGTATGGGTAGTGTCAGTGCCTATTTTGTTCTCAATGTGCTGATACGCTGAGGAAATGGGTTCCAACATTAGCACGGCTGTCAACATGGCAATGTGAAATGAATGGAGACAGCCAAATCACATGATAAAATAATTCCTCATTCCTGTTTGTATATTGTGGACTACATGTACCAAGTTATATGGCAATCTGAAACGTTTGAAACAGTAGCGTATAGGCATACCTTGGTAAAATGTCTCCCCTTTAGTTTTGTGTGTACATTAGACTGCTAAGCATGCTCTACCTATTTTCACCATATAACTATTGCTAGCGTTGGTTGTAGTTTGTTTTAGAGTTTGTTTTCTGATAGTACTGACAATAACCATATGATTGCCATGTGTTGTGATATTGTACGCAGGCATGACATACTTCTTCCTGAAAATAGCCTAATTTCTGTGTAAAATGGGTTGGTTGGAGATTTGTTATTGACAAAACACTAGTCTATTCAGCTATTATGGTCCCAGCACCTCAACCTCTAGTAAAAGGCAGTTTGAAGTTCCTTGGAGTAGCCTAGTCGATCAAGCTGGAATCTTCTGTGTATCTGGCAACCTCAATCAGGGAGAGGGGTAGGGGACTACAGAATTTTGACCGTGATTGCAGTATCTTTTCTAGCCACATTATTACATATGTCCATCCATCCATTTTCTACCGCTTATTCCCTTTGGGGTCGCGGGGGGCGCTGGAGCCTATCTCAGCTACAATCGGGCGGAAGGCGGGGTATGTGTCCTTTAAAAATATTATATAGTACCAGTGATTGTCACAGACACCAGGTGTGGTGAAATTTGTCCTCTGCATTTGACCCATCCCCTTTTTCACCTCCTGGGAGGTGAGGGGAGCAGTGAGCAGCAGCGGTTGCCGCGCCCGGGATTAATTTTTGGTGATTTAACCCCCAATTCCAACCCTTGATGCTGAGTGCCAAGCAGGGAGTAATGGGTCTCATTTTTAAAGTCTTTGGATTGAACTCATAAGGGCGTCATATTGTTTTCTGTGTAGACCAAGTAAAATAGACCAAGCACATTCTAAAAAGTCCTAATTGTTTTTTTTCCCCACACTTACATGTTACGGTTAATAGTATTCTATTTTCATTTGTCATAATTTATACTTTCCGAATAAATGATGTGATAATGTGGAATTGAGTCTGGCAGAGTTTTAAAATGCTCTCAGTGGTGTTCATTTACAATCTATCAGAAGATGAAATGAATAGTATTATGAAAATCAAATTACAGGATGTTATTCATGGAATTTACTCATTTTCCTTAACTGATGTACTAACATCACATGGTTTATTCTGTACATACGTAGCATCATCTGCAACAAAACATGTGAATTTGGACTCATTAACCACACATGAAGTTAGAAGGGAATACAAAAAATGTCAGCATATGTATGTGCGCCCAGAAAATGTGTCCCCAGTCATAAATACAACATGAAATATACAGATTATCAAAAGCATTTATTTTGGTAGAAATGTCACAGATTACATTACCAACATCTTTGACAATCAGGGCATGAACACCACAATCCACATGTTGTATCATTACTATCACTAGTGTCCAAACACTGGAGTGTTGCCTCTATCTTAACGTTGTACATAGCTCCGCCCCCTCTGAAGTCATGTGCGCTATAGTGGCATCTAGTGGACACATTTAGAACAGCAGTTTATTTCATTCAAAAATGAAAACTAACTCATCTCGCGTGCCGGATAAAAACCTGTTCGCGGGCGGGGCCGTACGTTTGACACCCCTGGTCTAAGCCTTCTGTTTGCTAAGTCTTTGTCCAGATAAAATATTTAATATGTTTACTTATTATTTTTGACTTTATTAAAATGTCCATCTCTGTGCGTCAGGGCCGGCCCGTGGCATAGGCCGTATAGGCAAATGCTAAGGGCGCCGTCCATCAGGGGGCGCCATGCCAGTGCCACAAATGTTGGAGAAAAAAAAAAAAAAAAAAAAAAAAAAAAAGTTGTTACTATTATTTCTAAATACAAAAAATAATCTCACGTTAATTAAAATGCAAAGTAAAGCCTATTTAATAGAAATATTATTTGTTACAACATTACGCCCCCCCTCCTCCCCCCGCACGGTGCGCCCCCTCCCTTCCCGTATCATGACTCTTTTTGGACGTCACCACATCAAAAAACCAACACAAGATGTCAAAACGGCCAAAACTGTCAGGTGCCCAGGGAAGAAAAAAGAGAAAAGAAGAGGAGAAACGAGAAAAGACAGAGGTAGCAGGTAGGTAACGTTAGCCTACATGAAATTATTTGTCTGTTACAGAATGTGATAGTAGCCTGGCTTTTTAGCATTAAGCTAATGTTACATGATTCGGCAATTGCTAATCAATAAATAGCTAGTTCTGTTTTAACGTCGGGTTAATATTGTGGAGGGGGCTAAATTGTTATGGAAAATAATAATGTAACGTTAGGTAATTACAGTACTCCCACCTTACATTCCTCAGGGACATTTGTATTAGATCTCTTAAGCAGGTGTTTTTTGTTTACATTATTGCCTTCTGGTTAGCTAATGTTTGCTCTACAGGTAATAGTCACTTTTCCACCCCTTTATATATTAGGTATAGTTGTAAGTAATAAAAAAGGTCAAAGACAAAGCTATTCGGGTTCTTGTGAGTATATACACTTCACTGCCGATGTGGGGGGGCGCCACCTAAAATCTTGCCTAGGGCGCCAGATTGGTTAGGGCCGGGCCTGCTGTGCGTGTTAGACGACGCAAGCACACATAAATATTTGAATAAAGTGATTGTTGATCGACCATCTCCTCCTAATCCAGGGGTCTCAAACTCATTTTAAATCAGGGGCCACATGGAGAAAAATCTACTTCCAAGTGGGTAAAATCACGGCACGATAACTTAAAAATAAAGACAACTTCAGATTGTTTTCTTTGTTTAAAAATAGAGCAAGCACATTCTAAAAATGTACAAATCATAATGTTGTTTTTTTTTTTTTTTACACTTACATGTTGCGATTAATAGTATTCTATTTTTATTTGTCGTTATTTATACTTTCTGAATAAATGATGTGATAATGTTCATTAGTCAACTCATTGATGTTAATTTTCAATCTATCAAGATGATAAAATAATATCAAAATCAAATTACAGGATGTTATTTATGTTTGCTCATTTTCCTCGACTGGTGCATTAACATGTGGTTTATTTGTTTTTTGTACATAAGTAGCATCATCTACAAAGATACAAATAATTGCTATTGCAACATCTAGTGGACACATTTAGAACAGCTGTTTCTCTCATTAAAAAATTTCGGCCCATTTTTATACTTAGCAAAGTCATCCTGCGGGCCGGATAAAACCTGATTCGGCCCACGGGCCGTACGTTTGACACACCTGTCCTAATCCTTTTAACGCCAGGGAAATAGCTATAATATGTTGTATGCACACAAAAACAGCAGAATCTGGGAGATTTGTTACTTCAGTCGGGACGTTAGTTGACACGGGCAATTACAGAGAGTCTTTTCGCAGAATCCGTGTCTGCAAGTCTAAGAGTGTGTCTGAGAAGCAAGCATTTTCCAGCATACCATATTGTATACTGAACAAAAATATAAACGCAACACTTTTGTTTTTGCTCCCATTTTTAGTGAGTTGAACTTTTACTATAAACACAAAATACCTATTCCTCTCAAATATTATTCACAAATCTGTCTAAATCTGTGTTAGTGAGCATTTCTTCTTTGCCAAGATAATCCATCCCACTTCACAGCTGTGACATATTATGTTGCTGATTTAACGGCATAATCATTGCACAGGTGTGCCTTATGCTGCCCACAATAAAAGGCCACTCTGAAATGTGAAGTTTTACTTTATTGGGGGCATGGGGGCGGGGGGGTAAACAAAGCAGTCAGTATCTGGTGTGACCACCATTTGCCTCACACAGTGCAACACATCTCCTTCACATAGAGTTGATCAGGTTGTTGATTGTGGAATGTTGGTCCACTCCTCTTCAATGGCAGTGCAAAGTTGCTGGATATTGACAGGAACTGGAACACGCTGTCGTATACGCCGATCCACAGCATCCCAAACATGCTTGATGGGTGACATGTCCGGTGAGTATGCTGGCCATGCAAGAACCGGGATGTTTTCAATTGTTGGAATAATTGTTTGTAAGTTATCACAAAAGAAACGTTGTATTACATTATGTTCCTGATAAGAAGATGAAGGCTGTCTTTCGAGGCCTAACAAGAGGAAGAAGGCTCGTAAAATTGCACTGTGATTTCAACACGGACAGATGGCAGGATCTGCTCAACCTTCAGAGGAACTCTCTTTGAAGTGTTTAACGAACTCTCTTTGAAGTATTTCACAAACTCTCTTCCAACTATTTGGTAACCGAGGTCAACGCTATTTACGACCCGCTGCCCTCTTGAAGTCGCTGTGGTCAGGAGACGGGAGAGGTTATCCATTGTCCTCCAACACCTGCCCCAGCTAGATCCAGGAAGAGCCCAAGCCCGAGACATCCTCTTCTAGGTCTTCAATGTGACCGAAAACAATTACTGTTTTACATACTTCCCATTCCTGCTGAGACATGTGTTGGTGCGTGAACATTGAACATCTAAATAAAAGAGGAGACGAAAACCTTCTTCGTCAGAGCGTGGTGCAGGACTGTACAGAGAGTGCAGTGGCCATGTCTCTCCTCAATATTGAGTCCAAATTGAATTCTGTCTCCGTTTGATTCCTTGCCTTTTGTCTTGTTTAATAGATGTCCTCAGTGTTTGAACGTGACATTTTCATCTTGCAGGAATTTGTGTACAGATCCTTGCAACATGGGGCTATGCATTGTCATGCTGCAACATGAGGTGATGGTCTCGGGTGAATGGCACAACAATGGGCCTCAGGATCTCATCACGGTATCTGTGCGCATTCAAAATGCCATCAATAAATTGCATTTGCGTTCATTGTCCATAACATACGCCTGCCCATACCATAATCACACTCCCATTATGGGCCACTCCATTCGCGACATTGACATCAGCAAACTGCTCTCCCACATGAATGTGAGCATTTGCCCACTCAAGTCGGTCGACACCCCGATGAGGACGATGAGCATGTTGATGAGCTTCCCTGATACGGTTCCTCACAGTTTTTGCAGAAATGATTTGGTTATGCAAACCAATTGTTGCAGCAGCTGTCCGGGTGGCTGGTCTTAAAGGTACACCTGCTGGATGTGGAGGTCCTAGGTTGGTGTGGTTACACGTGGTATGCGTTTGTGAGGCCTTTGGATATGGCTTCTCGTAGGGAAATTAATATTCAATTCACGGGCAACAACTTTAGTAGACATACCTGCAGTCAGCATGCCAACTACACGCTCCCTAAAAACTTGAAACATCTGTGGCATTGTGCTGTGTGATAAAGCTGCACATTTTAGGTGGCCTTTTATTGTGGGCAGCCTAAGGCACACCTGTGCAATAATCATGCTGTTTAATCAGCATCTTTATATGCCACACCTGTGAGGTGGGATGGATTATCTTGGCAAAGAAGAAATGCTCACTAACACAGATTAGACAGATTTGTGAATAATATTTGACAGGAGTAGGTATTTTGTGTACAAACCCAGTTTCCATATGAGTTGGGAAATTGTGTTAGATGTAAATATAAACGGAATACAATGATTTGCAAATCATTTTCAACCCATATTCAGTTAAATATGCTACAAAGACAACATATTTGATGTTCAAACTGATACATTTTTTTTTTTTTGCAAATAATCATTAACTTTAGAATTTGATGCCAACAACACGTGACAAAGAAGTTGGGAAAGGTGGCAATAAATACTGATAAAGTTGAGGAATGCTCATCAAACACTTATTTGGAACATCCCACAGGTGAACAGGCAAATTGGGAACAGGTGGGTGCCATGTTTGGGTATAAAAGTAGATTCCATGAAATGCTCAGTAATTCACAAACAAGGATGGGGCGAGGGTCACCACTTTGTCAACAAATGCGTGAGCAAATTGTTGAACAGTTTGAGAAAAACTTTTCTCAACCAGCTATTGCAAAGAATTTAGGGATTTCACCATCTACGGTCCGTAATATCATCAAAGGGTTCAGAGAATCTGGAGAAATCACTGCAAGTAAGCAGCTAAGCCCGTGACCTTCGATCCCTCAGGCTGTACTGCATCAACAAGCGACATCAGTGTGTAAAGGATATCACCACATGGGCTCAGGAACACTTCAGAAACCCACTGTCAGTAACTACAGTTGGTCGCTACATCTGTAAGTGCAAGTTAAAACTCTCCTATGCAAGGCGGAAACCGTTTATCAACAACACCCAGAAACGCCGTCGGCTTCGCTGGGCCTGAGCTCATCTAAGATGGACTGATACAAAGTGGAAAAGTGTTCTGTGGTCTGACGAGTCCACATTTCAAATTGTTTTTGGAAACTGTGGACGTCGTGTCCTCCGGACCAAAGAGGAAAAGAACCATCCGGATTGTTATAGGCGCAAAGTTGAAAAGCCAGCATCTGTGATGGTATGGGGGTGTATTAGTGCCCAAGACATGGGTAATTTACACATCTGTGAAGGTGCCATTAATGCTGAAAGTTACATACAGGTTTTGGAGCAACATAAGTTGCCATCCAAGCAACGTTACCATGGACGCTCCTGCTTATTTCAGCAAGACAATGCCAAGCCACGTGTTACATCAACGTGGCTTCATAGTAAAAGAGTACGGGTACTAGACTGGCCTGCCTGTAGTCCAGACCTGAAAATATGTGGCGCATTATGAAGCCTAAAATACCACAACGGAGACCCCGGACTGTTGAACAACTTAAGCTGTACATCAAGCAAGAATGGGAAAGAATTCCACCTGAGAAGCTTAAAAAATGTGTCTCCTCAGTTCCCAAACGTTTACTGAGTGTTGTTAAAAGGTAAGGTGATGTAACACAGTGGTGAACATGCCCTTTCCCAACTACTTTGGCACGTGTTGCAGCCATGAAATTCTAAGTTAATTATTATTTGCAAAAAAAAAATTAAGTTTATGAGTTTGAACATCAAATATCTTGTCTTTGTAGTGCATTCAATTGAATATGGGTTGAAAAGGATTTGCAAATCATTGTATTCCGTTTATATTTACATCCAACACAATTTCCCAACTCATATGGAAACGGGGTTTGTATATATTAAACATTTTAGATTGTTGAGTTCAACTCATGAAAATTGGGAGCAAAAACAAGTGTTGCATTTATATTTTTGTTCAATTATAGTTACAATGATCACTTTTGCACAGGGTTTGAAAGAAATAGTGGTGTCGTTTTTAGTCGTGCTTAAATGATTGCTGCTTTTAAAGGTAATTTGACATCCTTAGTAAGAATGGTTAGTGCAATGCATCCTATCAATACCACTGTGCCTCTACTGTCAATTGTATTACATAATACATATTTGGTGTGGTGGTGTGGAGTGAGTCAGGTCTCACCCGTGATCTGCAGGTACGACAACTCCATTTCTAGTACATATACACAAGTAAAACCCCTGCATGTACATGGACTGTAATTGTAATTATTACTCAGTGTCAATAGATCAAAATCCTTTTGGAAATCTTCACTTTCTTCCAAAAAGGAGTTAGGTGTCCGTAGTTTTTATATGATTTCAAGAGATGAGTTTGTGGTCAATAATCACTGATAGCAGTGCTTTGACAGAGTTTGAAAGCTAAGGACAGCAAAAGTGGAATACCGGTAATTCACTTCAAGGTAATTGTAGTTTGACATTGGGGGATTTCAATGTCTACTTTGACCTTTTGGGCTTCCTTTACCAAGTGTGTTGTGTTAAAAGGCTGGCTTTTGAATTAGCCTACATTCTTTAGATTCTGGTTCAAATTGGAATGGGCTTTTTAAGACCCGATTAGTACAACAGGAGGAGTGTGAATCAAGTGTGTGTGCATTCTCAAAGGCAGTCCGATGGGGCATTATGACCGTTCTTAACATGCATCACCTCTCTCCATACAGCTCACCCCATGTCTACAAAAGTCCATCAGGCAGTTTGGATAGTTAGGGCCTGATTTACTTAAGGCTTGCGCAATTCAGTTAGCGTGTCTGTCTTCATGAATATGCAGAATATATAATGATCGTCGGAACGTCCCCAATACTGGGAGGAAAAGATGCAAATATAATTATTCTGCACGCGCAATGTGATATATCAAGGCTGAAACTTTTCTACCGGTACTATTTTGTGTCCTTATTTAGCACGTCTGAACCAAACCTACTTGCAAACTGACACAGTTACGCACACGGCTGTGAGAAAAAAAGTAGATCGATGGACAGAGAATCATCCATCCTATGTGTGTCTCAACATATTTGGACAAAAATAACCCAACATATATTAGACATATCGTTAATTCAGCAATATCGTTTTATAATGTTATAGCTGCTGGATGACTTAAGGGGCTAATTAAAACAAATTAATTTGATGTGTTTTGGTGTCTACTGGCGTTTTTTTATTTATTTGTATGATGTTTGTTTTTTTCATTTAAGAAACAGAATTATAATATATCTCCTACATGAAAAAATGTCTGCGCTTGAATCGTTCCAGACGCATGAATGCGCTGCGGTGTTGTGATGGTCCACTGACTCTCTGCAGAATACCTCAAACTGTTTTCTGTTGTCTATATATATATATATATATATATATATATATATATATATATATATATATATATACTGGATTCTGGAAAGAGGTTCCGCAGCCTCTGTAGCAGAACCCAAGGTTCTGTAACAGCTTCTTCCCTCAGGCCATAAGACTCTTGAATGCATCAAAATAGTCCCCTCAATTCCCCCCAAAAAACGGATTAACTTGCTGGACTATAAAGACAATACAACATACATCCATACACAAGGATGCATATGCAAAAGTGCAATATATTTATCTGTAATCTATTTACATCTGCACCTTATTTTGTAAATGCAAACACTCTGCACTTTATTGCTCATTTATCCTGCACTACAATGAGCTAATGCAACAACATTTAATTTTTATCTCTACTATAAAGTTCAAATTTGAATGACAATAAAGGAAGTCTAAGTCTATAGAATGCTATTCTATGTTGCAGAAAAGATGGTACAGACTATAAATGTGTGTTGCTACGTTAACAACCTGGCACACAGGTTGGGGATCATAATAACTTGAATGTGCAGTAAATGAGTGTTTCCATGGCCACAGACAGAATGCACACATGCACAATAATCATTTAAATAATGTGGTCTGCATCAGTTTTCAATTGCACAAACAGTCTTGGTAGATCACGCGCAACACGTTCATTAATAGTACATGCTATTTTATAGTTTGCACACTCTGTTTAGCGCGTGGCATTTGGATCTTAGTAGATCCGACCCTAAATGTGCAGTGTCAATCACTCACCAACAACCAGATGGATATGCTTTTATAAAAAACAAACCTTCTGAAGGTTGACTAAAGCAACACCATTACAAGTTGTAAAATGTAAAATAAAAATCATAATATGACCTGTTTAAATAAGGCGTTCTTCACCCCTTTTGCACTTGTAGTATTAGTAGATCACCAGTAACACTAAAACTACACACCTTTTTATAATATGCACATGCTCATTAGCACTTGTTATTATGGTCTCCTGCTGGCCCCACTATGGACTGGACTCTCACTACTATGTTAGATCCACTATGGACTGGACTCTCACAATATTATGTTAGATCCACTATGGACTGGACTCTCACTATTATGTTAGATCCACTATGGACTGGACTCTCACTATTATGTTAGATCCACTATGAACTGGACTCTCACTATTATGTTATATTCACTATGGACTGGACTCTCACTATTATGTTAGATCCACTATGGACTGGACTCTCACTATGATGTTAGATCCACTATGGACTGGACTCTCACACTATTATGTTAGATCCACTATGGACTGGACTCTCACAATATTATGTTAGATCCACGATGGACTGGACTCTCACTATTATGTTATATCCACTATGGACTGGACTCTCACTATTATGTTAGATCCACTATGGACTGGACTCTCACTATTATGTTAGATCCACTATGGACCGGACTCTCACAATATTATGTTAGATCCACTATGGACTGGACTCTCACACTATTATGTTAGATCCACTATGGACTGGACTCTCACACTATTATGTTAGATTCACTATGGACTGGACTCTCACAATATTATGTTAGATCCACTATGGACTGGACTCTCACTATTATGTTAGATCCACTATGGACTGGACTCTCACTACTATGTTAGATCCACTATGGACTGGACTCTCACTATTATGTTAGATCCACTATGGACTGGACTCTCACTATTATGTTAGATCCACTATGGACTGGACTCTCACTATTATGTTAGATGCACTATGGACTGGACTCTCACTATTATGTTAGATCCACTTTGGACTGGACTCTCACTATTATGTTAGATCCATTATGGACTGGACTCTCACTATTATGTTAGATCCATTATGGACTGGACTCTCACTATTATGTTAGATCTACTATGGACTGGACTCTCACAATACTAGATCCACTCAACGTCCATTGCACCGGTCACCCAGGGGGGGGGAGATCCCCACATCTGCGGTCCTCTCCAAAGTTTCTCATTGTCCCATTGGGTTCAATCAATCAATCAATCAATCAATCAATCAATCTTTATTTATATAGCCCTAAATCACAAGTGTCTCAAAGGGCTGCACAAGTCACAACGACATCCTCGGTACAAAGCCCACATACGGGCAAGGAAAAACTCACCCCAGTGGGACGTCGATGTGAATGACTATGAGAAACCTTGGAGAGGACCGCATATGTGGGTAACCCCCCCCCCCCCCCTCTAGGGGAGACCGAAAGCAATGGATGTCGAGTGGGTCTGACATAATATTGTGAGGGTCCAGTCCATAGTGGATCCAACATAATAGTAAGAGTCCAGTCCATAGTGGGGCCAGCAGGACACCATCCCGAGCGGAGACGGGTCAGCAGCGCAGAGATGTTCCCAGCCAATGCACAGGCGAGCGGTCCACCACGGGTCCCGACTCTGGACAGCCAGCACTTCATCCATGGCCACCGGACCTGTGCCCCCCCCCCCCCCCCCCCCCCCTCAAGGAAAAGGGGAGCAGAGGAGAAAAGAAAAGAAACGGCAGATCAACTGGTCTAACAGGGGGGCTATTTAAAGGCTAGAGTATACAAATGAGTTTTAAGATGGGACTTAAATGCTTCTACTGAGGTAGCATCTCTAACTGTTACCGGGAGGGCATTCCATAGTACTGGAGCCCGAATAGAAAACGCTCTATAGCCCGCAGACTTTTTTTGGGCTCTGGGTTGAGTTTTTCCTTGCCCTGATGTGGGATCTGAGCCGAGGATGTCGTTGTGGCTTGTGCAGCCCTTTGAGACACTCGTGATTTAGGGCTATATAAGTAAACATTGATTGATTGATTGATTATTTGGATCTTCGTAGATCAGGTCCTTTACTGTACCTTTAATGTCAATGATGGCCGCGATTGTCAAGAAATAAGGACAAAAATACGACTAATTTTGGTGGATGTTATTCCTGAACTTTTTATTTCAGATGTGTGATTGTAAAATCGGATCGGGCCTACATTTTGCCTTTTTTTTTTAAATTTTTTAAACAAAGCTGCCACTGGCTAATGTTGTGCGTTGAGCAGCAACAGCAAAGTCACACTATATTTGCCTTTTTTTTTTCTTTTTTTTTTTTTTTTTTTTACAGATCGGCAAGCATAATAACATGAATGAGGAGTAAAATGAGTGTTTCAATGGAAAAGTTAATCTGAGGCTGAGTTGACTTGAAACTGTTTAATGTTGCACTTTTTGTATGTAGAAGAAAAGTTTTGTCATTTTTATTTCATCCGAGCAACAACTTCAAGCAGTTTAATGTTGCATTTTATATGTAGAAAGGTTTTATTAAGAAACCAATTCCGAGCCTTATCTTATTTAGTTTTTATTTTATATATGTTGACTGCATTAACCCTGGCAATCGACCCTGTGTGTATATGTATGTTATTGTTATGCTTATCCATGACTGCCTGCTGTTGCACTGATCAGCCTAGAGGTGGCTCACATCCATCACACACAGAGCTATTTTAAAGCAATGTTAAAAGGATAAAGCCATTGTTTACAAATTTTGGTAAATAAATAACCAGAAAATGTATATTTTGTTGTTTTCTTACTGTACCGAAAATGAACCGAACCGTGACCTCTAAACCGAGGTACGTACCGAACCGAAATTTTAGTGTACCGTTACACCCTTAGTTCTAACTTATAACTTACTCAGTAGACTCATTATAGAAGCACTAAAAACAACAACATGGCTGTCGGGGCGAAGACGCAGTCGAAGTGGAGGCACGTAAATAAGACCGCCCACAAACGTCCGCATCCTGAAGAGATAGGGTTTAGAGATGGTCTGTAAAACATAATCAATGTAAAATGTTGACCAAAGAACCACTATTACATGTTATGTAGTGTTTTAAATATAGAAAATAATATATAACATGACCCTTTTAACATTTAAAAAATATTCAGTACATCAATGCATTTAGTTCATTTAAATCAGCATTATTTTAGGGCATGATGCCATCATGGAAAGAAAAAAATGTAAAAAGAAAAGAAATTAATTAAATTGTTATATGTATCCAGTGATTATACTATACAGTTATTTTCCATTTAACTTCACCAGTTTTAGATTATTTTTATTCAAAATCGCTGAATTTTCACATTTGCCGTTCAAATACTGAGAAGAGACGGTGCGGTGAACAGCAGCCAGTTGAGGCACGTCACTCAGTGCCTCAACATGGATTCCGGACTTGGCTAACTGCTGGCCTGCTGTGCAGTGAGACTGTATTGCTATATGAATTATATTATACATTTCCATAGTTTAGTTAGATGAGGTATATAATGTACAGTGTATTTAGTCAACAACTGTATGTGTGTAACGTATTTCTTGTGCTGAGCGATCATAAAACGGCTGCAAAAGACGCACTGGCTGAGGCTCCAGTAATCCCGCCTCCTGCACCCCCGCCGTAGAATTGTTATATCAACTAAAGCCCACACTTAAACTTTCCACATGCAAGATTGAATCTATTTAAAAAAGTTATTTCATAAGAAGCCAAAAAATGCAAAAACAATAATGTTCGTGTTGGAGGAGTTGTGAATGACTGCAGGGACACAACATTAGGTACACCTGCAGACTGCAGGTGTATCTAATTCACAACTCCTCCAACACGAACATTATTGTTTTTGCACTTTTTGGCTTCTTATTAAATAACTTTTGTAACCTATTTTTATGGGCTTTCCTCTTTGTGATGTTAAGTTCCTGTTATGCGCTGTTATACAGTATATGCCTTGAGCTCTTATTTTGAAGGCGCTAAGAGCGGAAGTGATGACACGTTGGAGTGGAGCGGAAGTTTTTGAAAGAAGGTAAATAAAGTGGTCCTCGTGTAAACTGGAGCCTCCGTGTTTGTTATTTTGTAGTTTCATACAGTATAGGCGACATTTAAAAACCCTCGGTTACACTTTTTTAAATAGATTCAATCTTGCACGTGGAAAGTTTAAGTGAGGGCTTTAGTTGATATAACACTCCCGTCAGCGGTTGCATTAATCCAGCACAACAGCGGCGACTTAATTTATAAGTAAAGGTAAGACCATAATAACGTTTTTTTAATTAAATGTGCTTTTTTGTGTGCTACAGTTTGTATGTGTAAAGTTAAAGTTAAGTTAAAGTAGCAATGATTGTCACACACACACTAGGTGTAATGAAATTTGTTCTCTGCATTTGACCCATCCCTTGATCACCCCCTGGGAGGTGAGGGGAGCAGTGGGCAGCAGCGGCGCCGCGCCCGGGAATAATTTTTGGTGATTTAACCCCCAATTCCAACCCTTGATGCTGAGTGCCAAGCAGGGAAGAATGCTGGTATGAGCTTTTAAACATAACTGCTGCCAATCAAATGGTGAATAAGATACTCTTTAGGGTTCATATGTTTGTAAATTTGACTGTGATGAAGTCAGTGCCTCACCAGCCATGAACCTCACCGCACGTCATTGATTTATACAAATTCCTATTTAAAAAATGTCTAAAAGACCCCAGACCTAAGATTGACTTTAGTACAGTCTTGTAGTTTACTTAACCATTGGATCACTGGCAGGTTCTAAAAACCCAATGTACAGTATTTTTTTCTAAATAAACCAGTTGTTGCCTTAACTGCCAATGCATCCATTGTCTAAATGTGTGTCTAACTTTGAACAGAAATCTTGAAGAGGGTCCGAAAGTCATCCAGGCCTTGTGAGAAGTACAGGCGCTTGCTCGTTCAGCAACTCCCATCCCCCTCCTTCCACATTCCCTCTGTCCCTCTTCTCCCCATATTGTCCTCTTGCCCATTTCCCCTAGTGTTATAAATTACAAACGACACAAACCTCCAGGCCTATGGATGAGTTCCAAGCCGGACTTTTTGCCGAGCCAAGAGGCTGGCTTCATTGATAACACCGGGCACACTGTCCCTCTCTCCATTTACTGGCAAGAGGAAAGCCTTCGACGGGTTCTCTGCTAGCCCAAAAGACACTAGTGTTTGCAGTCGGTTCATGCTGCCACATTTTTTAAGTGGCAGTGATTTATCTCAGCTGCAGAATGCAGTGGTACCACCGCTTACACGTTTTTTTTTGGGGGGGGGGGGGATAGGAGCTGTCTCTTGGCTAATTGTTATGCTTGAGGTTGTGCGCAAAAATGCAGGTCGGGAGCCTCCCCACTGCTAGTTGGCAAAGCGAAGCCCTTAAGATCCAACCAAAACATCCGGTGTCTCACTCGATAGCAGGGGTGTGCAAACTTTTTGACTTGGGGGCCGCATTGGGCTAAAGAACATTTCCCAGGGGCCAAAGCTGACTGCATGTAAAGTAACAAATATTTAAAAAAGTTAAAAGTACCACTGATTGTCACACACACACTAGGTGTGGCGAAATTCTTCTCTGCATTTGACCCATCACCCTTGGTCACCCCGTGGGAGGTGAGAGGAGCAGTGAGCAGCAGCGGTGGCAGCGCCCGGTAATAATTTTTGATGATTTAACCCACAATTCCAACCCTTGATGCTGAGTGCCAAGCAGGGAGGTAATAGGGTCCCATTTTTATAGTATTTGGTATGACTCGGCCGGGGTTTGAACTCACGACCTACCGATCTCAGGGCGGACACTCTAACCCAGGGGTGTCAAACTCAAATACAGAGTGGGCCAAAATGTAAAACTGAACAAAGCCGCGGGCCAAGGTTGAATATAATTAACCTTTTAATAGGGACCCAAACAAGTTTTGCATTGAATATTGAACAAGCAAGGCTTATATAACTTTATAGTGACATGCAAAATCGAGTTTCAAATAATAATAATAATAATTAAAAAATATCAATGGCATATCAAATAAAATGTAAATACAAAATGAATGCCTCTTTTCCATTCGCAGCCTTCTGAGGTATATAACAACATTAATTTTTTCCACAGGCTAATAATACATTTGAAAATAAAATAACAATAATGAATGAATCAAACCTTGAAGTAGCAAGAGAAAGTGCTTGAATAAAACGTTAATTATTGCTCAGTTTGCTACACTGATTTGCTTTAACACAGTTATATAAGCAACGCTTATATAACTTAATAGTGCAAAATCAACTTTCAAAAAACAAATGAAAAAACATCAATGGTATATTAAATACAATTTAAATACAAAATGTAATGCCTCTTTTCTATTTGCAGCCTTCTGAGGTTAATATCAACATTAACTTTTTCCACAGGCTAATAAATTTGAAAATAAAATAACAATGAATAAATCAACCATTCAGGTCTTTTTACTGCTCAGTTTGCGACACACTGATCTAATCTGATGTGCCCAAGCCAGATACCTGGCATCTTTTCTGGGATGCTAGTTCATTAATGTCGGGGCTCAGGTGGTAGCGGGGAGTGTATATTGTAGCGTCCCGGAAGAGTTAGTGCTGCAAGGGGTTCTGGGTATTTGTTCTGTTGTGTTTATGTTGTGTTACGGTGCGGATGTTCTCCCGAAATGTGTTTTTCATTCTTGTTTGGTGTGGGTTCACAGTGTGGCGCATATTTGTAACAGTGTTAAAGTTGTTTATACGGCCACCCTCAGTGTGACCTGTATGGCTGTTGATCAAGTATGCGTTGCATTCACTTATGTGTGTGTAGAACAGGGGCCGGCACGCTGTTTGTATGGAGGAAAAGCAGACGTGACGACAGGTTGTAGAAGACGCTAAAGGCAGTACCTTTAAGGCACGCACCCATTATTGTTGTCCGGGTGGAAATCGGGAGAAATTCGGGAGAATGGTTGCCCCGGGAGACTTTCGAGAGGGGCACTGAAAATTGGGAGGGTTGGCAAGTATTATTAGCGGTGAATGCGGTGTTACAGCGGCACCGCAGCTGTATAATACCCGGCGGGCCAGCTCTAATGTTAATTTGATATTGCCTCAAGGGCCAAATTAAATTACAAGGCGGGCCAAATTTGGCCCGCGGGCCAGGGTTTGACACCCATGCTCTAACCACTAGGCCACTGAGTAGGATATATATATAAATAGTACAGGCCATACGTTTGGACACACCTTCTCATTCAAGGTGTTTTCTTTATTTTAATGACTATTTACATTGTAGATTGTCACTGAAGGCTTCAAAACTATGAATGAACACATGTGGAGTTATGTAGTTAACAAAAAAAGGTGAAATAACTGAAAACATGTTTTATATTCTTGTTTCTTCAAAATAGCCACCCTTTCCTCTGATTAGTGCTTTGCACACTCTCGGCATTCTCTCGATGAGCTTCAAGAAACGGTTTTCACTTCACAGGTGTGCCTTATCAGGGTTGATTAGTGGAATTTCTTGCTTTATCAATGGGGTTGGGACCATCAATTGTGTTGTGGAGCAGTGGTTAGCGCTCGTGCCTCACAGCGAGATTTCCTGGGTTCGATTCCCGGGCTCAAGGTCTTTCTGTGTGGAGTTTGCATGTTCTCCCTCTGACTGTGTGGGTTCCCTCCAAGTACTACGACTTCTTCCCACCTCCAAAGAAATACATAGGCTGATTGGCAACACTAAATTTGCCTTAGTGTGTGAATGTGAATGCGAATGGCTATCTGTGTTGGCCCTGCGATGAGAGAGGCAATGCATGATCCTGTAACTACTTGGTATCGGATTGATACCCAAATTTGTGGTATCATCCAAAACGAATGTAAAGCATCCAAACAACAGAAGAATAAGTGATTATTACATTTTAACAGAAGTGTAGATAGAACATGTTAAAAGATAAAGTAAGCAGATATTAACAGTAAATGAACAAGTAGATTAACAATTCATTTTCTACCACTTGTCCTTAATAATGTTGGCAAAATAATAGAATAGAAAATGACACAATATGTTACTGCATACGTCAGCAGCTAAATTAGGAGCATTTGTTTGCTTACTTACTAATAAAAGACAAGTTGTCTTGTATGTTTACTATTTTATTTAAGGACAAACTTGCAATAAGAAACATATATTTAATGTACCCTAAGATTTTTGGTTAAAATAAAGCCAATAATGAAATTTTTTGTGGTCCCCTTTATTTAGAAAAGTACCGAAAAGTATCGAAATACATTTTGGTACCGATACCGGTACCATAATATTGGTATCGGGACAACACTAGTGTGACGAGTGCTTTGCAATTTTCCCATTATGCATTTGTTGTGGCTTATAATACTGTAGGTGTAATTTTTTATTATGTATAGTGTTTGATGTTTGTTCTGACCATGTGTGTTGACTTTTTGTGTTGGTGAGAAAGGTCGTTTCGATAGGGTCATATAAGTAATAAGTTGTGCTGTTTCTCGCTAAATTAAAATTCATGGTCATTGACCTGCTTTACTCATGTTGACCTCAAGATGGCGTCAAACTCGCAGCAATTAGCCTGTCATTATTAAAAACAGCCCTGCGATGAGGTGGCGACTTGTCCAGGGTGTACACCGCCTTCCGCCCGATTGTAGCTGAGATAGGCTCCAGCGACCCCCCGCGACCCCAAAAGGGACAAGCAGTAGAAAATGAATGGATGGATTATTAAAAACAAAGCTTTTAGCACTCAGCAGGCCAGATTCCTTATTAAACTTGTGACGTCTGGCAGGCCAAACTGGGCCGTGGGCTGTAGTTTGGATACCACTGGCTTATAGCTAGGACGATATCATTTTGTTTTACCAACCATGGAAAAAAAAGCAAGTAAATGTGAAGGACAGTGCTGAGGAAAAGAAGCGGATAATATTAATTAAATTAAAGAACAGCGTTTCTGCGGGTCATAAAAAAGCATTAAAAGTAATTAAATGGATTTAGCAGAAATTAAGGCCTTAAATGGCAATTAAAAAGCATTAGATTTTATTTCCGGAGGCATAAAAAAGGAATACAATTGTAGTCCTGTGCCGATAGTCAATCTAAATGAAAATGAACTCACTAACTTTGCCGTCATCTATAAATTGCTATGTCTGTGTTTCTTTTCTTTGTCTCTGGCTTTCAAACTGGATACAGGAGGTCTCACTCTGTGCATCGCTCTCAGCACTTGAGTGTGTCAAGTCGACGGTGGAATAACATGAACAGAGTGAGCCTCTTGTCAGTCATCCACAATCTTTGTTTGGGTACACGCAGATGGGACCTACAAATCCCGTTTCCATATGAGTTGGGAAATTGTGTTAGATGTAAATATAAACGGAATACAATGATTTGCAAATCCTTTTCAACCCATATTCAATTGAATGCACTACAAAGACAAGATATTTGATGCTCAAACTCATAAACTTTTTTTTTTTTTTGCAATATGTGGCTTGGCATTGTCTTGCCATGAAAAAGATGGCGCTTAGATGGCAGTATATGTTGTTCCAAAACCTGTATGTACCTTTCAGCATTAATGGTGCCTTCACAGATGTGTAAGTTACCCATGCCTTGGGCACTAATGCACCCCCATACCATCACAGATGCTGGCTTTTGAACTTTGCGTCGATAAAAGTCTGGATGGTTCGCTTCCCCTTTGGTCCAGATGACACAATGTCGAATATTTCCAAAAACAATTTGAAATGTGGACTCGTCAGACCACAGAACACTTTTCCACTTTGCATGAGTCCATCTTAGATGAGCTCGGGCCCAGAGAAGCCGGCGGCGTTTCTGGGTGTTGTTGATAAATGGCTTTCGCTTTGCATAGTAGAGTTTTAACTTGCACTTACAGATGTAGCGACCATCTGTAGTTACTGACAGTAGTTTTCTGAAGTGTTCCTGAGCCCATGTGGTGATATCCTTTAGAGATTGATGTCGGTTTTTGATACAGTGCCGTCTGAGGAATCGAAGGTCACGGTCATTCAATGTTGGTTTCCGACCATGCCGCTTATGTGCAGTGATTTCTCCAGATTCTCTGAACCTTTTGATGATATTATGGACCGTAGATGTTGAAATCCCTAAATGTCTTGCAATTGCACTTTGAGAAACGTTGTTCTTAAACTGTTTGACTATTTGCTCACGCAGTTGTGGACAAAGGGGTGTACCTCGCCCCATCCTTTCTTGTGAAAGACTGAGCATTTTTTGGGAAGCTGTTTTTATACCCAATCATGGCACCCACCTGTTCCCAATTAGCCTGCACACCTGTGGGATGTTCCAAATAAGTGTTTGATGAGCATTCCTCAACTTTATCAGTATTTATTGCCAGCTTTCCCAACTTCTGTGTTGCTGGCATCAAATTCTAAAGTTAATGATTATTTGCAAAAAAAAAAAAGTTTATCCGTTTGAACATCAAATATGTTGTCTTTGTAGCATATTCAACTGAATATGGGTTGAAAATGATTTGCAAATCATTGTATTCCGTTTATATTTACATCTATCACAATTTCCCAACTCATATGGAAATGGGGTTTGTACTTGCAATTATCTTCCACACATTTTTCTGTGTGTAGTAGTGGTTGTAGTAAACAATGGCATCTAAAGCGACACTCACTTTAATGTTGGGGCTGGGACTAATCATTTTGAAACCCTTTTAAAGTACACATTGCTTTGAACCTGTAGGAGAAGACGTTCATGAAGGTGGGCTATGTGAACCCTGGATATGATGTCGTAATAAGCTGACCAATCTCAGCTCTTTTTTTCTTTTGTAACTTTATTTCAGCAACAACATGAATATAAAAGTCAAACAATCAGAACATTCAAGCAAACATGTCTCCATAAATTTTTACAAAATATGTACCGTATTTTCCGCACCATAGGGCGCACCGGATTATAAGGCGCACTGCCGATGAATGGTCTATTTTCGATCTTTTCTCATATATAAGGCGCACCAGATTATAGGGCGCATTAAAGGAGTCATATTATAATTTTTTTTTCTAAATGTAAAACACTTCCTTGTGGTCTACATAACATGTAATGGTGGGTCTTTGGTCAAAATGTTGCATCAATTATGTTTTACAGATCATCTTCAAGCCGCTTTCTGACAGTCGCTTCCGGATGCAGAGTTTTGTGGGCGGTCTTATTTACGTGGCTCACCTTCGGCAGCGTCTTCTCCCCGTCATGTTTGTTGTAGCGGTGTAGCATGCAAGGACGGGAGTGGAAGAAGTGTCAAAAGATGGAGCTAACTGTTTTAATGACATTCAGACTTTACTTCAATCAATAACGGAGTAGCATCTTCTCATCCGGAAACAAAACGCCGGAAATGTGTCCCGTGAAAAACCGTCCGACCGGAACTCTAATAGCTAAAGTTCCTTGAGTGAATAATGTAAACTCACTACACCGGTATGTTTTTGCGCTTTCTTGGCAAGTTTACTGACAGATATAAGTAATAACTTTACACTACTTTATATTAGAAATGGCAACAGTGGAGGATGAATGTCCCATAACAAGAAGATAGAGAAAAAGAAGAAGCTCTACGACTACGGTGTCGCCACGGACTACAAAGGCGGACGCGTGCAATTTTCCAGGATTTTTGCAGATCCCAAATACAGATCAGCAGGTACCAGAAGGTAAAAAAAGTTGCTTTTGCATAATATTGCAAAACAATATGCCAGATAATATGTCTTACCTTATACACACACCATAATAATACTCGTATGTTGAAGCACAGTACAATCCATCAAGCGGTGTGGCTTCATAGCTTACCAAAGTCGTACTAAAACATTTTGATAGATTTTTGAGCGCCGTGTGTAATGTTCTATATTTTCAATAGAACATATAAAATGTTGGTGTTGTTTACTTGAGTCATATTGCCATCATATTGCAGTCTACATCTCTTATGTTTGACTGCCATCTACTGATCACACTTATCATTACACCATGTACCAAATAAAATTGCTCCAAGGTCGGTAAGCAAAACCAGAATTATTCCGTACATTAGGCGCGCCGGGTTATAAGGTACACTGTCGAATTTTGAGGGGGAAAAAAAAGGATTTTAAGTGTGCCTTAAAGTCCGGAAAATACGGTACATAGAAAAATATTTTTCTCTATAATTTTAAAAACGGTTAAAATAAGATATTGAAACAAAAATATGTAAGTCATAACAAAACATTTATAAAAGCATCATAATATTTTTTTTATTTAATGTGTCTTTAATGGAAATTGTCTTTATAATGTATTTTAGGATGTGGGAATTTTTCACGATCTTTTTGTTTTCTAAATTATCCTTAGTGAACGCTGAATACATTTTTTGGGATGTGCACATTTCAGCTTTTAGCTAACACACGAAATGCACGGACATCGTCTTGTTAGTCGCGACTGACTAGTGAGAAGCACTGCTAATTAAGTAACAAAATTTAAGAGGAAAAATATGATTACAAAACCAAATGTCCCCTTGTGGGATTTTTCATCTTTAAACTGAGTGAGCAGCATGAGCCCAACAACACAGACGGATGAACGGCCAAATATACCATGATAGCATAACTGGGAGAAAACTCAAGACTCACTTAAGACTTTCAATATTTATTGAAGTGCAATTTTTGCTCACAGAGATTGAAAGCATGTTTTTCCCTTTTTGTTTACCTTATTTTTCGTACTATAAGGCACACTTAAAATCCTTTAATTTTCTCAAAACTCGACAGTGCGCCTTATAACCCGGTGCGACTAACGTGCGGAATAATTCTGGTTTTGCTTACCACCTCGAAGCTATTTTATTTGGTACATGGTGTAATGATAAGTGTGACCAGTAGATGGCAGTCAAACATAAAAGATATGTGCAGACTGCAATATGACTCACGTAAACAACACCAACATTTTAAATGTTCCATTAAAAACATAGAACATTACACACGGCGCTTAAAAATCTATCAAAATGTTTTAGTACGACTTTGGTAAGCTATGAAGCCGCACCGTTTGATGGATTGTACTGTGCTTCAACATAGGAGTATTATTATGGTGTGTGTATAAGGTAAGACATATTATCTGGCGTTCTGTTTCGCAATATTATGCAAAAGCAACTTTTCTTACCTTCTGGTACCTGCTGATCTGTATTTGGGATCTGCATAAATCCTGAAAAATTGTGCTGATCGCCTTTGTAGTCCGTGCCGAGACCGTAGTCGATAAGCTTCTTCTTTTTCTCTATCTTCTTATTATGTGACATTCATCCTCTGCTGTTGCCATTTCTAATATAAAGTAGTGTAAAGTTCTTACTTATATCTGCCATGAAAGTGCTAAAACATACCGGTGTAGTGAGTTTACATTATTCACCCAAGGAACTTTAGTTGTTAGAGTTCCGGTCGGACGATTTTTCACGGGACACATTGTTTCCGGATGAGGAGATGCTGCTCCGTTATTGATTGAAGTAAAGTCTGAATGTCATTAAAACAGTTAGCTCCATCTTTTGACACTTCTTCCACCCCCGTCCTTGCACGCTACACCGCTACAACAAAGATGACGGGGAGAAGACGCTGTCGAAGGTGAGCCACGTAAATAAGACCGCCCACAAAACGGCGCATCCTGAAGCGACTGTCAGAAAGCCGCTTGAAGATGATCTGTAAAACGTCATCTATGCAACATTTTGACCAAAGAATGATAAATGATAAATAAATGGGTTATACTTGTATAGCGCTTTTCTACCTTCAAGGTACTCAAAGCGCTTTGACAGTATTTCCACATTCACCCATTCACACACACATTCACACACTGATGGCGGGAGCTGCCATGCAAGGCGCTAACCAGCAGCCATCAGGAGCAAGGGGTGAAGTGTCTTGCCCAAGGACACAACGGACGTGACTAGGATGGTAGAAGGTGGGGATTGAGCCCCAGTAACCAGCAACCCTCTGATTGCTGGCATGGCCACTCTACCAACTTCGCCACGCCGTCCCCATTACATGTTATGTAGACCACAAGGAAGTGTTTTACATTTAGACAACAAAAAAATAATAATGTGACCCGTTTAATGCGCCTTTAATGCATCCGGTGTGCCCTATGTTCCGGAAAATACGGTAAGTATTTTGTTTTAGGAGCGATATCACTGGTCACATATTTTCAAACACTGGCTCATGTCATTTCTTCGTCAATGTTACAGAAAACACTAAAATAGTGAGCAGCTGCTTGCTCTCCTTTAGGTGAAGACAAAAAGTATCCTATTTGTCACAATATTTTCACAAAGTTTGGATTTTCATTTGCATTCATCTCTCTTGCGTTATTGATTTGATTGAGTCACATAACATGCTACTCGCCGCCCTTATTCCATGAACCCTTTCCCAATGTTGTTAAGGCTCAAGTCAAGTGTGCCATATTGCTGCATTATCGTCAGTTCTTGTCAGGATTTTTTTTTCCATAAAAATACAAATCTGGGGGAAGACTGGCCTGTAAGATGCACGACACGGTTTCCCCCAGATTGTCAGCATACCTGTAGCGGCGGGGCTGTGGCTAGTGACGTGATGAGGCTCTGGTCAATATGACGTCATCAAATAATGTGCATATATCGCATGAATTTCCATTAAAAAGGCTGAAAAAATAGTATACATACAAAAAAAAATGTTTGTTATAATTAATAAATATTTATTATTTTTTGCTCAATTTAAAAAAAATTGCTGCTTATTGTACAATGTACTTTGTTCAGAATTTTTCAAGTTTTTAGGAATTCTCCAATCCTTTTTGTGACTTTGTTTTATTAAAATCAACTAGTAACATCTCTTTAGTGCTTTAGTTTGAATCCTTGTAGTAACTGATGCCACTGTTGGATTTGTTGTTTTAGCAATACTTAAAATGACCGTATACAAACCCTGTTTCTATATGAGTTGGGAAATTGTGTTAGATGATTTGCAAAACATTTTCAACCCATATTCAATTGAATGCACTACAAAGACAAGATATTTGATGTTCAAACTCATAAACTTTTTTTTTTTTTTTGCAAATAATAATTAACTTAGAATGTCATGGCTGCAACACGTGCCAAAGTAGTTGGGAAAGGGCATGTTCACCACTGTGTTACATGGCTTTTCTTTTTAACAACACTCAGTAAACGTTTGGGAACTAAGGAGACACATTTTTAAGCTTCTCAGGTGGAATTATTTCCCATTCTTGCTTGATGTACAGCTTAAGTTGTTCAACAGTCCGAGGGTCTCTGTTGTGGTATTTTAGGCTTCATAATGCGCCACACATTTTCAATGGGAGACAGGTCTGGACTACAGGCAGGCCAGTCTAGTACCCGCACTCTTTTACTATGAAGCCATGTTGATGTAACACGTGGCTTGGCATTGTCTTGCTGAATAAGCAGGGGCGTCCATGGTAACATTGCTTGGATGGCAACATATGTTGCTCCAAAACCTGTATGTACCTTTCAGCTTTAATGGTGCCTTCACAGATGTGTAAGTTACCCATGTCTTGGGCACTAATACACCCCCATACCATCACAGATGCTGGCTTTTCAACTTTGCGCCTATAACAATTCGGATGGTTCTTTTCCTCTTTGGTCTGGAGGACACGACGTCCACAGTTTCCAAAAACAATTTGAAATGTGGACTCGTCAGACCACAGAACACTTTTCCACTTTGTATCAGTCCATCTTAGATGAGCTCAGGCCCAGCGAAGCCGACGGCGTTTCTGGGTGTTGTTGATAAACGGTTTTTGCCTTGCATAGGAGAGTTTTAACTTGCACTTACAGATGTAGCGACCAATTGTAGTTACTGACAGTGAGTTTCTGAAGTGTTCCTGAGCCCATGTGGTGATATCCTTTACACACTGATGTTGCTTGTTGATGCAATACAGCCTGAGGGATCGAAGGCAACGGGCTTAGCTGTTTACGTGCAGTGATTTCTCCAGATTCTCTGAATCCTTTGATGATATTACGGACCGTAGATGGTAAAATCCCTAAATTCCTTGCAATAGCTGGTTGAGAAAGGTTTTTCTTAAACTGTTCAACAATTTGCTCACGCATTTGTTGACAAAGTGGTGACCCTCGCCCCATCCTTGTTTGTGAATGATTGAGCATTTAATGGAATCTACTTTTATACCCAATCATAGCACCCACCTGTTCCCAATTAGCCTGTCCACCTGTGGGATGTTCCAAATAAGTGTTTGATGAGCATTCCTCAACTTTATCAGTATTTATTGCCACCTTTCCCAACTTCTTTGTCACGTGTTGCTGGCATCAAATTATAAAGTTAATGATTATTTGCACAAAAAAAAATGTTTATCAGTTTGAACATCAAATATGTTGTCTTTGTAGCATATTCAACTGAATATGGGTTGAAAATAATTTGCAAATCATTGCATTCCGTTTCTATTTACATCCAACACAATTTCCCAACTCATATGGAAACGGGGTTTGTAGAACAACTGTCTGCAAACAAATGGATGGATTCTTGTTTCTTCAAAATAGCCACCCTTTGCTCTGATTACTTTTTCACACACTCTTGGCATTTACTCGATGAGCTTCAAGAGGTCGTCACCTGAAATGGTTTTCACTTCACAGGTGTGCTTGAAGCTCATCGAGAGAATGCCAAGAGTGTGCAAAGCAGTAATCAGAGCAAAGGGTGGCTATTTTGAAGAAATTAGAATATAAAACGTGTTTTCAGTTATTTCACCTTTTTGTGTTAAGTGCATAGTTTTGATGCCTTCAGTGACAATCTACAATGTAAATAGTCATGAAAATAAAGAAAACGCATTGAATGAGAAAGTGTGTCCAAACTTTTGGCCTGTACTGTATGTATACAGTATATAAATATACAGTATATCTATACACAGTTTATACGTTCATAGTATACAGTAGGGTTGTATGTTATACCGGTATTAGTATAGTACCGTGATATTAATGAATCATATTTGGTACTACAGCGCCTCTAACAAGTACCGGTCCCCCACCCTTAGACGACGACGATCATGTTCGGCAGCGCACAATCACAGAGTACTTACAAGCAGACACAGTGTGTAGACAGAAAAGGGAGAACGGACGAAGATTGGTTTAAAAACTAACGATAAAGGTGAAGTTATAACACTGAAACGCCCTCAGGAAGAGGTGCTTCAAGACATCTAGCTCGCGGCTAATGTCTGTCCGCAGTCAGCAGTGTTGTAACTACTTCAAAATCACTAATCCTTATCGCTATGGAAACAAATCAAATAGTTTGATTTGAACTATCATTCATTTCAACTAATGATACAAATTCAAAGGGAACTATCTAGTCAATTCTACTATGATTACATCAATATTTTTTAGCATCACAACATCTTTCGTTTTTTAAATGTATATTATGTTTATAAACTCAGGAAATATGTCCCTGGACACATGAGGACTTTGAATATGACCAATGTATGATCCTGTAACGACTTGGTATCGGATTGATACCCACATTTGTGGTATCATCCAAAACTAATGTAAAGTGTCAAACAACAGAAGAATAAGTGATTATTACATTTTAACAGAAGTGTAGATAGAACATGTTAAAAGAGAAAGTAAGCAGATATTAACAGTAAATGAACAAGTAGATTAATAATTCATTTTCTACCACTTGTCCTTAATAATGTTGACAACATAATAGGGCTGTGAATCTTTGTGTGTCCCACGATTCGATTCAATATTGATTTTTTTTTTTCAATTCAACACAATTCTTGATTCAAA